>NC_134265.1:231810414-232410414 GCF_031893055.1 Leptodactylus fuscus
AGATAGACAAACAATAGGATGATAGACTAGAAGTCACAACATACGTGTGAGTTGGAAAAAGAGTGGCAGTATAGAATTACTGGGTGGAACTGAACTTCAGTGAAGAATTGTATGAGTGTAGCTATAAAGCACATAAATAAACATCCAAAAATGGTTCCTGATATGTAGCCAGTTATTTTGTAATATTAACCAGTATTTACTATGGGGAGATTTGTCACTGTATTGGGGCCCATCTGGAACTAATGAGGTTAAGTAAAATCCCTATGTTACAAAACTCCCCTCTAAGCCTATTCTTTCTTCCCTAAACCACATAACACAAAGGCTGTCCTTTTTACTGCCAACGTCTCTGCCCTTTCTGACCCTTTTCTGCTAAAATCAGGGGAACATCACAAAGAGAAGAGGGTAGGCACATGAGGCCAGAAATTTCAGATATTGTTTGAGGTTTTTCAGCTGTTTTCAGGAATAAGTATGTGAAAGCTTTGTTATGGTAAATAGTTCATACATACTAATAAAAGAAATAGGCCTGCTATCATTTGACGACTTCCTCTGCGAGGATGTCACTTGTAATAAGGGCTTGAATTTCCTTCTAAATTTAGGATGTATTGTTAAAGAAATGTAGTATTAAACTAACAAAAGTGTGTGTGCGCTTGTATATGTGTGTGGTGCTAAATCTCCATATAAAAATCTAAATAAAACAAAAAATTTTGGAAAAATGGAAGTAACATTTTCTCTATTGTAAGAAAAATACCTTTTTGGAGACAGTTTTTTTTTGTTTATTTTTTCTATCACGAGTTAAATGAATCCTGGCCTCAGAATAAGTGAAAATAATAAAAATAGCAGAAGCAATGCTCTTTATTAAATATATACGTCTTCCCCTAAAGAAATAACCATGTTTTAATGTAAAATAAAATGATTTGGTATGGAAGCAAATTTTTCATATCTTGTGAGTGACACACAGAAAGTGAGATGCCGTCATTTCTCCAAGTAATATGCAAGTGGCAATGGATTTTCTCTAATGGAGAATATCTATATGTCTCTGAAATTGTATTATATCTGCACATGACACCAATTAGACAGCATAGTCTTTCTATTCGGTGAGATACTGAATGTGTGTACTCCTCTGTTGTTTCAGATTTCAGAAAAGTTTGGGAGTTCTTCATGATGTTCTATATAAAATATATTACATATATTTAGTGTCTAGCAAAAATGTTTCCGTTTACAAGATAAGTCTGCAGGATTAGGACTATATATTTTTTATTTATTTTTATTAGTATAATATTCTTCCAACAGCGCAGATGAATTTGACTATATTATACCAGTAATAATGATAATTGTGATAATTATTATTACCACACCACTACACCAGGAGTTACTAGTAAGACAATTAATATAAGTACTTCAAGTACTTTAATGTGTGTATTTTTATTATTATTATTATTATTAACACTACAACTAATACAACAGTTTTGACCCCTATGCAGGTCGCTTAATACTATGTTAATATTAATCGAGCAAAATTTCTTTCCTGTGTCAAAAAATTTGGATTATAGACTTCTATTATTTTCAGTACAAAACTATTATTAATAGAATAGCAAATACTAATATCTAATAAAATGATATATTATTATTGTTGTTATGATTATTAGTCTTATTATCGCTAACACAAGAAATTTAGATTACTGTAATACTTATTATAATACTGTGCTATTACAACAAATATTACAATTACACAACTACTACTAACATGAAAACATATACTGTATTATTACAGCTAGTAACACAATAGTTGACAAACAATAGGGATCCTAAATACCGTTATATAAATGAGAATAGTTTGGGCATTTTTGTGCTATGTGTAAGTGTAGCAAGAAAAGTATTGATAAAGCACAAACAGAAATGTCCCTTGCATTTAGCAGTCACAATATACATGAAAGCGGTGTGATATAGCATTAGGATATGGTATAAATGTCTGATAAGTGTAGGTCCTAGACCTGTGGGGATTTGGGGGGCCCTTACTTGCCTGGTGAAACGATTGCTGCTTCCAGACAGACAGAGATAGAGATTAGAATGTGGGTGGGGATTTTCAGAAAAAGAGAGAGTGGCTTGAATGAAATTAAAAAATAAAACTAATAGTTGGTGTAAATTCAGAATAGACAACCGTCCATACATATATACCAGATTTATCACCCAGCATCAGTCACTGTGATAAATCTGGCATATTCTCAGACTGCCTGTATTAGTTTACCACGCCTAACTAAATCTGGGCTATTGTATTTGAGATTAGTAAAATCTCTCTTCTTTCCAGATAAATGACCAAAATATAATAAAGGGTCATTCACAAAGTTTTTATTTTTTTTTAACATCCATTTAGTTGATGCATTGAACGTATGTAAAATACAGATGCTGAAAATGGATGTAAGGGATGCAATGCTATGGTGGTATATTATGCAAACTTTTTTAACTCGACTTTGTGTAATTGGAGGGGCCAACCATTTTCATCTGTTTTTGATCTGATAAATATATCTTAATATGGTGAGGTGAAAAGCCCATCCAGCTTTCTACCACAGCTTTTATTTCCTGTTTAGTCTCAGATGAATGGGCCCAGTAAGTGGTTTGCGGTGGAATCAGTTGGCAAATCTGCACCAAGTTCGAGCAGTATGCTTATTTTTTCAGCATCCTGCTGAAAACAATAGGAGGCAGATTCAGGGCGAAATTTGGTGCTGATTTTGAGGTAGAATCCAGCAATTTCTCATTAGTGGTTGCACGGTTTTGCTGTTAATACATCACAAGTAATGGCCAATTTTCTGAAATCACTTATAAGTGAAAGAATCGCTGGCCTCCGCATTGGGTACAAATATGACCGCATTTTGAAGCAATCATAGTTCACCTTCTCCTATTCAAATCCCTGAAGGTAAAGGGGACTGAAAATTGAATTTTAGTATTCCTCTGAAGATTCTGTTTCTAAAAATATTATACAAAACTGGTCTCATCATGAAAATCTCTGTCCATATACCATCTTAAGGAACATGGAGGTCAAAGAGAAGAGTTCAGTGGAGACTGTTCTCTCTAAGTCAGAGTACCAGTGGCTCTTATTATGGCAGACTTAAGCTGTCCATATACAGGTGGGACCCTTACCTTTGCTTGAATTTGGTTACGGACTCCAATTTCAAATTGAAAACAATTTTATACCATTTTAAACCACAAAGGAACACACCTAATGCCACCTCCCCAAATAAACAAACATTTAAATCATAAAGTCACATTTGACTTATAATAAGATTGACATATTGTCAAAAATCAGACCGCATCAACAAACTCAGTATAAAAGCCTATTCAGGTGACTGAGTACATTGGCTGTGTGGCGGCCCAAGATCCATGAAAAACTTTTTTGCAGATTGGACTATCAGGACTTTTGTCATGCACCCGATTCAAGCGTTATACCTACTGAATAACTGAAGTCACGGTCACTTCAATAAGCGCAACAGTACAACAATTTTATTGAACCATATTAAGTACAAAAACATAAGTAATCCAAAAGCACACAAGTGAAAATTAGGTAAAATATCACTAGCTAGTGCAATAATCGTCAACATGGGCTTCATGGTGCAAAATATGACAAAATAGTAGGGTTTAGGTTCCTACCTCAAACTAAGTATAACTTATACAGCAGATTAAAGGGAGCCTATCTTTTAAACACAATTTTTTCTCCCTAACATGTCGGAATAGCCTCAAGAAAGGCTATTCTTCTTCTACCTTTCCTTTTCTTCTCTGCGCCGCCGTTCGCCTGCAATCCCGTTTTTTCTCAGTATGCAAATGAGCTCTCTTGCAGCACTAAGGGCGGGCCCCAACGCTCAAACAGCACTGGGGGCGTCCCCAATGCTGCCAGAGAGCTCTCCAGCGCCGCCTCCATCTTCTTCTGCGACAAGGTCTTCACCGTGTCTTCTTCCGGTGGCGTCTTCTTACTTCTAGGCATTGGGTCCAGGGCAAGCCGACTGCACATGCCCATGGCCACAAGAAAAATGGCCACTTCCACAGTATTGTAACCAGCCATTTTCTCATGGCCGGTGGTCACGCGCAGTCGACTTGCCCGAGGCCTAGAAGTAAGAAGACGCCGCCGGAAGAAGACCTCGTTGCAGAAGAAGATGGAGGCGGCGCTAGAGAGCTCTCTGGCAGCATTGGGGATGCCCCCAGTGCTGTTTGAGCGCTGGGGCCTGCCCCCAGTGCAGCAAGAGAGCTCATTTACATACGGAGAAAAAACGGGATTGTAGGCGAACGGCGACGCAGAGAAGAAAAGGAAAGGTAGGAGACGAATAGCCTTTCTTAAGGCTATTCTGACGTGTTAGGGAGAAAAAATTGTTTTTAAAAGATAGGATCTGTTTAATTACATAAAGTAACGTGTACCCATAGCCATGGTGGATCCACAAACAAAATGGCTTCTCTAACGCACATTTCAGCAGAGTGCCTTCCTCTGTGAACTAATAAACTTACAACCATAACCTAGTAAAAAATAATATTTTTCTGTGCAGTTATTTTTTCATGTTTTTATATTTAAGGTAATTTAATAAAGTTTTAGTACTTGTGAATTTATTGTAGTAACTGTAGCATGTGTTATTCTATAGGTTTGATATTCTGTGACCTATAGCATAAAAGGTTGCAAATCTTATGAAAACAACTAAGTGGCCACATGAGACACATATGAGATAGAATCTTATGAAAGAATGTTGTGAGATCATGTTTTTATTAAAAAGCTAGTCATGTAGCACCACACATCTCAGGATATGCTGAGCCAAGAGTAAATGAAAGGATGGATGTATTTGTATTACATGGACAGTCTGAATGGCTAGCATGTAATACTAGATTTTCCCTGCAGCAGGCCATGCAAGCGATATGTCTGTCTTCTTCTGTTGTTTACCAGATGTTTTGAAAAACAGAGCCATGTCCGTCAGTGGAGTGTGAAGGCTCTAATATTATATAGTGGTTTGTCTATGTCAGACAACCCCCTTACATATTTCACTTTGCATTGGTCTGGCAAGCCCCTCAGCTAGGTTTCACTCCCTAACATTTCTGCAAGTACTGTACATGTTTCTATTCTATATTGTGTATCCCTTAAATACTATAGCCCACATCATGCTTGCTCAGATACTTTCAGAGTACTATATATTCAGTTATTCAAACATGGCAGATTTGTTGCAAAAAATTTGTCCGAATTGGGCTGTTATGGAGGCAAGCTCGTGGATTTCTACAAGCCTCTATTTAAATGAATGAGACAATAGAAGACATTTCTGCTTTAGACCTGCATTGTACAAATACTATACTGAGAATCAGTGGACTTTATTATGTTATGTCACGTTTCAGACATCCAGTATCTGAATGTAAATTGTTATATTACATGGAACATTCTAGATCTCTTTAATTTTTATGTAGTACTCATAAAAAGTAAAAAACTTCTGAAATGAATCACAAATTTGTACTAATATCTGCTTTAGATTACAGCTATTAGGTTACATTTCACTACTTCCTTTGTTTCAAATATTATTTGTCTTAAATCATAAAGTCATTTTTAGGTGTATATTTTTGTAATCTTGTGTTTATTTTAAAATTGGATAATATATTTGATATGGAAACTGCGGTTTGAAAAATGAAGTGTAACCACCGATATCATTACCATAGTCAGACTGAATCTTAATGAGCGAGTGAATTTTCTGATCATCTGTATAGGTTTATGTAAATGTGCTGTATATTTGTTCGGTATTAGGCTGCATCCATGTTAACATTTTTTTTTACAACTAATCTAAACTGACATTAGATAACTAATTCATAAAACAATATCAGTAGCATCAGTTGTTTCTGCAATTTATTTTATGGACCCAAGATATGAATAGCTGTTTTCCCACAAACAATGTTGTCTCAGTTTCTACCCTCAGTACTCTTTTCTATCAGGATGAGGATGAGCCACGTGCACCTAGCCTGAACCGTGGAACATGTAAACTCTGTGGCTCTATCTGAGCCTCGTGCACTCAAATATGTTTTTCATCAGTGTGCAAGCATATTGACTTATTCATTTCTATGGCACCATGCACACAGTTCCATCTTATACATATAAATGAAATGGTTCATGAATAAATCAGAATCCCATGTTCTGTCCATTCCATTTTTCACTAACTATGACAATGTTTATATGTATGTAGACTTACAGTGCAGTAGGAACTCCATGTTCTGGTATGGTGCCTCCATAAGAAACTATGTTAGGGAGACATTTTTAGTCAATGCTTCTTGGAGAAAATACCTCTGTAAGACTGGGGCCCCACGGGCTGGAAACGCTGCGATTTGGCCATGGCAGAAAATCGTGGCGTTGTACAGTACTTGCAAAGTGGATAGGATTAATGCGAATCCCATGCCCACTTAGCGGAAAAAATTGCAGCGTTGCGGTTTTGAAAATCGCAGCATGTCAATTATATCTACGGAAACTCTGGCGGCTTTCCTATAGATATAATTGTAACAGAAAGTCCGCGGAGGAAAACTCAGAGAACTTTCTGTTCAAAGCGCTCTGTGGGAAGAACCGCAATGCGTTCATGCCGCGGTTGTTCCCGCAGCACTTTAGTGCAACAGTTGAGGCCCCACATTGTGGAAAAGCTGCTTTTTTTGTTGCAGATTTTGCTGCGTTTTTTTAAGGCAAAAATGTCAGGAGTAACTTTAAAAGGATTGGGAAATATAAAGGAAATTTGTATATTCTCCTTTCTGCTCAAGCCCTCCTGACTTTGATTTAAAAAAATGCAGGAAAATCTGCATTAAGCTTTCACCTGGTCAGTGTTTTGGTCAGTAATTGTATGACAAAAACAGGAGTGGGTTGAACAGAACAGGTGCAAATCTTTCTATTACACTTGATCTAGTCTTGATCTAGACTTGTCTAGTCTGCACTCCTGATTTTGAATCAAAATCACTGATCAAAATTACTGACCAAAAACACTGACCATGTGACAGCAGCCTTATTCGGCTTACAATGAAGCAAGGCTCCTCTCCTTTATATGTCATTTATCGAAACTTCTTGAGGTATGGAATTGCATAGGCACTGCATACTTGAAAGAGTTTGCCAAATAAGTTTTTAGAGAGGACCTTTCATGTCCTCGGGCACATGCAGTTTTATATACCACTAGAAAGCCAACAGTGCGCTGAATTCAGCTTTCCCGATATGTGCTCCGGGACTGGAGATATCAGTGCCATTATAACAGCATTGATCCCTGTCAGAAGGGCGTTCCTGACAGTCTAGCTGTGCTGTGAGAAATGTCCCCCATGACAGTACTCATCCATAGCCCTATACTGTCAGAGGAAGCGTTTCTTACCGCCCAGTAATGACGCTAAGCTGTGAGGAATGCCCCCCCCCCTGACTGTACTTGTCCATAGACTTGTACTGGGGGTCGTTTGTCACAGCTTAGCGTCATCACTGGGTTGTAAGGAACGCCCCCTCTGACAGTACAGGGCTATGGACAAGTACTGTCATGGGGGGGCGTTCCTCGCAGCCCAGCTAGACTGTCAGGAACTTCAGCGCACTGTCAGCTTTCTAGCGGTATATAAAACTGCATATTATGCCCGAGGACATAAAAGGTCCTCTTTAATAAAGTCACTGCACCACAAGGTAACTCATGAATTTGGACCAATTTAACATCTGAAGTGTTGATTTTGGAAAGTAAAGCATTGAGACAGAATTTTAAAGGGGTTTTCTCTTCTCTCTGTCTCATCAGCTTTGCTTGCTGTCTATTCTACTCACTTCCTGTATTCTTCAGCAAGCTGGTGGGAAGCCTGTTTGATGAACAGGACACTTTGAAGTATCACAATAGATGTAGACTTTGCCTTTACCATGAAAGATAATTTATTATAATTACTGGAAATCTAATATTAATAGAGAACAATGAGTATTTTTTCCTTTAGGTTAAGGGTACGCTTAGCCCATCTGGGGTTGTTAATGGACACACAATGTTGTGTATAATACCTCTGTTTAACCCAGAACTTGCTCCTACTAGTATATGGTGACTCCAACATGCACTGCTACATGTGGTTTTCGGCACTTTATGTGCCATTACCTTAATGTTGCACATAGAAAACCAGCCTGTCATATTTGTGAGCTAGTACAGTTTGGGAGGTTTAGACTGATGCATGCTATTTGAGAAACAATCTACAGTTTCATATCTGTGGATCGTGACAGTTGTGGAAGCTGCTCATAGTAAATGTGTCCTGCTATGTTTAGAATCTCCAACTCCCTTTGTATGATTGGTGGACTCTCATAGAGAATGGATCATTGATTCCAAACCAGTCAGAGACTGCATTCTTGACTTTTATATTGTGGATAGTTCCATGAGGACACTGGTGTGGAGGTAAACAGGACTGCAGAAAAATGTCAGTATAAAATTAAGCAATTTCTTTTATCTCCAAGGTTCATATCTGAAAATGTCTTTGTGAACTCTTAGTAGCCCCTGATGCCTGGCTCCCTAAAAACCCTGCAAACCCTGCAAACCCACTTTTAGATATGAATTATACATCACCCTAAATACTCTTCTGCTGTCACCCATTATGGTTAATCCGTAACTGGACAAACGCATTGAATATAAACTTATTTACTGGGAGATCCGGCTGCTGATATATGCCTAGAATGTATGGTCTAAACTGGGATGCTTTGCCTTATGAAGTTCTTCTCTGTTCGCCTATATTTTATGACTGTTATTCCAAAATCTGCAACACTTTTCCATGTTGAATCTTTTCTTTGATTTATGCAGCAGAATTGTGACACCTTTTGCAGTTGCCTACCCTTTTGCCCCCTAAAAAATGATTGCCTTTGTATCCTTTGGAGGTGAAAAATAAAACCTGTCAACTCTATGCCATGGCATCTGCAGATGGTGAACCATTTTTGTTTTTACTAATTCTGCCTATGAATCATTACTTCTGGGAAATAAAACTTCAGAGCAGCTGAGAGTATATTGAGATACGGAATGTGTAACACCAATACTATTGGGAATGCATTGACATTCATGTGCCGTGAGATCTCATATTGGCTGCAGGTAAAAGATAAGTATGATACAATGAATGGGGAGCGGGTTTCCTTGGTTACATACCATGTCTAGGTAATAAGGGATGTTTGCTAAGCATTGGGGTGGGGGCTGATTGGTTTGACTGTGAAATAACCTGCAGAGGGCAAGTACAAATTATATTTATTTCAGTAATAACCAAAACATGAATAGTAAAAATTGGTTGCAGATTTGGAATATTTATAAAAATGTAAATACAAAATATATAACAAGGTCACCAGTTACTTTACAATATGCCATTTATAGTACTAAGATTTATTTTTGCTGCAGTGATGCATTTACACCCACTTAGGACTCTAAAGACTGGGGCGGAATTATACCTCTGCACCCCTTATACATCCTTATGCCAAGTGACAAATGAAATTCTTCTTAACTTGTAGAGTATATTGCAAGAGAAATATTATGCAACTGTTAGATGTCCTCTAAGTTTTTCAATGGACATGGCGTAACTATCCGTCAGCTCATTAAACTTTTTTTTTTATCCCAATGTGGTTCTCCTAGGTGCCATAGAGTATTTGCAAGGTTTCTCACAGAAATTAACAAAGTGCAAAACATTATAGGAAATGAAGTATTCCAGGACTTTATTATTAGTGAACTATCTTAAGAGATCTGCACCTCGTCCTTCCACCATCTCCCAGCTAATTACGGGGGCTACATCTCTTTGGTGTTTGATAAATCTGTTGTATTATTAAACTGTCTAATCTAACTTTACAATCTAATTACCCGTATATACTCGAGTATATGTCTGAAAGTGCCCGGTCTACTGAATATAGGTTATCTGCAGGGGTTAATAGGAACACTGCAGATACTCTATATTCAGCCAGGCTGAATTCCAAGTGGGGGAAAAAAAAAACCAGTCCTCAAGCTCAGGGAAGGGGCAGACAGACAACCAAAACACCCCCTCCCCTTCCCCAGAACCCAGCAACTGCTGCACCCAAAAATTCCGACCATTTTAATTTTTGAAATTTTCCAGTAGCTGCTGCATTTCCCCCCCCCTCGGCTTATACTCGAGTCAATAAGTTTTCCCATTTTTTTGTAGTAAAATTAGGGGCCTCGGCTTATATTTGTGTCGGCTTATACTCGAGTATATACGGTAGTTGGATTTGTTGATGCTAAAAAATGTTCCAAAGTTTGGCAAACAATGTCACAATTAATGCCAAGCCCTCTTTTGTTGAGGCCATGTCCCTTTCCTGCAAAGTACACGTCATGAAAAGTTTCGAAAACACTTGATAAATGTGGCATAAGTTATGTTAGGCCAGGGCCCCACGTGCGAATCCAATCCACACATTGCAGAAAAATATGCGCAGCAGAAACACTGTGATTTCCAAAACTGTTGCGTTTTCCTATAGGTATAATGGAAGCAGGAAATCCACAGACGAAACCTCTGCAGACTTTCCTTGTAAAGCGCTGCATAAACAATCGCAATGCGTCGACGTTTCATTTTTTTCCCTCAAAGCTTTTTTACTTCGGCCCAATTCGTGGGGCCTTAGCCTTAGACAGTTTTTTTTGCATATTGCCATTGGTACATTTTTCTTAGTAATGCTCTCCCATTATGTCTTAACAAAAATCAGACTGGATTTCCCATTGTGGGGCCAGGGGACACTCCAATTCCATAATCCTTTTCTCATGATACAGTTCCTCTTCAGTTTTAGACTCCTTAAGGCCAAGGCCCCACAGAGCGAGTCTCAGCCAAAAAGCACTGGGAAAAAAATGTGTTGAAAATACATCAGGTTTTTTTCCACAATGCTTTTCACAGAAAAACTCTGCTGACTTTCTGTCTCTATTATACCGATACGGAAAATGCCAGCATTTACATAGGTATAATTAACATGCTGCAGTTTATACAAAAAGACATTGTTTTTGAAATCACATCATTTTTGCTGTGGATATTTTTCTGTAATGTGTGGATGGGATTAACCAGCATCCCATTCAATTGCAGGTACTGTAAAACGCTTCGGTTTTTGCCACAATCATGGCCTACCACCTCCCCAATCATATTCTACATATTCCACCAGAGCACATTACAGTGATAAACAATATCCCTCTGTTATGAATTTCACTGTTGTAGATTTGAAAAAACAAAAAACAAAACTTATTTAATACTTATTAGTATTACGTGAATAAACCAATTGGTGCACAGTGGTGGACATTCAGGTACATGGAGCATTCCTTTTACCACTCGGACATCTTCAATGTTTTGCCTGTGCCACCCTGTGTAGCAACGGTTGATCCTTCAACTATTGTGATATCAACCATGTGATCTGAACAGATTGCATTGCCCCCGGGGCTGAAGGACCGCCTCCAGTGCATCAACTACCTCATTTGCATAAGCATTCAATTGTTTTTCTTCAAATTTACAAAAGGGACAAAGGTATGGTGTTTATCACTGTATGGGCTCTTTAACATGGCGGTGGCAGTTGAATATGCTTGGGGGTGGTAAATTTTCTTTAAAGTTCTATCAGTCCACAAAGCATATGCATAGGTGAAATCTATGGTACATATACCCTTATACATCATCAAGTGTACTTATGATGTGCAGTATTGTGTATATTACTATACCAGTCATTGTTATACTGAATATACATTTGGAATTATTCACCATTTATTTGTATTGTATTGCAGTGAACACAACATACAGAGCTCTATTCACGGTTAGAGAACTCTATTCTTGGTTAATAAGACCTACTAGATGAAGCTGTAGCAATACAATGAACATTAGCCCAAGGCAGCCTTCTGGGGCAGTAGTCACGAATAGAAAGGAGTTAGTATACACTGTATTATACCCTTTGTACTACTGCTGTAACAAGTCTATTAGAGCCAGTAGACTGAGAGTTCACTGCTTAGGATCGCTGGCCCTCTAAACTGAAATAAAGACATGCTTGTGAAAGCTGATCTACTTTACGGAATACATATAGTTTCAGGTTAATAGTCCAATGCATGTAACGTTATCATCAGTATTATTCACCATGAAGATCAGTGTGATCTAGTCATGACATATGTTCAACCAAAGGAAGGAGGAAAGAGGATGAGGATAATAAGGAGGTAAAATCTAGGAATATTATTTCCCCTTATGATCCAGAAAAAGCTTAAAAAAAGGCAATCTACTCTAAGGCTAAGGCCACATGTAGCGATCCACAGGCAAAAAGCATTTTTTCTGCACCGTTTCTCACAAAAAGTCAGGAAAGTTTTCCTCTGCGGACTCTCTGACCCTATACCTATATGAAAAAAAACAGCGTTTCTGTAGGTATAATTGACATGTTGTGTGTTTTGGAAATATCAGCATTTCCGCTGCAGATATTTTTCTGCAATGTGTTGATGGGATTAGCCAGAATCCCATCCACTTTGCAGGTACCGTAATACACAGTGTTATTTTTGGAAACACCGCAGCAAAAACGCTGCATATTCACAACATAGGGTCCCGGCCTAAAGAAGAAATATCAACTCACTGTACAGACCTGGAGAGAAAATAGATAATACAAATTGTATTATGTTGATCTGAAAATAAAATAATTAGGTTGTGGCGTACCAATTTTGTTTGGGTTTTTCATATTTGCTTTTAGTCTAAAGGATCGGATACACAGTAATTGACTTTTTTTGGTTCATTGCGTTTATTCATTTGCTTAATAGAAATCTGTTGTAGCTGGATTAAAAAAAACATAGCAGTTTAGGATATTAAAAAGGTTGATTTGTTTCAGTATTGTTGTAATTAAAGCCATTCTTTATACTGCTGCCTATATTTTCCCATCTAAATGGTATTCACTCTATCTAGGTAATTGGCCATGCAGCTAGAGGGACCTACCTAAAAGAAAGTTTAGAAAAAGTGCATACATTTTTTATATTCTACATTCCTATATGTTCTTTTACTAGACCAGGAAAGGGCAGATGTCTGCTCTAGTCCATCCGACCAAGAAAAAATGTATCTTTTTTTTTTTTTTTTTTTGCGAAAACTCATGCAAATGGATAAAATAGATTCATTTGGTCAATGGATCCATCACAAGTTGTGTTCTCTGCCTAATACAAAGAAAATAGTTTTAGTGGACATCATTTGCCTGTTCATAAAGAGCCAAATAATGTGAGTTACATCAGTAGCTACTGATGTGCCGCTTGATAACCCATTGAAAAGGAGTGTTAATATGTAGTATTTTCCTAGCAGTATGGCTGTCAGATGTTTAGATCAAGGCTGGCATTATGTAGACAGCCGTAAAGTGAGGAACCAGACATGGACCTTAGGTTTTAATACTAATCAGACTTTTATAAAATTATGTTGTTAGAAAACCTTATGTTGCAAAGTCAACGCTGCTTATATGGTGGTGTTCATAAATTGGGATCCCCAAAGTTGTATAAATCAGTCAACATGCACCCTGTATGAACCAGAATTCATTTCAATGGCTCCTATTACAATTCTCCAGGGCCCTGCATCCAAGCGTGCATAACCCAACATTCCTTGCTTCTCCACCCTGTACAGTCATCTAGTATATTCCCACTGCAAAGGAGCTCAGCTAAGTTGTTAAGGATGTGTCTATTGACTTCTTTTTGTTTTCTAATTTTAATAACAACCAAGAGAAGAGACCCTGTAACCCCATACTATAGGCCTGAAGGCCAAGACTCAGCACCGGCACACAATATAAGTATTTGCAACATGTTTCCTATTTAGAAGGTATTTGATTCAATAAATAATACAAGCAGGAAACAGTGTAAGATATCTTGTTACAGAAAAAGGCTTCTTCACTCTTATCAGAGCCTTTTTCTGCTCCTATCCCTCCTAAACTGACATACGCTCTGAAATCTTGGATTAATCTATTTTGCTCTCACAAGACAGACTGAAGTTTACAGAAGAATTATATCTCACCATAATAGTCTATGAAGAAGGGAAGTTAGGATGAAAGGCTAATTGCACACGACCATGTGTGTTGTGCTGGCCGTGATGTCATCCGTGTGCTGCTCGTGCATTGCCCGTGCTTCCATGGCCCTATTCATTCAATGACTGGGGACCACATAAGCACAGCCACAAAGCCACAAAAACAGAGAGGAATAGGACCTATCCTGAGTTTTGAGGCCCAGACTGTCAGCCTGCACATTGATTCGTGTAATGCATTCGTCATATTCATGGGCCAGCAGAAATGAACAGGTCAGTGTGCTATCCGGGAAAAAGTGACTTAGACATATAACACAATACATCATGCAAAACCATCATTTCACGGTATATAATACAGCAATAAACTATCCTGTGCCTACCTGCTACACTGCACCTTGTATGACTACATAGGCAATCCATATGGACAATGAAACAGTTTGCTGAAAGTAACAGTACTCTGAATCTCCAACTGACACAGCATTTTATATGTGCATAGGATGTGCATTTCTATGTGAGCCCTGACTGAGTATCATAGGAATAAATAGAAATTGACTTTCTCGCTGCACATAACACAGTTGGAGAGTCTTATTGCTGGTCCCGTGATACAGCTGAGGGCCAGAAAGGAATGGATAACTGGCAAATAAAGCCAAGGATAAGAAGATTACCTTCAACACAGTTTATATCATGTACTTTCTAATCACAGAATAAAAAAAAAAATTGTGGGGCTTCTTCTGTAATTAAAAGTATATCATCCATTGGTGAATCTTCTGCACTTTGTATTCCTATGACAGTTCCTGCAGGGCAACCGCAGGGAATTTGAAATACCTTCCAGGCCTGTATGTTATTACTACAATGCACCCCCGGCTAAGGGAAGCATTCCTAATAATAACACTGTATTAGGAAATTGTTATTCTCAGGCAGTACAACTGTATTGCACAATTTATACCTTTCATGTCTTAGGAGTTCTGTAATTCTATGAATCATACAGTACCATGGCTTTAAAATAAATGTTGAGTATCTACAGTACTTACTGCATTACCGTATGAAGGTACAACCGAATAACAGTACAACCACTATACCTGACAATGCAGTTAGAAAATATTTCTTCTAATTACATTCACTTCTGGTGTCTAAAAGATAAGATTTTCTTTTAAAATGATGGGCTGCAATGTACTGTAGATCAATACACATTGTGCATCCATTATAACGTACAAGAAAAATATACTACTCTGAAGCACTTAATTACAGTAATTGCCACTCAGTAAGTGCCACCGCCAGTGCCACCTACTCGCCAGGAATGTCTATATTACAACTTGCAATCAATGAAATGTGTCAAATATCTAAAGTATGTGTGTATGTGGAAATGTTTTATTCATCTTAAATATTCATTTTACGTGAAATGATATCAGATTTATAATATAAAAGGAGAGATCAGGGGAGTTATATGTTATGTGCTAGAAACTAATTTCTGGAGGGAATGCCTCTGAGACTCCTAATATCTGTCGAGCCCTTAATGTACAACAGTGATGGCGAACCTTTTAGAAACTGAGTGCAACCCAAAACCCACTAAATTATTGCAAAGTGCCAACACGGCAATTTAACATTAATATTGTGTGGATCCACAATTATCGACATTTTCGGACCCGTAAAATACAGTTGTGTGAATGAAGCTTTACAGAGCTTTCAATGATACAAACAACTGTCTACTGAAAGGTAATAGTTTTCATTTTGTACTTTTGAACGATTAATGTTCACTATTTACATCACACAGGATCTGTTTTATAGTGACAGTGCAATGTTATTACAGCCTGTACTAATATCACATCTGCTTTAAAACTGATGCTGTGTGATATAAATATTGAAGGGGCTCCCACATAGTACAATCTGCCCCACAATGGCTCCTATGCAGTACAATCTTCCCTCCAGTGGTCCCCACGCAGCACAATGTGTTCCACAATGGCTCCCACGCAGTACTATATACTCCACAGTGTCCAACCACATAGTACAATGCACTTCACAGTGCCCCCAGACAGTACAATGTGCTCCACAGTGGCCTTCACACTTTATATTATGCTCTACAGTGGGCCCCCACACAGTATTATATGCACCACAGAGGCCCCATCACAGTATTATATGCTCCTCAATGGGCCCTCACACAGTAGTATATGTTCCACAGTAGGTCCCCTACTCAGTATTATATGCTACACTTTGGGCCCCAACACTGTATTATATGCTCCACAGTGTGCCCCCCACACAGTATTTTATGCTACTTAGTGATAGTTCACTAACTTGGTATTCTGTACCAGATTCCCCATTAGTGAGCAATCAGGGAGTCTGAATGAGGGAATGGCACACGTGCCAACAGAGAGAGTCCTGAGTGCCCCCTCTGATATGTGTGCCAAAGGTTCGGGTAAAGGATCAGGCTCAATCTTTCTTAAAAAAAAAATAAAATTAAATCACAAAGTATTGATGAGAACATGTAAAAACATCATATAAGTGTATTTCTGCATCTTTCAGTGTGCTATGGAAAAAAAAATATTAAAATTTCTTATCATGGTTGGTCTTTAAAGAAAGTATCGAATACGAGTCTCATCACTTTACACTGACAATGTTGGTTTAGTTTTAAACGTGCTGGGACAGATTTGTTAAGGCTAGCGATTTGCATGAAAGTCTTAAGAAAGGGCCCGATAGATGCAAGGCATGCCTGATGTATGAAGAATCTCTGGCCTCTCATGCTAGGAGAGTTAAGGTAAGTTCACACAGAGATTTTCGGTCAGAATTTTGAGGCCGTATCTGCCTCAAAATCTTGACCAAAAAGATGGCTCACATTGAAATCAATGGGAGCCGCTCAGGAGTTTTTTGCGGGAGCCTAGATGCTCATTCTTCAGGCCCTTTCACCTCGCGATTCGGCCTGAAGACACTCCCTCCTCCAGACTAGGCCCATTTATTGGGCCTAATATGGAGCACAGTGTGCCGCTGGATGCCGGTGCAGTGCACCTGCTTTCAGTCGCGGCTACTTGGCTTTTGGTGTGTGAACTTACCCTTAGTGAGAGTCCTGCACACATTGAATAATGGCTTTCTCAGAAGGTTGTTAATCACACTATGTGGGTGGAGTAAGTAGGAATCTCATGACCTCCCGGAAGTCATGCTCCAAATCAAATCAGCCTCAGCTTTTCCTCCTTTGCTGTATTCTGCTTTCAGATAGGGGGCAGAAATTGCGTTAAGCCAAACATTTAGTAGGTTGGTACTCTTTGTTTTCTTTCTTTGCAAATTTTTCTTGCCAAAAACATACTTCTTGCTATTTTGATACCTGAAGTGAAAATTTGATCCCTTTTATGAGGTTTCCTGACCATAGTCTACTGTCATAATTTAATATATTACCCACTGCCATTGAGGTAACATTTGTTGCCATTAGCCTTTTGTAATACAATATACTGATTTTTCAAAAGTGACTGCTCTGATATCAATTGAAAGGATTGTACGCATTCAGATGTTGCTTGTTTCTTTGTCAGTTTTTATGATTCTAGTAGTACCATTTGGTACTTTTAGTATAGAAAAAAAATCTAAACATAATTTTTAATTGAAACAATATAAATATTGTTTCTTACCTTGATATTGAGCAGCTATACAAGTCATTATTTAAAGCTGTATTCTTCCACTAGTATGATAAGGTATAGTTGGACAGCATCACTTCTTGGCGATACTGTTGACCATTTCTTGTCAACGGTTCTTTACAACAATTTCAGCTCCTCGTACCACATAACTAGTTTAAGTGCCGGATGCACACTGAGACTGTTTACTTGACGACATGAGTGACAGCTAATGGTCGCACTTATGATGGATCATTGCCGATTTCTCAGAAGTTCTCGCTAGCTAGAAAAATTTTTTTGAATACTATTGTCACTTTTTTATTATGTAACTTTTCTATAACTTCTTATTTCATAAAACTTTTTAATACAAATTGAAGATTGCTACACACCCACACTTAAACTTAACAGCTTAAAATGCTTTAAATGCCAGCTTAGAAAAAAAGATATGTATAAAGTATTTATACCTGAATAACACTTCTTTTCAGTCTAAATTGATCTAAAATTTTACTCGGATTAATTTCTTAATGGTGGTTGTAGTTCCATTTTTCTCATGCAAAATGCAAAAGCGTTAAGTAAAAAAGTCACTTTGAGTATGGCAGAGACATCAGTGTTTTGCTTTATAGGGAAGTGTGTTAAACACAGCGTGGGTCAGAGCTATACTGTAGAAAAGGCAAACTTGTCTTGGCTAGTAATCTGTGTTGCATTCATTGACCTCACACTCCCTTTGAGGCTATTTGATAGTTAGGGGTCAAGGAACATCCAGACTTTCATCCATTTGTGAATAATTCCTCATCTCTCATGTTGAAAAAACTGTCTGTAATCAATTAGAAGATTTATCATCTACCATATAAAAGGCAGGCTTTAATACCAAGCTCAATGATCTTTTCATATCTCCTGAAGCTGCTGTACGGGGCTATTATAACATCAGCAGCTATTTTTGCTGTGTATGTGAGTTTGTTCTTTTGTCATTGAGAAATCATTGTGTACTGTAATGTGTTATGTCAGACGTATTGTTATATCTTTTTCCAAATTTAGATGGACTTCAAATAACAAGATTAGGGACTATTATTCTTTATATACTATGCTACCTTTCATGTTATAGGATAAACTTAACCAAGTTACCAACGTACTGTGGGATTGTGGTCGCAATGTTGACAAGGTTTACACATGTAAGTAATCGGTAATAAGTAATACGTTTTAAAGGGAATCTGTCTCATGAGCAGTCCTTGTTAACATGTAAGCATGGCCAGATAACAGATAGAATAAAACACGTTTTTTTTGCTTCCTGATCAGTGCCTTCATCGCTGAGATATTCGTGTTTTTTCCTGATATGCTAAGGAGTTGTTTAGTACAGCAAGGTCTATCACTGTTGCTGTCATTGCACCAAAGAGCTATGGTTTCCAGTGTCCGGTCCATCCATTCCCCCTGTTATGACTGACGTGCATGTAGTCAGCCATAGCAAGGTGTAATGGTGACTCCGTCAGTACACTAAACAACTCATCACCATATCACAACGGAGGCACCAATTACAAAACAGAAAAACAGTGAACAGTTATAGTTCAATAGAATCTGTTGGTGACATTGAATTCAATATTGAAGAGTTGGTGATGAAAGTAATAATACATTGCAAATTGCAACCATAGTAGACCCAGAAAACCATAGTTATTGGCCTACAAATGGCATATATATATGATCTGTAGTGACTTCTTCAGTACTTTGTGTGAAAAAGGAATTAAATACACTGTGAATGATCAAGTCTGATTGGCAATCATGTGACATGGCCATGAGCAAAAAAGCAGGTGAATAAAGCAAAATACAGGTGCTGTAAACACAAAGATACTGCCTCTATGCTATGATTGACATCTCTTAGCCCTTCATTTCACATCACAGGATAGGGAGTACCAGAACATTCACAGTATAGAGGTCATATTGGGACATCAAGTGTTTAATGTTCTCTCTTCACCTCTTGATTAATTTGAATATGGAATAAATATACATTTTTTGGCGGATGGAGGCAGCAGTTGGACATTATAAAGACACCAATGGATAAAATATAAGATACAGTCAGGAACTGATGGTTTTGGGGGTTGCAGGCAAAAAAGTTAGATGTTGACAATTGAGGTGCGGAATATGGTGAAAATGTGAGGATAACATAACTTTTTAGTAAAGCTTTCACAGAAACAGCGGGTTATTGGCAAATATATCTTTACTGAGGCCACTGTCAATGGTCAAAATATTTGTGGCATTCACAATTTTCTAGTTTTACACAGTAAAAGGCACTATTAGTATCATTTTTGACAGACACGATCAAAGTAACCATTCCTTTTGTCCCCATGACACATAAGTCTTATCTTTGAGTTACAATACATTAAATATCAAATGTTGCAAACAACAAGCTTTTTCTTATCAATTCATAAGCAATTTACAACTCCTACACACATTCCGACTACATGTTTTATACAAGTTATGGGGTAAACCATAGAAAGTAATTGTAGTGAGTCAGTGATGGATACCATTAGAAAGATGACTTGAAGAGCTATATTTATGGTATGACCCTTATGGAGCATCACATCCATCACTGTGTATAATTAGATAAGCATCTGAGAAAATGGCTTGTAAATGCTTAGAACACAGCTATTCATGAGGGCTGGGTGTGACTATCTTAGTGTCTCAACTGCTCGCAGTAATGTTTAAATACATGTGTACTAAAATGAGCAAAAACTATATAATCATGTAAGCAAAACTGAGCAAAAAGCATAAACCAAATAATAATAGTTATAATATAAATTTACTCATAGCGGCAACATATTGAGTAGTACTTTACAAATGAGAGGGATAATATACAGACACACCAACAATTTGAACACCAGGAATGAGGGTCTCCTATCTTACAATGAAGAAATAGATGTGACCCAAGATGTAAAAATGCTTTCTTTGTATAATGGTCTATCTAACTTTTAATTAAAAAATATTAAAAAGTGATCATATAAATCCACATGAGCCAGTCATCCAGCCACTATCTGGGTGTGCAGAGCCATGAGGTCCATTTAGGTGCTATGGCTATGGGGAACACTTGAAAAAAGAGAACAGATTTTGAGAAATAATGTGATAGAGTAGGGGTGTCAAACTCACTTTCCCCGAGGTTGTCTTCAAAGGACCATTAGTAATTCATCAACTGTATAAACATAGCTATGCCACTTAGGTGTAGTTACATTTATAGCCTTTGGAAGGCAACCATAAGGCGGATATTAAAGGGGTTGGCCACTTTCATTGATACATAAATGTAATGGTTTGTATAATAAAAAGTTGTACAATTTTCCAATATACTTTCTGTATCAATTCCTCAGGATTTTCTAGATCTCTGGTTGCTGTCACTCATTCTTTTACTTCTAGTAGATAAAATTCTGGCCATGGTCATGTGATATACGGTCCATATGATATGACGCACAGGTGCACAGCTCGTTATAGTTACGGCACAGTAATCAGACATCTGCCTGGTAATGGCCTGTGCGTCAATATTGGTCTGCACAGCTGGGTTCCACATTAGTGCTTTGCAGGTAGAACAGTATGAAATTCCCTACCTCTGAGGGCTCGTTCACTCGGGGGGCGGATTTTGGCACCGAGAGTGATGCGGGAGCCGCGTCACTCTTGGTTCAAAACCCGCCTGCCACGACCGTTGCGACATGCCGCTAGCAGAAAAAAGAACGCTAGTGGTCTCCAAAGACCACCATTGTATGGAGGCGGGTTTTGAGGCGAAATCCGCTGTCAAAATACACGTCCTTGCCCCCATGTGAACTAGCCCTAAGGATATTAGTGTGGCAAGGTGGCCTTTGAGGCCCTCTTGTTTGGAGGCCCTGTCACAAGGGCGACTGCTGTGACCCCAATAACTGTTTGTCTTTGGCTGGAAGGTCCAAAGCACTCCCAGGGATACAGTAGTGGGGAACATCCAACTGAAGGCAGAACAAAGAAATGACAAGTGACGTGGCTTACGAGCCCTAACACATAACATTTTCTTTTGCCCCCACATGGTATATAGCCTCCTTTTTTGCCCCCATACAGTATATGACACACTTATTGCTCCCACACAGTATGACCTCCTTTTTTTCCCTCCACATTATATGAATTGCCCCATATACCACCAGGGCCATGGGGCTTGTATTTGACACCTGTGTTATAGGGGATTAAACAGAGAGGAGTTAGATTGGGTATTGTAATAATCCTGCCTAAACCTGAGGCCACACATGGCAAGGAAAATGTGTTTTTGTTGCATATTTTGATGCAATTTTCTATCTTCTTACTAATAATTTGATATTTGATATTGGAGTATATACAGGTCAATCAAATGTCAGAATGGTCTTAGGACTGTAATCCAAAGAACAGAGGACTTGGCTGAGGAATACTTATTAGGTATTAGCAATGTCAGGTGGTGATAACTGTAAACCAGTAGCAGTGAAATTTACAGAGAGATGTAGGCAGTCTCCCCAGTCAAGAGGAAGCCTATACTAATTCAATTGTGCTGCATGTACAGCTGTCAGTGTAGGGCATAATATTGGATACAATTGTACATTAAACAGTTTTGGTGAACATTGCTAGATGTTCCTTTGTACTAGACCACTACATTTGTTCTCCAGTTATTCTAATTGTTAGTAAATGAACAGCCCATGGAAAACTGAATGATGAACCATGAAATTCTAGCTTCAAATATTGGATCATAGAAACCAAAATAATATCTTTTTGTTCTTATTTTTAGTGAACTTACTGGATTCTCGGTCTGTCATGGGTGACCTTGGATGGATAGCATACCCAAAAAATGGGGTAAGGCATTGCATATTGCAAAAGTATAACCATGTACTCCTGAAATGGCAATTCTGAAATATCTAGATTTAGTTGCTGTGATTTCCATAATTTGCTGCATTCATGTTGTACAATGTATTTGTGATGTATCTGTCAGCAAGTGTCAGATTCTTTTCCTTTTACTCTTTTTCTGTGTTCTTAGACAAATTACTAGTTTGTTTCCTTGGTAGGAAAAATCAGCTTATGCTGCATTTGTTCCATGATGGGATTTACGTCTTGCTGTGAGACAGAAAACAGTATTAGCTAAAGAGAACACATTTTATTTCTTTCATTTTTAGAATTACTAGTATGGCGGATGTTGGGAAGGGGTTAATATTAGGCTTGAAATACCATGTAATCTATAGTGTTGTATGTAGCCTGGGAAAGGGACCCTGGAGCTAAGGGCTCATTCACACAGTCGGGTTCATTGGCCATGTGCTAGCAGTTGTATTAACGGCCAACACATTGTCCTATAAAGGATCCTTTAAAGGATCTATTCACACGACCGATTAGTAATGATCCATGTGAACAATCTGAAAAAAAATAGAACATGCTATTTCATGGACCGAGATCACAAATCCCTCAATAGACACCGTATTCCCGTCAAGTGTGCACGTGGCCATGCAAAAAGTACTTTTTGCTTGGCTGTGTGCAGGGCTCCGCCATATGAATGTATTCTTACATTGTGATGTCATGCTGTGGTGCTTAAGCATGAGGGGCCATCATAATGAACACAGTGACTGTCCTATACTGTTTTTTATAGCTATAGCTGGTGTTGACATATAGTGGGTATACAGTGATTTGATGGAAGATATTTACTATACTATATAGGCTATTGTTTATGCCAAAACTGTTCTCTGATGCATTTCACCTACTTTTATAATAATAATTTTAGGCAGAGAATGTACAGCAGAGAAAAGCTGAATTTTTGTTGCAGATTTTGCTGTGTTTTTTTGAGCCAAAACCAAGAGTGGCTTCAAGAGAAATGGGAAATACAAAGTATTTCAATGGGTTTTGCTAGCTAGTGGCACCCATTGAAGTCAATGGGAGGCTTTTTTTTTCAGCGCTGAAAATTCACCGCAAAATAAAGTGCCATTTTCCTCTGTGTGAATGGACCCTAAGCATGTCTCACTTCTAAATCCATTCCTGGCTCTGACTGTGTTTGTTGTTCAACGTCCATTGCTCTTATCCAGTGAAAGATGAGAGCAACTGACATAAATACAGTAGTGTGAAACCTTTCTTACTTGGTTATGCAAATTATAACAAATTTTGTTACTCCAATCATTTAGAAAATACATGTTTTGTTATTGATTGGCGATGAAAAATTGTTATGCTTTGCATGAGATATCAGCTTTCTACCTGTTGCCCACTCCTCCCTATCTGGCACAGATCCAGGAAATACAATTTTTCATACTGTTTCATGACATGAAGCAAGTGATGCTCTCCTAATATTAACCTTAGTATTGAGCATATGTGTGCCTTTATACAAGTACATACGTACAAGTATAGCTAAAAGGTTCATACCTAATTCTACCCAAAAATTTGACATTATCAAATCAAAAGTGCTTACTATTATACATGCCCATTACAGCCTTTTCTTCCTGCTTATCTGCATTACATTCTCTACTTAAAGGCTCATGTGGGGAGGAAAAAATTTCAGTACTATATATACTACATCAAGAGGCTCAACTTACTATTATAGATGCCTTTCTCCAATACCAAACTTTTCCAGCGCTGCTGGAGTCCAGAAGTCTTCTATTACAGTCTAGTCTGCTGACACTGATTTTTTGTCAGCAGAAGTAGAGCAGGATTGATCACATGATGAAAAAGTGAAAACATCACAAGAGCAGACTGAAATAGAAAACTTCTGATGCCAATATCTATATCTGTACCAAGGGATCATCATATTTAGGTTTAAGCTGACTGTAGTGTATATATTGCAGGAATATTTTCTCCCCACATAACTCCACAGGAAAACTCTGCGGACTTTCTGTGAAAAATGCTGCAGAAAAAAAACGCAATGCATTTCCGCTGCAGTCTTTTCCTCAGCTTTTTTGGCTGTGGCTCACTAAGTAGGGCCTAATGCGTTCACACGCAGTGTTTTGGCTCAGGAATTTGGTCAGGAAACTGACTCAAATTCCTCCTCCAAAAATCACCTCCCCATACAGTCCAATGGTGAGGAGTTTTTAGGAGGAGGAATTTGAGTCAGTTTTCTGACCAAATTCCTGACCAAAAAACTCTGTTTGAACAGTTCACACAGGGTTTTTTGTTCCGGAACCTGAGGCGGAGGCTGCCTTAGGCTACGAACCAAAAAACAGGTAGCCGCAACTGAATGCCAGTGCACTGCACTGGCATCCAGTCGTGCACTCCTCTCTGGATTAGGCCCAAGTAAATGGGCTTAGTCGAGAGGGAGTGTCTTCAGGCGGATTCGCCTCGCGACAGAATGAGCATCTTGCTTCTTATAATATGTTCCGGCTCCCGGAAAAAAAGAACTGACCGGCTCCCTTTGAAATCAATGGGAGCCATCTTTTTGGTCAGGATTTTGAGGTCGGTGTGGCCTCAAAATCCTGACCAAAAAACCCTGTCTGAACTTACTCTAAATTGGTTATACTGATTATAAAGATGTGTACCAAAAGCAGGGAAGATTTCATATAAAATAGCACAATACTCTTCCCTTTAATCCCTTAACCCTCCAATGCCACCACTGGTTTTGCCTATGTTTACTTCATGTGGCTGATCCCATGCCATATTCACACTGGACTTCTCCAGCCAGTCACTGGTCCAAGAAATCTTATCTTTATGTTTGTTACAAGAATGCTAAGACTATATAGCAGTGACATGGCATGTCATGATAAGGCACATGAAAAGCCACATGTAAGTAAAGAAAGAGCTGCTGGGACCACCAGAAAAATGCTGGAGTGATAGGGGATTAAAGAGGTGTATTCTTTATCATTATTTTAAATATTTCCTGCCTATAGTAAAATATATTCTCAACAATCCTTAACTTATCCCCGATATTGTCACCTATACCATCCTATATAACTACCCTAACTGCCATAGTCAATGATGCAAGCCGTTTTTACTTTTTTCATTGCAAATCCTGGAGTGCTGCTGTTTTTGTCTTTGATGGAGGGTATTTCTTTGGTGTGTCCGAATTTATTTATTTATTTAACACAGCACATGCTCAGGACTTTCTTTTGTTGTAGATAGAAAGGTAAACAGATAGATAGATAGGAGATAGATAGATAGATAGATAGATAGATAGATAGATAGATAGATAGGAGATAGATAGATAGATAGATAGATAGATAGATAGATAGATAGATAGATAGATAGATACAATAGATAGATAGATAGATAGTTGGAAAAATAGATAGATATTTAATATGTGAGGGTAATATCAAGCCTATATGGAGTAATAAAAAAAATAGGTCTCAATGATAGAAATTCATCTAAAAATAAATAATTCATTTATTTAATTCTGCATACACATAGACTTCAATGGTATTGCAGTTTCTTATGCATAATTTGCTTTACGAACCGCCAATAGCTGTTGTGTGGTACAACTTTTAATTAAGTCATCTGGAATAATGGAGCTATCAAGCAGTTTCCTACTTTCTAAATCTCTTTGACGCTACAGAGGGTGCATAACGTTACACCCATGTGTATAGACTGATTTAATCATTCTGCAGCGCGCTCCCACCCTTATGACCCATTTACTGCGCTTATCATGCTGATTTTATTTTCCACTATTTACATTTTCTACAGTACAATTGCTTTCTTTAGGAAAATACACATCTGCTTACTGTAGGCAGTCAGATTCTTTTGAAGGATTCTGGGAGTTTTGTGCACAGTATGGCAGATAACCCTCTTTAGTCCGCTGAGAATATTGAGTATGTGGTGTGGCTGGCTGCACAACATGTTCCGTTTCTGTCTCTACTCAAACAGCATTATAAGCATTCCTTTCAACAGCAGTGCAATGGGACGTCTAATGCTGTCAGAGCCATATCTAACTGGATAAATTAAGCTACATGATTTAGAAAGATAAAAGATTGGAGGGACACTGAATGCTGTGCTATTGGCATTATGTCAACAAGAGCCTGAACAAATGGCCGGGAGATGACCTATATTATCTTTACTGCATTACATTATGTGATTCACTTCCTTTGTATCTATATCATTAAAATAATACTATAAATGTTGTATGTATAAGCGTCATGCATGGTGGACATGGCTGGACAGTACAGTTTTCATAGGAAAGCTTCTATCTACTACATATCTTTCTTAACCACTTCAGGACTGGCAGCATATCATTGCTCTATCATCAGTTTACCCATTTTAGAAAATATTACCTTTCTTGATGTGGGTGACTGAACTTTTCATTCCAGGGTTTGTGAGTCTTACACACTGTTCATGGAATGTTCTTTTGTATTATCGTATCTGCCATGTTTCTTTTGAGGTTAAAAATGTGTACAATTTAGTCAGCATGCTTCATGAACACATTAGTGTTTCTGTGCTGGCCTCGCTCTTAGCTAGCGATTGAGGAGAGTTGGCATAAACACTGAGCCAATGTATTGTGGGCTTTATGGGGCATGGGACCCTAGGGAGACAAAAACAAATGAGAAGAAAAAGAGGAATTTTTGGCACTATGAAGTCATGTCACATTGCTGTTTTGGTAATTGGCATATCCAGGGCATGAGTGGTAAGAAAGTATGTCAACCAGTTCATCGCTTTTCAGTGTGAAACATTAAACCTGTTATTGTTTATATTGCATCCTGCAAGCAGAATATTAAAGGGATTCCATCATTAGAATCCCTTTTTCTACAAATACCACATCAGAATAGCCTTTAGAAATGCTATACCTTTGTTATACTGATCCGCGTCGCTGTTTCTGAGAAGTTTCTTATTTCTTCCTTATGCAAATGAGTCTTCAGAAAGCACAGGGGGCGACCCCTGTGCCTCCGAAGACTCTCCAGCGACTCTCCTCTATCTCCTGCTGCTGATGCCTCTCTGCCGCATCAACAGCCAACAGAGCCAAATGCACATGTCTGTTTGGCCATTTTCCTGTGGCCTCTTACATGTGCATTCGTTTGGCCACAGGAAAATGGCCGAATTGATATGCGCAGTCAACTCTGCCGGCTGATGACGAGGAGGAGAGGTGTCAGCAGCAGAAGACAGAGGCGTCACTCTAGAGTCTTCGGGGAGCACAGGAGACGCCACCTGTGCTTTCTGAAGACTCATTTGCGTAAGGAAGAAATAAGACATTTCTTAGGAACCGCGGTGCAGATCAGAATAACAAAGGTAGGAGAAGAATAGCCTTTCTAAAGGCTGTTCCGACATGGTATTTGTAGAAAAAGAGATAGTAATAATAGAATCCCTTTAAGTACAATTGCAACAAAAATAATCACTTAGGTTAACCAAAAATATTAAAATTGGCTGAGAGACTGTATCTGGTAAAATCCCAACATCATTGCAAACAAAGGCCTCTTAGGGTGCATTCACACGGAGTAAAATGGAGTGTAATTTGGAGTGTAATTTTTACACATGTAAAAAATTTACGCGCGTATTTTGGAGCGTTTTTTTACACGTGGCGTTTACGGAGAGCCTTTTGGAGCGTTTACGGAGTGTGTTTTTCTACACGCATAAACGCTCCAAAAAACGTTCCGTAAACGGAACATGTAAAAAAAACGCTCTAAAATACACGTGTACTTTTTTTTACACGTGTAAAAATTACACTCCAAATTACACTCCATTTTACTCCGTGTGAATGCACCCTTAGAAGGTAGGCCTCTTAGAAGGTCAGCATGATGTTAAAGGGAGCGCCCTCTATTGGATGTCTTGACTGAGACTCTGTCTTCCTAATTACATCATGGAAGATAGACTTGCACATTCTCAGTCAGCGCCCTCTATTGGTGTGCATACTTGAGCACTGGCATCCTAATTACATCATGGAAGTCAGATTTGCATATTCTTCCTATGTTAAAAAAAAATATACAATTAATGACTGAGCCATGTATGATATGCTATATGCTATGTGTGTATGTATGTATGATATACTGTACTATATGCTAATACAGTCCGATGCAATGTAATATGCAGTATATACAACAATAGGTAACAGCTGCTTGTAGGAGCTTATAAATGATCCTAGCAATCTTATTATATGAAAAAGGAAATATTTCATGGAGTTAGGAGCCAGACATACACGTATATCCACTCTTAAAGGGGTTTTCCGGGCAAAAATGTTTTGTAAAAACGTCTGTTAGTGTTATTAATGGGTTAATAAGTACACCCATCTAACTTTAACAGTGTTTTGAGTGATTTCTGGGTTTCTCTAGGAAGGCTTAGCATCTTTTGTATTTGTTTACATGGCGTGTAGCATCCTGCTGCAATGCATTCTGGTAGTTGTAGGCTCTCACACTATCTCCACGTCACTTCTTCCCCCTCCAACACCCCCTCCCTGTCTCCCTAGCTATTTCTCCCACTGCTAGCCTTTCCTAACTCACTCACCCCACCCCCCTACTCCCCCCTTCCTACTCTCTCCTTCCTACTCCTCCTTCCCTACTCCCCACTCTATTATACTTTACTTGTCTTCTTCCTTTTGCTGGGAATGTGCAGCGCTGTGTCTGTAGCCTTCAATACTTCTCTATTGCGCATGCTCCCAGCTTGCGCAACAGAGATGCATTGTTGGCTTCAGTGCTTCTATTTTGCATGAGTGTGCCAACGTCATCGGAGGAGGAGGAGCTGTTCCCCGGGGAAGGAAGCCCAGACAGGAACAAGATGGGTAAGTACGATGGTGTGGATGGGAAGGGGAGTATTAGTGACGATCCGTTTCCGGAAATGCAGAGAACAAGTCCCTGGGGCAGTCACATGACCACCTCAGGGGTATGGGTAACTATACATTTTTGATCATCAATGTTATTTAGAAAGTAGGAGGTGTGAGGGTGTTTAGATTAGTGTAGGGATTTTAGGTTATTCCGGACAACTCCTTTAACTGATCTCTAGTTTGGTTAAGGATTTCTCTTTTGACCAGTTGAATACAATATCACAATTTGCTAATAAAAAACTTGCCATTCACCCTTTACCACTGGGTAACTCCACACACCCACATATTGAATAGTTAGCTTTTGATAGCTTATCACTAAATCAGCCCGGTTTTAGAAAAGTTGTTCAAAGGGATTTTCCCATGAACATAACCATATCTGAATTTGCAGACAGCTACCATAATCTTTTTTTCTAAAGAATTTCTCTAATCATCTCAATAGTGTTGTTAGTCTTTATCTTGATTAGTTGCCAATGGATATAGCCATGCAAGAATTTTTCCGTGGTCTGGCATTTGTCACAAACGCAGTCATGATTTCTTTATTGTGGTGGTAGTTGGTCTGGTGGTTGTCTTCTTATACATTTGCTAACTTTGCCTAAAATCCTGTCCATAAGAAAATCATGGCTGGGTTTGGGACTAGAGATGAGCGAACAGTGTTCTATCGAACTCATGTTCGATCGGATATTAGGCTGTTCGGCATGTTCGAATCGAATCGAACACCGCGTGGTAAAGTGCGCCATTACTCGATTCCCCTCCCACCTTCCCTGGCGCCTTTTTTACTCCAATAACAGCACAGGGTAGGTGGGACAGGAACTACGACACCGGTGATGTTGAAAAAAGTAGGCAAAACCCATTGGCTGCCGAAAACATGTGACCTCTAATTTAAAAGAACAGCGCCGCCCAGCTTCGCGTCATTCTGAGCTTGCAATTCACCGAGGATGGAGGTTTCCGTCCAGTTAGCTAGGGGTTAGATTCTGGGTAGGCAGGGACAGGCTAGGATAGGAAGGAGAAGACAACCAACAGCTCTTATAAGAGCTAAATTCCAGGGAGAAGCTTGTCAGTGTAACGTGGCACTGACGGGCTCAATCGCCGCAACCCAGCTTTCCCAGGATCCTGAATGGAATACACTGTCAGTGTATTCCCGTATACCCGATATATACCCCCAATACCCGTTCCAACGGTGTGCCCCCCCACCTTCACCCCAGAAATACCCTGCAAGTCCCCTAGCAATAGGATTGGGGCTATATACACCCACTATTTTTGCTACTGCCATATAGTGCCATTGTCTCACTGGGAATTCAAAGAATATATTGGGCTTACATATAACTTCAATTCCAGGGAGAAGCTTGTCAGTGTAACGTGGCACTGACGGGCTCAATCGCCGCAACCCAGCTTTCCCAGGATCCTGAATGGAACACACTGACAGTGTATTCCCGTATACCCCATATATACACCCCAAATCCCCGTTCCAACGGTGTGCCCCCCCACCTTCACCTCAGAAATACCCTGCAAGTCCCCTAGCAATAGAATTGGGGCTATATACACCCACAATTTTTGTTACTGGTATATAGTGCCATTGTCTGACTGGGAATTCAAAGAATATATTGGGGTGACGTGCACCCACAATTTTTGCTACTGCTATACAGTGCCATTGTCTCACTGGGAATTCAAAGAATATATGGGGGTTATGTGCACCCACAATTTTTAATACTGGTATACAGTGCCATTGTCTGACTGGGAATTCAAAGAATATATGGGGGTTACGTGCACCCACAATTTTTAATACTGCTATACAGTTCCTTTGTCTCACTGGGAATTCAAAGAATATATGGGGGTTATGTGCACCCACAATTTTTAATACTGGTATACAGTGCCATTGTCTGACTGGGAATTCAAAGAATATATGGGGGTTATGTGCACCCACAATTTTTACTACTGGTATACAGTGCCATTGTCTGACTGGGAATTCAAAGAATATATGGGGGTTATGTGCACCCACAATTTTTAATACTGGTATATAGTGCCATTGTCTGACTGGGAATTCAAAGAATATATGGGGGTTACGTGCACCCACAATTTTTACTACTGGTATACAGTGCCATTGTCTGACTGGGAATTCAAAGAATATATGGGGGTTATGTGCACCCACAATTTTTACTACTGGTATACAGTGCCATTGTCTGACTGGGAATTCAAAGAATATATGGGGGTTATGTGCACCCACAATTTTTAATACTGGTATATAGTGCCATTGTCTGACTGGGAATTCAAAGAATATATGGGGGTTACGTGCACCCACAATTTTTACTACTGGTATACAGTGCCATTGTCTGACTGGGAATTCAAAGAATATATGGGGGTTACGTGCACCCACAATTTTTAATACTGCTATACAGTTCCATTGTCTCACTGGGAATTCAAAGAATATATGGGGGTTATGTGCACCCACAATTTTTAATACTGGTATACAGTGCCATTGTCTGACTGGGAATTCAAAGAATATATGGGGGTTATGTGCACCCACAATTTTTACTACTGGTATACAGTGCCATTGTCTGACTGGGAATTCAAAGAATATATGGGGGTGACGTGCACCCACAATTTTTAATACTGGTATACAGTGCCATTGTCTGACTGGGAATTCAAAGAATATATGGGGGTTACGTGCACCCACAATTTTTAATACTGCTATACAGTTCCTTTGTCTCACTGGGAATTCAAAGAATATATGGGGGTTATGTGCACCCACAATTTTTAATACTGGTATACAGTGCCATTGTCTGACTGGGAATTCAAAGAATATATGGGGGTTACGTGCACCCACAATTTTTAATACTGCTATACAGTTCCTTTGTCTCACTGGGAATTCAAAGAATATATGGGGGTTATGTGCACCCACAATTTTTAATACTGGTATACAGTGCCATTGTCTGACTGGGAATTCAAAGAATATATGGGGGTTATGTGCACCCACAATTTTTAATACTGGTATACAGTGCCATTGTCTGACTGGGAATTCAAAGAATATATGGGGGTTACGTGCACCCACAATTTTTAATACTGCTATACAGTTCCTTTGTCTCACTGGGAATTCAAAGAATATATGGGGGTTATGTGCACCCACAATTTTTAATACTGGTATACAGTGCCATTGTCTGACTGGGAATTCAAAGAATATATGGGGGTTACGTGCACCCACAATTTTTAATACTGCTATACAGTTCCTTTGTCTCACTGGGAATTCAAAGAATATATGGGGGTTATGTGCACCCACAATTTTTAATACTGGTATACAGTGCCATTGTCTGACTGGGAATTCAAAGAATATATGGGGGTTATGTGCACCCACAATTTTTAATACTGGTATACAGTGCCATTGTCTGACTGGTAATTCAAAGAATATATGGGGGTTACGTGCACCCACAATTTTTAATACTGCTATACAATTCCTTTGTCTCACTGGGAATTCAAAGAATATATGGGGGTTATGTGCACCCACAATTTTTAATACTGGTATACAGTGCCATTGTCTGACTGGGAATTCAAAGAATATATGGGGGTTATGTGCACCCACAATTTTTACTACTGGTATACAGTGCCATTGTCTGACTGGGAATTCAAAGAATATATGGGGGTTATGTGCACCCACAATTTTTAATACTGGTATATAGTGCCATTGTCTGACTGGGAATTCAAAGAATATATGGGGGTTACGTGCACCCACAATTTTTACTACTGGTATACAGTGCCATTGTCTGACTGGGAATTCAAAGAATATATGGGGGTTACGTGCACCCACAATTTTTAATACTGCTATACAGTTCCATTGTCTCACTGGGAATTCAAAGAATATATGGGGGTTATGTGCACCCACAATTTTTAATACTGGTATACAGTGCCATTGTCTGACTGGGAATTCAAAGAATATATGGGGGTTATGTGCACCCACAATTTTTACTACTGGTATACAGTGCCATTGTCTGACTGGGAATTCAAAGAATATATGGGGGTGACGTGCACCCACAATTTTTAATACTGGTATACAGTGCCATTGTCTGACTGGGAATTCAAAGAATATATGGGGGTTACGTGCACCCACAATTTTTAATACTGCTATACAGTTCCTTTGTCTCACTGGGAATTCAAAGAATATATGGGGGTTATGTGCACCCACAATTTTTAATACTGGTATACAGTGCCATTGTCTGACTGGGAATTCAAAGAATATATGGGGGTTACGTGCACCCACAATTTTTAATACTGCTATACAGTTCCTTTGTCTCACTGGGAATTCAAAGAATATATGGGGGTTATGTGCACCCACAATTTTTAATACTGGTATACAGTGCCATTGTCTGACTGGGAATTCAAAGAATATATGGGGGTTATGTGCACCCACAATTTTTAATACTGGTATACAGTGCCATTGTCTGACTGGGAATTCAAAGAATATATGGGGGTTACGTGCACCCACAATTTTTAATACTGCTATACAGTTCCTTTGTCTCACTGGGAATTCAAAGAATATATGGGGGTTATGTGCACCCACAATTTTTAATACTGGTATACAGTGCCATTGTCTGACTGGGAATTCAAAGAATATATGGGGGTTACGTGCACCCACAATTTTTAATACTGCTATACAGTTCCTTTGTCTCACTGGGAATTCAAAGAATATATGGGGGTTATGTGCACCCACAATTTTTAATACTGGTATACAGTGCCATTGTCTGACTGGGAATTCAAAGAATATATGGGGGTTATGTGCACCCACATTTTTTAATACTGGTATACAGTGCCATTGTCTGACTGGGAATTCAAAGAATATATGGGGGTTACGTGCACCCACAATTTTTAATACTGCTATACAGTTCCTTTGTCTCACTGGGAATTCAAAGAATATATGGGGGTTATGTGCACCCACAATTTTTAATACTGGTATACAGTGCCATTGTCTGACTGGGAATTCAAAGAATATATGGGGGTTATGTGCACCCACAATTTTTAATACTGGTATACAGTGCCATTGTCTGACTGGGAATTCAAAGAATATATGGGGGTTATGTGCACCCACAATTTTTAATACTGGTATACAGTGCCATTGTCTGACTGGGAATTCAAAGAATATATTGGGGTTATGTGCACCCACAATTTTTACTACTGGTATATAGTGCCATTGTCTGACTGGGAATTCAAAGAATATATGGGGGTTATGTGCACCCACAATTTTTAATACTGGTATACAGTGCCATTGTCTGACTGGGAATTCAAAGAATATATTGGGGTTACGTGCACCCACAATTTTTGCTACTGGTAGATAGTGCCATTGTCTCACTGGGAATTCAAAGAATATATGGGGGTTATGTGCACCCACAATTTTTACTACTGGTATACAGTGCCATTGTCTGACTGGGAATTCAAAGAATATATTGGGGTTATGTGCACCCACAATTTTTACTACTGGTATACAGTGCCATTGTCTGACTGGGAATTCAAAGAATATATGGGGGTTACGTGCACCCACAATTTTTGCTACTGGTAGATAGTGCCATTGTCTCACTGGGAATTCAAAGAATATATGGGGGTTATGTGCACCCACAATTTTTACTACTGGTATACAGTGCCATTGTCTGACTGGGAATTCAAAGAATATATTGGGGTTATGTGCACCCACAATTTTTACTACTGGTATACAGTGCCATTGTCTGACTGGGAATTCAAAGAATATATGGGGGTTACGTGCACCCACAATTTTTAATACTGCTATACAGTTCCTTTGTCTCACTGGGAATTCAAAGAATATATGGGGGTTATGTGCACCCACAATTTTTACTACTGGTATACAGTGCCATTGTCTGACTGGGAATTCAAAGAATATATTGGGGTTATGTGCACCCACAATTTTTACTACTGGTATACAGTGCCATTGTCTGACTGGGAATTCAAAGAATATATGGGGGTTACGTGCACCCACAATTTTTAATACTGCTATACAGTTCCTTTGTCTCACTGGGAATTCAAAGAATATATGGGGGTTATGTGCACCCACAATTTTTAATACTGGTATACAGTGCCATTGTCTGACTGGGAATTCAAAGAATATATTGGGGTTATGTGCACCCACAATTTTTAATACTGCTATACAGTTCCTTTGTCTCACTGGGAATTCAAAGAATATATGGGGGTTATGTGCACCCACAATTTTTAATACTGGTATACAGTGCCATTGTCTGACTGGGAATTCAAAGAATATATGGGGGTTATGTGCACCCACAATTTTTAATACTGGTATACAGTGCCATTGTCTCACTGGGAATTCCACAAATAATTTGGGGATTCATTCACCCTACATCTCAGGCTCTTGCCATATTCACCCAGGTTGTCAGTGCTGCACCAGCTCGTTCCCAGACAGCTCGGCCCGAAAAACACGTTACCTATATAGAGGATTTGGACAATGAAGACAACATGTTCTAAATCTAATGTCTGCACCTTCTCCAGAATTAAAATAAAGGCAGCGTTTAACTTTCAAATAGCACTGCACAAAGGAAGAGCTTATCAGCTTGTCTCATGACATGCTACTGAAAAGTTTCATTTGTGTATCTTAATGTAAATATAGTTGTATAAGCTTTTTGGGTTTTAGGCACTGCCAAGTTATTTATTACCACCCGCTCCCTTATAATGATGATGACGCCAAAGTCACTGTGGGTGTTCAGAGCTCACAGCTTTGGGTGACATTTGTCTTGCTCTCTGTCGGTACCAGCTGTCTTTTTGGATACCGTAAAGTTATGTTGACTTTATTAACAGCTATAGAAGCTTTAGCCAGGTTGTGACGGTGTGTAACCCTAACAACACTAAGTGGGATACACATTAATAGTCAGTCTATGTACGCTAAACGTATCACTGAAGTAATTTTTTTTCCCTCTCCCCTAATATAAGAAAGGAACAGACATTAGACCTAGACCGGGGTTCGAGGCTTGAAAAAATCCAGTATTATTTGTTCTTCATGATGTGAAATATGTGTTGAAAAGCAACCCAAGATGAAGTCAGCCATGTGTGCCAGTGTGTTACTTGGCATGCCTTTGCTGGCCCCAACTGTAAGGGTCACTCTCCATTTCCTCCATTTTCCACTCCCCTTCACACCATTTGTGGTGAAGCAATGGGATGCACTGAAGTGCACCCTCTAGCCTCGTGTGGGATAGGGACATCAGATGCCACTCCAACCCCCTCGTCTTCCTCCGCCAGCCAACGGTGCGAAGATGAGAGGAGTGTGCTCTGAATGTTTTCTGCCTAGCAGAGGCTAGTTCTCACTTACGAAAATGGCCCCACTTTGACCTGTATATCAGGCACAATGGTGTAGGTTTCAAAGAAACATGGCACCAACAAGTTGGAAAACGTGGGCCATGCGTGGACCGTGTTTGAGTCTGGCAAGCTCCAGATCTGCTACCAGGTTCCAGCCATTATCACAGGCGCAAAAATGCCAGGCCCCAGGTGTAGCAGGGAAAAAAAAATGCCATCTCAGCCAGGATGGCATCCCTGACCTCGGAGGCACTGTGCTGTCTGTCCCCCAAGCTGATCAGTTTCAGCACGGCCTACTGACATCTCCCCATGCCAGTGTTACAGTGTTTTCCGCTAGTAGCTGGGGTGGAGGTTGCAGCTTCGTAGGGTTTCAGTCTACTCCTGCCATGAATTTTGGCCTGGGAGAGGAGATAGGCCACCCCAGTTTGCACCCGGGGAACAGACTCCACCACATTCACCCTGCCTGTCATTAAAGATAAGCACTGCAGCATCCCTGACCACAGGCGCTTGTCCATGTGTCGGTGGTCAAGTGGACCTTGCAGCAAAGCGCAGAGCTCTGGGCCCGACTGATGTTATGGGACACATGCAGGCGCAAGGCAGAGACAGCACACCAAGAGAAGTAGTAACGGCTAGGCCCAGCATAGGGAGGTGCCCCAGCTGCCATCTGCTGACGGAAGGCCTGGGTCTCCAGAAGCATAAACAAACACCAACATCTCCAGGGCCAGCAGTTTATCGATGAGGCTGTTACAGGCTTGGGCATGGGGGTGGGTTGTATTGTACTTCTGCCTGCAATGAAAAGCTTGGGAAATGTGGAGTGGCTGGGAAGAGGCGCATGATGGTGCAGGCCAAAAGGGCGCATGAGGGTGAACTCCCCAATGTGTCAGAGATAGGTGTGTAGGTGTCCTTGCATCATATACTTGCACCATATTTGGCTTTGGAAGTTAATTTTGTGCCAAAAAGTGGTTAAGACAGCGATCCCTCAGCTACTCCCGTTACACTGTCTATTGAAGTTACCATCTGTGGAAGTGGACCACCATTTCTAAGATCCCAAAGGAAGCAGGCAAGAGATGTGCAGTTCAGAAAAAAAGATGAGAAAATAAGTTTAGGCTGTAGAGCACAGAGGGATCGGAGAGGACAGAGCTGGTGTCGGCCAGGTATTCCCACAACATGCGCCTATACTTGTCCCTCCTGGTGACACTAGGCCCCTGAGTGGCAGTAATTTGTCCAGGGGGGCCATTAACGTGTTCCAGACCTAGGAATAAGTCTTCCAACAGGGTAGAGTTTTGCATGCCTTTGCTTCTACCCACTGTTTTTGCTGCTTAGCTTCCCTCCACATCTACTCTGCTTTCACCCCTAAACATCACCCCAGTTTATGCCTTTGCTTCTACCCAGGTTTTTTGTTGATTTAGCTTCCCTCTACATCTACACTGCTTTAGCCCCTAGACATCACCCCTGTCCATGTGGGGTCGGTGGCCTCGTCATCCACCAACTCCTCTTCCAATTGCGCACTGCCCCCTTACTGCAAACCGCACATGACCACAGCTTGCCTTGATGGCAACTGTGTCTCATGATCCCCACTTAGGTCCAGACAAGTCGGTGGCGGGTCCAAAACCCCAAAATTGGAAGGAAATGGCAGATGCTGCAGTATTTCTAACACCTGTTCCTGGTGCTCGGGCCTGGTCTGTGTTGTACCCTGCACCCTGCTTAACGCATCTGCCATATCCGAAGTTGTGCTGAGCGCATGCTAATGTTTCGTGTCCAGTGCAATGGATGGGATGGGATTTCACATAAGTCTGCCACCCATGGCCACTCATGGTTGAGCAACTGAGGGAGTTGACTTTGACGAACCCGAGGGTTTTGGAGTTGGAACTACATCAAAGGTCTGTGCTGCTCACACACTCTGCTCAACACATGATATGTTTAGTGCCAGCAGTGTGGAGACGTCGCACAACAGCCGTTGTTCCAGCAGGTACAGGCGTTGTAGGAGTGCATAGAGGCTAGCAGCGGCAACTATACACTTTAAAAACTATCCGCACAAGCGCCACACTTTCACCAGTAGCTCAGGAACATTGGGGTACCTTTTTCAAAAGATTAGCAGCAATGAGTTAAAAACGTGGCCCAGGCATGGAATATGTTGCAGGCTGCCAAGCTACAGAGCCAATCCCAGGTTACGGCCATTATCACACATGACAACATGCCTGGGCCCAGGTGCAGTGGCAAAAACCACATTGCCGTCTCATCGAGGATGGCATGACTCACTTTGTAGGCAGTGTGCTGTCTGGCCCCCAAGCTGATGAGCTTCAGCACGGCCCGCTGACGTCTCCCCACACCAGTGTTGCAGCGTTTCCAGCTCGTAGCTGGGGTCAATTTAACAGCGGAGGAGGGTGGTGTTTCAGCCCTCCTCCCAGGAATGTTGTGTGGGGAGACAAGTCAGGCCACCACATTTTGCGACCCGGTCCACGCCTCAACTACATTCAACCACTGTGCCCAAATTGAAACGTAGCGTCCCTGTCCGCATGCACTTGTCCATTCGTAACTGGTCACATGGAACTTTAGGGCTAAGCGCTGAATTTAGGGACCGCCTCATGTTTGGGGGAAAGTGCTGGTGTGGACGGCACAGTGCGGTGGCGCAGTAGACACTCTGCCCAAAAAGGGCAGAGTGTCCCCCAGCCGGGATTCCAACATCTCCTGGGCCAGATTTCTTGAGATGAGGCCGTTGAAGCCTTGGGCATGTGGGTGGGTTGCGCTGTACTTTAGCATGAAATGAAAGGCTTGGGAGATGGGGAGTTGCTGGGAAGAGGCGCATGATGGCGCGGGCAAAAGGAGAAATGGCAGGAAAAGGTGAGGATAAGGGTGAACTCCCCAAAGTGTCAGAGGCAGATGTGGAGGTGTCCTGGCTCCTGGTCTGGACTGCAGCGCCAGCCCTGTCAACAGTGGAAGAGGCAGTGGCCGCCAGGCCAAACGACGATTATCCTGCGCTTGCTCTCACCCACTGAGCCCAGGGCTTGCCTTCCAAATGATGGCACCCGCAAGAGGTGGTGAGATTCCTCTCCGCAGATCTCCAAACCATCTTGGACTTGCAAATTGCACTAAATTTGTCATGTAACTGACATGTATATGATGAGTCTATCCATTGTCTGTTCATTTTGGTGAAAGTCAGCCTGTCAGCTGACAGACAGCTGTGCTTGTCAGTGATGATGTCACCGGCTGCTTGTACCCCCAGTTTTTGCTGCTTAGCTTGCCTCCACATCCACACTGCTTTTGCCCCTACACATCACCCCTATCCATGCCTGTGCCTCTAGCCATAAGTCTGCCACCCATGGAAACTCATGGTGCAGAAAGTGAGGGAGCTGACTCTGAGGAACCCTTGGGTTTTGTAGCTGGTACTCCATCAAAGGTCTCTGCTGCTCACACACCCTGCTGAACATACGGTATCTAGGGTTAGAGCGTGTGGTGACCTCGCACAACAGTAGGTGCTTCAGGCAGATGTAGGCCTTGCTGGAGTGTATTGCGGCTAGCTCCAGGTACTGTAGACTTGGGAAAGTGGGTGTCCAAGTGCCGCACTTTCACCCTTAGCTCAGCTAATTTGGGGTATGTTTTTAAAAATCATTGCACCACTACATTGAACATGTGGGCCAGGCATGGAACGTGTTGGAGGCTGGCAAGCTCCAGAGCCCTCCAACAAGCTAAAAAACCTGGCCCCAGGGGCAGCGGGGATAAACAAATTGCCATCTCATCCAGGATGGCATCCCTGACCTCAGAGGCAGTGTGCTGTCCGTCTCCCAAGCTGATGAGCTTCAGCCCAGCCTGCTGACGTCTCCCCACACCAGTGTTGCAGCGTTTTCAGCTCGTAGCTGGGGTAAATCTAACAGCGGAGGAGGAGGAGGGTGGTGTTTCAGCCCTCCTCCCAGGAATGTTTTGTGGGGAAACAAGTCAGGAAAATTCTTGAAACGGGAGAGTTTTGCATCTTTGCCCTTGCTGCCTATGGACATCCCTGTGCCTCTAGCCACCATTTTCCCTGCTTTGCTTGCCTCCACATCCACACTGCTTTTGCCCCTAGACATCACCCCAGTCCATGCCTTAGCTTGTACCCCCAGTTTTTCCTGCTTAGCTTGCCTCCACATCCACACTGCTTTTGCCCCTAGACATCACCCCAGTCCATGCCTTAGCTTGTACCCCCAGTTTTTCCTGCTTAGCTTGCCTCCACATCCACACTGCTTTTGCCCCTAGACATCACCCCAGTCCATGCCTTAGCTTGTACCCCCAGTTTTTCCTGCTTAGCTTGCCTCCACATCCACACTGCTTTTGCCCCTAGACATCACCCCAGTCCATGCCTTAGCTTGTATCCCCAGTTTTTCCTGCTTAGCTTGCCTCCACATCCACACTGCTTTTGCCCCTAGACATCACCCCAGTCCATGCCTTAGCTTGTACCCCCAGTTTTTCCTGCTTAGCTTGCCTCCACATCCACACTGCTTTTGCCCCTAGACATCATCCCTATCCATGCCTCTTCCCCTAGCCATAACTCTGCCACCCCTGGAAACTCATGGTGCAGAAACTTTGGTTGCTGACTTTGAGGAACCCTTGGGTTTTGTAGATGGAACTCCATCAAAGGTCTGTGCAGCTCACACACCCTGCTCAAGATATGGTATTGTAGGGTTTCAGCGTGTGTGAATGACGGACAACAGCCTGTGTTTGGACAGATGTAGGCCTTGCTAGAGTGTTTTTAGGCTAGCAGCGACTCCTGTGCACTTGCAAAAGTGGGCGCACAAGCGCCGCATTTTCAACAGTAGCTTCGGTACATTTGGGTATGTTTTTAAAAAACTTTGCACCACTAGGTTAGACGTGGGCCAAACATGGAACGTGTTGGAGGCTGGCAAGCTCCAGAGCCGCTACCAGGTTCCAGCCATTATCACAGGCGTAAAAATGCCAGGCCCCAGGTGTAGCAGGGAAAAAAAATGCCATCTCAGCCAGGATGGCATCCCTGACCTCGGAGGCACTGTGCTGTCTGTCCCCCAAGCTGATGAGCTTCAGCACCGCCTGCTGACGTCTCCCCACACCAGTGTTTTAGCGTTTGCCGCTAGTAGCTGTGGTGGAGGTTGCAGCGTCGTAGGGTTTCAGTCTACTCCTGCCATGAATTTTGGCCTGGGAGAGGAGATAGGCCACCCCAGTTTGCACCCGGGGAACAGACTCCACCACATTCACCCTGCCTGTCATTAAAGATAAGCACTGCAGCATCCCTGACCACAGGCGCTTGTCCAAGTGTCGGTGGTCAAGTGGACCTTGCAGCAAAGCGCGGAACTAAGGGCCCACCTGATGTTGAGTGACACGTGCTGGTGCAAGGCGGGGACGCCACACCGGGAGAAGTTGAGACGGCTAGGGACGGCATAGTGAGGTGCCACAGTTGCCATCAGGTCCGGGAAGGCGGGAGTTTCAACAAGCCGGAACGCCAACCTCTCCTGGGCCAGCAGTTTAGCGATGTTGGCGTTCTAGGCTTGCGTGGGTGGGTGGTTAGCGGTGTATTTCTGCCGGCGCTCCAATGTCTGAGAGATGGTGGGTTGTTGTAAAGAAGCGCCTGATGGTGCCTTTGATGGTGCAGGAGAAGGAGATAAGACAGAAACAGGGGAGGATGAGGGAGAAGTCAACAAAGTGGCGGAGGCAGATGAAGTGATGTCCTGGCTCGTCCTCTGGAGTGCATCGCCAGCACTGTGAGCAGAGGCAGTGGCATGAACGGCGGGCGACGTTTGTCCTGCCGTTGCTGCCTGCCACTGATTCCATTGCTTGGATTCCAAATGACGGTGCATTGAAGTGGTGGACAGGTTGCTCTTCTCAGGGCCCCTACTCGATTTCGAGAGGCAAATTGTGTAGACGACACTATATCTGTCCTCGGCACATTCCTTGAAAAAACTCTACACCTTCAAGAAACGTGCCCTCGATGGGGGAGTTTTTCTGGGCTGGGTACAAAAGGGAACATCTTCGGACATTCCGGGTCTGGCCTGGCTTCGGCAAAGCAGCTGACCTCTGCCTCTGGACATGTCTCTGCCTCTAGCTACCCTTTTTGGTGCTGCACCTGCCTCAACATCCACACTACTTTCCCAGCTTGACATCTGCCTTGTCCAGGTGGGGTCGGTGTCCTCGTCGTCCACCACCTCCTCTTCCAACTCCTGTCTCGCCTCCTCCTCCTGCACAATGCGCATGTCAACTGGCTGCCCTGACAGCAACTGCGTCTCATCGTCGTCGATGAGGGTGGGTTGCTGGTCATCCGCCACCAAATCGACCGGAGATGGAATGGAGGAGACTCTAGTGTTTGAGCATCTGGACACAGATACTCGTCTGTTAGGTCCGTGGAATCGCGAAATGGAGGGGAAGGTTGCGGTACAGTCAAAGGAAGGGAGAACAGCTCTGGGGAGCAGGGACAGTTGGGGTTATTGTTCTGAGAAGATTGGGAATTTTGGGTGGAAGGAGGACAAGACTGTTGGGTAAGAGGAGGTAGAGGCTGACTGGCTGGTGGACAATGTGCTTTAAGCGTTATCCGACAGCCATTGCAAGACCTGTTCCTGGTTCTCGGGCCTACTAATCTTTGTACCATTCAGCCTAGTTAATGTGGAACTTTTGTGCAAAGCGCAGAACTTAGGGCCCGCCTGATGTTAAGGGACACACGCTGGTACAAGGCTCAACTCACCCTAAGTGCCAAAAACACTGCTGGTGCAAGGCTCTACTCATGCCAAGGGCCTCAATCTCTGCTGGTAGCTCAGCTTAAGGTCATGTAACTTTGTTTGGAAGGGCTCATGTTAAGGGCTAGAAAAGTGAATTTTGGAAGGTCTTACCACATCACACACACACACACACACACACACACACACACACACACACACACACACTCAAAATGACAGTTAAGGGTGAGGGCTTTTGGAATTCCCATTGCCTATTCCATTTGTGGTTGTCATGGGGAACGTGATTTAAAGGGGTGGTTGTTACTGTTTGTTGAGCTTAAATTGGGGTTTGTGTCCATCCATTTGGGGAGTAAAGAAGGTTTCCAGGTATTTTCCCACTTTGATAGAGGTTTTTTTGAATGTGGAAAGTGTGTAGTTGTTAGGCAGTGATGTTGGGGTAATAGAGGGTCTTTGGTGTGTTAGATGCCCCCAGGCATGCTTCCCCTGCTGTCCCAGTGTCATTCCAGAGGTGTTGGCATCATTTCCTGGGGTGTCATAGTGGACTTGGTGACCCTCCAGACACGGATTTGGGTTTCCCCCTTAACGAGTATCTGTTCCCCATAGACTATAATGGGGTTCGAAACCCGTTCGAACACACGAACATTGAGCGGCTGTTCGAATCGAATTTCGAACCTCGAACATTTTAGTGTTCGCTCATCTCTATTTGGGACAAGTCTCAGACCATAGAATGCTCCTGCATTCATAGTCATACATATTGGCAATTCATGAAGACAAAAGGTTGTCACCACTGAGGTGGTTAGAGAAAATCTTTAAAACGCTGCAAAAATTTTTTACTTTACTTTTTTTAAAATAATTTTTTATTATTTATTTATTGCAAATCTATTGCATACTCTTTTACAACCCAACCCCAATTGGCAATTCAGGGGACTGTTCAGTATTAGATACATCCCATTATCTTAGTGTTATTAGGGCCTCTTCTACTGTACGAGTATATGGCAGTTACTATTTAAATACAGTGGAACAGATTTACTAATACTGCCAAACCTAGACTAGATTGTTTAAAATGTGTCAGATTTAGCACAGAGATAAATACTTATTAACAAATCTGGCATAATTTAGGTTGTATAATTCAACTTTATACAAAGTATGAGTTGCCCAACTTTTCAAATTGTGCCATATATTTTGACACACAGTGTTGCATCTTAAGTCATACCCCTTCAGAAAAGCCCAACCCCTTTAAGATTAGACCTACGTCTTATTGAGTATGGCACAAAAATGTCTAAAACACTTAATAAACATGGTATGTAGGCTGTTTTTTTGGTGCAAATTGTGTCAGAATTCTGATGTGTTTGCATTAGTAAATCTTAACTGCCATGTATGAGAGAGTACTTCTAATTGTAAAACAACTTTTCATAAATGAGTACAAGACAATGTATAAAATTTAGTAATTTATTTTAGTAAAAAAAAAAAAATTATCAAGCTGAGTTACCTCTAGCAAAAGTCTATGGAGAGAGGAGGAGGAGGCTGGGACACTGGGAGGCTGGGAGGGACACTGACATAATGCACCTTCTTAACTCTACTACGCACAGTAACTAAAAATGCTATATTGACTTTACTATGTCTAGTAAGATAATGGTTTACCTTCATCCAGAAGAAAGCAATAAGTTAATTACTATTTGGAAGAATATTCCGCCTCCTTCCTCCGTTCTCTATAGGCTTCTCTGTGTGAGGCTGGATACTGACTGATACAGGTGATAGTAGAGTTAAGAGCCTCAGTGAAGAGAAGGTAGAGAAAAACAGGCGAAGGGAACATTATTTATTAATAAGATGTATTGCAAAGCCTCTTATATTTACATGTACTATTAATTTATGCAAAGATGCTTTATAACATGCTAACAGTAATATAATTATAGCTTTTAAAGCAACAGATTTCACGCTGACACACAAAACGCTGGTGTTTCCCGTATAGGTATAATAGGGACAGAAAGTCCGCAGAGGAAAACTCTGTGGACAATGTGGAGAAAACCGTGATGTGTTTTCCCCGCAGCCATTTTTGGCTGCGGTTCGCTACATTGAGGCTCACCCTAAGAGCCTTGAGTGGCTTATATTCACTGCACATGCAGATGATTTCTGCATTGTAGCTCCAAATACATGTCACAATTCAGTCTTTCTATTCTATTCTATTCTTTCTGCAATGCAGTAAAGAAGAAACTACCCAGTGTTAATATATTGAAAATATTTGAACTGTCTTCAAAAGAATACTATTATTGCAGCAAACATGAATATGAATATTAGGCCGTTCTTAGGATTCTAATAATGTAAGCTGATATGGAAATGCTGCAAAACGCTGATTCGGAAAACATTTGCTTTATTAAGTTTCTATCACTTGTTCGATATCTGGACTTGAATAATCATTATATACTGTAATTTATTTGTAAAAGACATGTGAAATAGTGGAGTAGTTGTTATATCAATTGTCAGTATGGCTGCCTACGATGTAAACGCGAGCTGATTTTGTCAAAATACACGTGTAAAATTCAGACTCCCATTGACTTCAATGCGCGTTTTTTGCACGTTTTTTAGGGCTAGTTCACACGTGAACTGCCCGCGCGGGTTTTGACACAGAGAGAGACGCGGCGAGCCGCGTCTCTCTCTTGTCAAAACCCGCCCGCCGCGACCATCGCTGTCGCGGCTTAACCCTCTGCTGTCGGCTCAAATGAATGAGCCGACATAGGAGGGAGCTGCCGGGGGCGGAAGCCGCGCGGCTGAGCCTGCGCGGCTTCCGCCTGAAGAAAGGACATGTCCTTTCTTTTCTCCGCTAGCAGCAGCTCGCCGCTAGCGGAGAACAGAAGCCCGGCGGTCTCCATAGACCACCATTATAAGGGGAGGTTTTGGACGCGAAATCCGCTGTCAAAAACCTCCCCTTATACTCATGTGTGAACTAGCCCTTACACATGTAAAAATGGCATTGAAGTCAATGGGAGTCTGATTTTTACAAGTGTATTTTTTACACGTGTATTTTGACAAAATCAGCTTGCGTTTTCATTGTGTGAAGGCAGCCTAAAGTATACAAACATGTACATGCAAATGTGAATGTAAAATTTAGATGGTGTGAAATTTTCCAAAAATATAGCCTTATGTCAGTAGCTACCAGTGACACATTATAATGACATACTATAATATAAAATTCTATTTAATAATACAAATCATGTATACTACAGTGATAATTCTATACTACTGTAATGCAATTCAATGCTTCAGTATAGTTTTCTTTTTGAAAAGACATTTGTATAGTATATACAGCTCTTACTTAAATGATCACATATGCATTAGCTATCTTGTGACGCCACACAAGTCTACTTTATTGCATTAGATCCAGCTACATCTGTAGTTCTTTATAGAATGCATGGAAAACATTGAACGGTATGGAAAAAGGATGAGCGAGTCAAGTAGTGGCTGCTGTCCAGTGACTTACAAGTAATTGTACAATTCTCTGCGGTCTGCACTGTGCTATGATATATTTTGAAGTGAGTGTTCAACTTGCTTATTCCCTTCTGTGAGAAAAATGGCAGTGCTGGATAAGTGTCCTTTGATGAAAGATTTCTCAAGTGTTTTCTGTCAAAACAATTGACGACAAATGAACTCTGTACAGAATGTGAGATTTGTTTTATGTGTTGAGCATGGGAATCTTTAGAGTATACATGTATATATGTTCCAAAAAAATGGCATCATGTCGTCCCTGCAGACATTTCTATCAATTTACAGGCATAAGAGAAAGGTCTGATTGCAGACCAGTCTGGTAAAGTGTGGAGAAAAAAATTGTAAATACATCACTTGCAATTGATTCTACTGGTGCTCTGCATGGTGGTTAAAAGGAAAGGTACATGTAGCAATATTTGTCGATCACCCATTTGACCTATGACTCTTCCTCCCAACCTATTACTTACATGACTACTTAGGTGAAGGCCCCACTTTGCAGAAACACTGCTTTTTTTGTTGCAGTGTTTTTTTGGCCCAAAGCATAGAATGACTACAGAAGGAATCTGAAATATCCAAGAAACCCATAGGCCGTGGTAACATCTGCATTGGGTATTTGTTGGGGGTCCGCTTGAGGACCTGCCAAATGGAAACCTATATGCATTAAAAAGCTGTTACCTAAGAAAACCACATGGACCCCATTATAGCCACGAATCATGCGTAGAGAAAAGTGCTGTTTGGCATCTACAGAAGTCTACACAGTTGGCCTAGAGATGTACTTCTTAAGGCTGGGGCCCCATGGGACGTATACGCCGCGATTTGCCTGCAGTGGAGACGCTGCGGGAAAAATCGCAGTGTTTTACAGTGCAAGCAAAGGTGGTGGGATTCATGCGAATCCCATGCCCGCTTTGCGGAAAAAATCACATTGCAGCATGACAATTATATCTACGTAAATGCTGACGGCTTTTCCATAGATATAATTGTAACAAAAAGTCTGCAGAGGAAAACTCAGTGAACTTTCTGTTGAAAGCGCTGCTTAAAGAACCGAAATGCGATCACGCAGCGGTTGCGCTGCGATGACGGCCAGTGGGGCCTTAGCCTTAAGATGTTTTTCAACTCATTTTTTTATTGATGATCTGTCTACATGATGGGCCATGAGATGTGTTGGGGTCCAGCAACCCCGTTCAGTAGGGTTCTGACAATCCCAGTGCCATGCACTAGAGCAGATGGGGGGTGAGGGAATTATGCACCCATTTACAATAATAATTGGAAATCACTCCATTTCTACAATTACTATTTATACTACAATGACATAACTAGCACCTCTGATGAAGCACTACTAATTCTATTAGGGTAGAAATGTGTCATCTGTACATTAGTTTTATGTAGTTGGCCTAATTGTGACCCACTAGTGCTGGGCCAGGTTCAGACTAAAGATCAGCTGTTCTACAATGTTACACAATATTGCTAGTTAGACTTTATGAATATTAGGTCCTGTTCACATCATGAACAGGTTGGATCATCAGTTTAAAGGGATTCTACCACTAAAACACTTTTTTTTCTAGTTACCACGTCGGAATAGCCTTTAAAAAGGCTATTCGTCTCTTACCTGTGGAAGTGCTCTCCGCCGCGCCGTTCGTTCAAAATACCGGTTTGTACCGGTATGCTAATGAGTTCTCTCACAGCGATGGGGGCGTCCCCATCGCAGGAGCAGCGATGGGGGCGTCCCCATTGCAGCTCGAAAACTCACCGCAGCGCCGCCTCTCCGGTCTTCGGTGTCCTCCCCTTGCCTCTTCAGCGTCTGTCGGACGCCTGCGCAGTATGCTCTCTGTTCGGCGAAGATTGCCGAACGTACTGCGCATGCGCAAAAGTGCGGTGCCCGCACTATTTTCGCGCATGCGCAGTACGTTCGGCAATCTTCGTCGAACAGAGCGTACTGCGCAGGCGTCCGACAGTACGCTGAAGAAGCAAGGGGAGGACACCGAAGACCGGAGAGGCGGCGCTGCGGTGAGTTTTCGAGCTGCAATGGGGACGCCCCATCGCTGCTCCTGCGATGGGGACGCTCCCATCGCTGCGAGAGAACTCATTAGCATACCGGTACAAACCGGTATTTTGAACGAACGGCGCGGCGGAGAGCACTTCCACAGGTAAGAGACGAATAGCCTTTTTAAAGGCTATTCCGACGTGGTAACTAGAAAAAAAGTGTTTTAGTGGTAGAATCCCTTTAACCGATCAGTTTTGCATATACAAAAAACGAATGTGAAAAATAGATGAAAGTGGATGGAAACTGATGGCCATCCATTTACATAGAGTCAATGTTAAATAAAAACGCATCAGTTTCTCTTCGTTCTTTTGTGGAACAAAAAAATGTGGTTTGTCCTACTTTTCTGTCCTACAGTTACTGATCAGTTTTTATTCAACATTGATTCTATGTAATCGGATGGTCATCAGTTTCCATCCATTTTCATCTGTTTTTCTTAACGTTTTTTTGTATCCGCAAAACTGATTAGTTAAACTGTTAATCAAAATGTGATGAGAACGTGCTGGCACCTTAGGCTGTTAGGCATGGGTATATCAGTACAACATCAGTGGGACAGTTATGGTGGTACTCTTGTACATATAATACCAAACAGGTTGTTAAGGCCTATTTGTGGATATTGAGTTGTAGTTTGTATACGATTATATTAATGGGGTATAGAATGACTGGATGTTAATACCCCCACTGGTTGAGCCTAATTTTTAGATGGTTAACTGTGCTTTTTTAGCATCATTTTAATAATTGTTAAATAAAGTTTTGTGGTTTAGCATCCCTTATAAGGTAGTGATGCTCCTATTCTAATATTGTAATTACAGTCTTGTTCCATTCAGTTCAGCGTGACAGGGCTGTAATTGCATTGTGTAGCCACTATAAAACAGACAGTGACACCCACTGATCTCTTGTTTACCTATCCTGAGGAGAGGCAATCAATAGAAATGACTTGGATAACCGATTTAGGCAGGGGTTCCATGTGGCGTAAATGCTGCGGTTTTGCTGCCGCAGAAACGCTTCAGTTTTTTGCAGTCCAAACATAGTGGATGGGATTTGCAACATGCCCTGTCTTATAACTCACATTCCATTCCTACTGACTTCCATCAATGCATATCAATATAAGAAATCCTAGAAATATTTCTTAAAATTATGTTTCTTGACATAACCTGCTACCATTGGGGGCAAAAATTTTGCATATACAGCACTGTATGAAAACTTCATTTTTGCTATCTGTAGCTGTATATTATTCTGTATCCTGTGTTGTTGTATAACCATTTGACCCGTACCATGTTTTACATCGGTCAGTTTATTTGCTTATGTATAAAGAATATTTTGCTGATTTATAAATAAATGAAAATTATGATGCTTCATTGAATCACCTTGAGCACATCTCATAACTGTTTATGAGTTGACACGCTTGGTTCTATTTGCCTATTACATTATTGATTGAGATATTGACCTTTGGATAGTGTATCTTATGCATTTTTGTAATACTGCTGCATCAGGAATGTAAGAATGCATGAATAAATATAAATAATGCTTATTTCTGTCTAAAACTAAGTTGTACTTGTCAGAAAAGAACATGTTTATAATTTTAGCCCTGTATGTGAAACTGTATATTTATGCTTTTTGTTATTACTGTTACATTCAATCAAATTAAGGCCTAGTTCATATGGGGTTCCGCATGTGCACATTCCGTCGTGGCTTTCCGTTCCGGATTAGGCCCAAATGAATGGGCCTAGACCGGAGGGTGGTGTGGCAAGGCGGACGTCCGCGGCTGAATCAGCCGCATAATTCGCCTGAAGAATGGGCTGTGAGGCACTGACCTGGAGCTACTAGAAATCCGTGGCCAAGGAGAGTCCCCGACGTCTCTGCTACCTCCAACCTAGTTTGGTTACCGTTGGGTGCAAACCCTGGAACGCGGGAAGAAATGGATAGGGAATCTTTCCCTAACAGACTCCTTGGCTGAACCTGCCTAACCTCAGAGTAACATCCTTACAAGGACACCCCTCACTGGAACCTAAAATTGATTACCTATAGTTACCCTAACAGTGGACTGAGATGAGCCAAAAGAAACAAACCAAGTTTTACTAGTAGTGGCAAATAACAGAGAACAATAGCAGTAAAGCGAAGACAGGCAAGACCAGAGGTAGATATCGGTGAGCAATAGAATACAAAAATAAACAGGGAAACTAAACAGGCAGGGAACAGGAAGGGTAAGGGAAAACAAAACTTAAGGGCTGGAGCAGGAGAACAGATAAAAGTTATATAGAACCTGTAAGTTGGATACAAGACTGAATGCTATAGCAGGCACATGAACTTGGGGGAGGGGATCTAAATAGGAACAGAGATACAAACTCCACCCTTCTCAGATAGGAATGACGGGCCAGACAGTCTGCCAGTCAAACAGGCACCAAGGAAACGACTTAACCCCTTAAGGTACTAAATATAGCCAGATGAGTCTCTGGAAATGACTGGCTCCCATTGATTTCAATGGGAGGCAGCAGGATTTTGACGCGGATTCCAAACCATTTTGCCCCGTGTGAACTAGACCTTAAGGGGTTGTCCAAGGAGATGTGCACAATTGCAAAGTGCTCCAAAAAAAATTAAATAGTTTTCCCTCTCTGTTACGATCATTTTCAAGACACATACTGTTCTGTCTCCACAGGCGGGGATAGTAACTGTGATGTGGGTACGTCAGTGTCACATCATAATGGCTTCCATAACTGTACTTAAAAGGTGATCAAAAAGTGTTATGTTACCAAAAATGACACAAATAAAAATGTCAGGTCTTCCCGCAAATAAAAGCCTCCATATAATTCCGTTGACAGAAGAATTGTGACACTATAGGTCCATAGACCTGTACTGTCAGAGGGGACATTCCTTACCACCTAGCGATGGAGCTAAGCTGTGAAGAGCGCCTCCCAGTACTAGTCTATGCATTAAGGACACAGGCATCACATGAGATGGGATGCCTGGGAACGTACACATACACGTGAAGGGCCTACTAATATAGGATTGGCCTGCTTACTAAGCTTAGGTGTTTGTCTACCAAGCCATAGATCTCTAAGAAAACTAGGGCCCTGTGTTGCTCTTATAAAGAGCAAGATCTCTGCCTTCCTTGGTGAGCTCCAGCCAATGAGACAGCTGAATAGTGTTGTAGTATGTCCGTGCCTCCGGTAGGCCAATACCCTCCATGCATTTACCCCTAATTAAAAGGGAGTCTGAGGGAGTTTCTGGTATCTTCTGCATTTGTTTACCTGGTGTTAGCTTCTTACTATGTAATTTCCTGTGTACCTTCCATACTACCTCCCTGTCACTGCCCCCCCCCTCCTCTCTCACTCTATTACACACCTGTCCCTGTCTTCCTAACAGGAAAATGGGTAATTCTACATTTTTTTTTAGTAGAAGTAAATTAGAAGTTAGTAGGGGGGAGTGGAGTTAGTTTAGGAATTAATTCGCAGTTTATCCCAGACAACCCCTTTAAGGCTAACATTTAGAAACTGTTAGATAACGGAAATTGCACACAAATACATGTTATAAATCTAGAAAAGAATACCTCGAAGTAATAGACTACATACTCTAAAGCATAAATCTGACATAGTGAAAGGAAATGATGATGAGCACGACATCTTTCCGATCTAATAATCCATAAATGGTAAGCAGTTACCAACAAGTGGTATGTCTATTAAAATAATGACAAGTATCCAATAATGATTATTCCTTGTAAGTGATCAGTTCCCTATAAGAATCTCGGCACTCGAGCACAGGTGGCTCCATCAACAGCACATTCATCTTCTATGACATACATGCTCAATCAGGGAGATCCTGAACACCTGGCTATTAGGGCATATGACTGGCACTCATCTAGCATAGAACAGAAGCCATTGGCATGAATAGCAATCCATAGTACTATAACGAAGGACATAACAATATATGCTTATAATCAAGCCTGGGACTCCTAATGAGCTTTACGGTTATACACTGTACTGTATTATTCCATTTAACTAGCAAATATCCATTAGACTAGGAAGTCTCCCTTTTGATTGCAAATCATCCCGATAATAGGATATTAACATTTAGTGCCACAAATCCTCCTAGATGACACAATTAAAGTCATGACCACACAAATAATCTTCAAAGTTGGAATGAGTTCATTGTACAGTGCAAGCTCCTTCTGGTGTGCTATCAGCTTGATGCGGATGCCAAGCTGAACAACTGGCACTCCTTGTGTGATTAACTTCATTGGTGTTGTGTCTGCTCTGTGCCTCCTGGCTGATTCGAGAGTGCATTTTACTCTCTCAAAACATAACATTTGGGAAGAAGCTTCCCAAACAGAAGCCAATCAAATCACCATTAAAGTCATGTAGTCAGATTGGGGATTCTCTCTGCCAAGTTACATTTTATATCCGAATTATGGTATATTAGTTCTGTCAGTTAGATGAATTTACCTGAATGGCATGTAATCAAAACACACAATTCAGAGATGAAAGCTAAATCTGGGGAATTACGCTGCATAATGCACACACAGGGGCTTTTAATGTTTCATTAGGATTATGGCGAGCGAGAGGAAAAGTAATATATGAGATATTGTAAATAGATAGCATGGAAGTGAATAACTGTACTGTATATTCTAAAAATGTTGCTGTGTTTCTTTGAGCCAAAGCTAGGAATGGATTGAGCGGAAGGAAGTATTAAGCTAAGGCCCTTGTTGCGGAGACATGTCAATTTTACCTGTGGAGATGCTTGTGTTATCCCTATAGATTTAATAAGGGATGAAAAACCGTAGAGAAAACGCAGCAAAAATGCAATGAAAAAAAGCAATTTGTTTCCACTTCATTTTATTCGCAGCATTATTTAGCTGTGTTCTGCAATGTGAAAAGAAGCAACCTTCCCCCCATGCAGTGAATTGGTGTTATGGAAAAGACTGTGCATGGCGAGCATTTTTGAAATCGCAGCATTTCCACTATGTTTTTTTTTTCTGCAATGTGTAGATGGGATTAGCCAAAATCCTATCTACCTTGCAGGTAATATAAAACACACAATATTTTGCAGTGCCATTTTTGCCTAATTTATAATGTGGTGTGCAGTATTTATTTTATTGATGTTCACCTAATGCACCTCTTTCAAAATTGATTATGGGTGTGGTTTAGAAAGTGCATAAATTCACACTCAATTTACCTTAACGGTAAGTTCACACAGAGTTTTTTGGTCAGGATTTTGAGGCCGTATCCGCCTCACAATCCTGACCAAAAAGACGGCTCCCATTGAAATCAATGGGAACCGCTCAGGAAAAAGAAGCGAGATGCTCATTCTTCAGGCTGTTTTGCCTCGCGATTCAACCTGAAGACACACCCTCCTATGGACTAGGCCCATTCATTGTAACAGAAAGTCCGCGGGGGAACACTTTGTGAACTTTCTGTGAAAAGCGCTGCGGGAAGAACCACAATGCGTTCACGCCGCAGTTGTTCCTGCAGCGCTTTAGCGCGGTGGTTCCGGCTTGTGGGGCCTTAGCCTAACTCTCCTCATGCACACTTTCTGTGCCCTAGTTGTAGTTTCACAGCAGCTAAAGTGATGAAGGTTGCTCTCAAATAAAGTGCCCAAGGGAATTACGACAAAATTATAAAAGAGCTTGAGACATTTTGATTAATTTTTCACCAAAAAAACACACCAAGTGACTTCAAAAAGTACCTTCATGATAAATTGACCCCTCTGAGAGCAGTAAGGACTACTTTGATTGCCATGTGGGCTCCTTTTATGTGGCACTACCGTATCCATAAGTGCAAAGCCTTTTATGTATGTACAACTTTTTTTTTTGTGAAAAGGTACATGTTATTGCACAACAGATTACAAACATACTGTAAATGACCTGGAAGATAATATTACCTGTCATTACTGTACATCAGTGTGTTGGTCACATACCTTTACCATTGAATAACTATATGGAAACAGGTCACCGTGACATAACTTGAGATTTTTTTTATAATATAGATAAATCTCCGTCACTAAATGGTTTATAGAAGTGCCAGGCTCTGGTGGACAACTAAATCCTTCGGTGACCTGAAATGTAGAAATTCAGTCACATTCTGCCATGCTGTTTACATGGGGTTTGTTAACTTACAGTACTTTAGTTAGTCGCCCTTAACCCTTTCATCCTCTGACTATGTTAGAGTTATACCCTGGAATCAGGAAACAATGTACCATGTGCTGAATGCTAACATTTTATGCATGACTGTATAACACGGCTACATCATAGTTACAGACATGAATGCTGAACACAATCTATCCCTTCTGCACTTTCCAAACCAAAACATCCCAGACTATAATCATGCCTATCATGATAGCTTGCCAGATGCGATAACAGAATTTTCCATTTTGTTGCTTTCTCTGTGGCAGCTCATTGTTATATTTAGTATGACATTTCTTCTGCAGCTTAGCACTTTTACTTCTTTTTGTGCTTAATAATTTCGGGATGAGTGCACACATTATTAGAGAGCGTAGCGCATTGTACGCCATGCTGGCAATTATTCAATCTTTGAGTGACATTTCTCCATGCATCCAATCCTTCATCTTTTTAGAATGCAAATTAATTAAAATGAATTATTGTGAATAGGAAGCAGTTTACACTAATGATGTATTTTCTCTCAGATAATTATTATGTATTGTTTAGAAATAGCTCTAAATATATAGGGTTGACGCATTGCACATAAAATACTTTTTTATGATATTTTGTAGCATATATTGTAGGTTATTATTTCAGGTATTGGGAGTAATGCAACAACAATCAGTTCATTACATATAGTGGTTAAAAAAGGCCATGTTCAGACAGATTGGAATCGTTGCACATTTTCATGTTGGATTCTTGACCAAAAATCTGCGGCAATTTTCAGCATGAGAATAGATTTTTTACAAACTTCATAGAAATAAAAGAAAAGCCATCATGAGGAAGAGTTCAAGAAGGTCCTGGATGGTAACAATATTACAGGTTATAGTTATTGCTAGATTTCGGAGAACAGGTTGTTGATCCAGGGATTTAGTCTGATTTCCAGATTGTAGGCAAAAAGTATTCTTTCGCCTAACACGAAGATAATTGACTTCTATCTCATGTGGTTTTTGCCTTCCTCTGGATCAACAGTTCAGGATAATAGACTAAAGCAGATGGATATATGTCTTTTTTCAGCCTTACTATTTTGTTGAATACATTTTGAGGATTTTCACAGCCAGTGTCACTATTTACTATGCATTTCTATGTGATCTGGATCTGTAAGAATCTATGTGTTGGACACCTTACTGTACCTTTGCTTAATTATGTAGGTGCCAAAGAGCATTAGAAGCTCTTGGGTAAGTCTTGACTTTTAATAGAAGCTTTTATAACATCTCAATCAGCCGCACAGTGTGTGAAGCCTACATAGTGATTCCCTTGGTAAATGATTTGATTGAAATACATGTATGTTACAAATGGCAAAAAATGGACCGGACAAATAGAGGATCCCTGCGCTCAATCCATCATCTTTAAAATCTCACTTTATTTTGGAAAAGTACACACAACGCGTTTCAGGCTAGCTGCCCTTTTTCAAGTGTATAGACTAAACAAAAATAAGAACAATAGCCCCAAAAGGGGAAAAGCAGTAATAAGCAAACCAGTACAAATTAATGAAAAGTATATATATACACACCCAAGTATCTGAAAAGGCATCCACATGTGCTATGGCAATTTGAAAGATGTGTTGCAAGACATATTGCTACTATAGCATAAAACTGACAGAACATCACTCTTCTATATATGTACTAAAACATTCAGTATGTTGCCAAAGTAATTAGTTTATGCATATAATTTACATCAAGGATGATAATTGTGAAAAAAAACTAACAGGTACATAGATGTACATGTATGTTACAAAGGAACATTATTGTTTTCTATATGGTTCTGTTCAATAAACCTGTGGAAAATCCATCCTTGAGGTTATGGTGTCCATGCAATGAGAGCTGAAGTGGTCATTGCTGGAGTAGTTTAGAAACAGTAGAATATGTCACCATAGTTATCTTTAAAGAGGCACAATAATAATGTATGTATTCAATATCACCCAGTACCTTGCCCTTATTCTTTTTCTTTACTTGCCAAATATTGCCAAGCAAGACTACTAAATTGTAAAACCTTTTGTCTGTATAACCATAAATTAATGAGGTATTCCAGCTTAAGTAGTTATAGCACGTGATGGCACACCCTAAGGTTTAGCCCAAAGCTACTTGCTGATACTTGAAAGTCCCACTATCAGTGATATCCTAACACTTACTAAGAATACGCCTTTATGGGTATGCAAGTGGTTGGTGCAACTAAAACTTCAAACTATAGATTTTTATGGAAAATCCATAGAATACGCTTTAACTTTTTCATGGGGGTCCCACAATGCTTATTGGCTGCCTACATAAATCTCATAGACAATAATGGAAAAAGCAATAATCGCCTAATAAAAATCTGGGTGTGTGGAACCACTTTTCTCCCAAGACGTGTAAAACTTAGAGGTGGGTCCTAACCTGTCAGACTTTTCAGGGATAATCAGGGAGGGAAAACAAGGGCAACCTCAGCATCCATATTCAATGGGTGGTCCCAAATGGACACAAATAGAATAGTTAGGATATTACTTTGTGACAATGAGACCATGCTGTGTTGAGAAAAGCAGCTTAACTTGTAATACACAATCGTGATATGTTAGAGAAGACACATATATGTACATTCACATTTTATAGTGGTCTTTGCTACACTTTTATGGAATATCCTATGGAAATGTTTTGGACACAGTACTCTTTGAGTTAATGCTGAGTATGAGAATGTGCAAACAATATATTTCTATGATATTCTGGATACTTTTTATTTATATGAATATACTGCAGTGCATTGTTTCACAACATCCACTTGGTTTACATGCACTCCTTCACATAAAAACAGGCTGAAAATTTTATGATCACATTTCCACTCAGTCGGCAATAGATAAAGCTTTCAGTATCTGGCATTTACCAAGCATCCATTGAAGAGAGCAGATGACATCTGTTACGTAGAAAGAACAAGGCTGGTTTGTACGTGAAGTAACCTGGCTGCCTGATTCTGTACCAGCTGCAGACAGCATGGTATTATCTCTGGACACCTTGGCCGCAGAACATTGTTTGGCATTTATGCCCAGTATGTATGGTGCTAATGAATACACAAATGCAGTTTTCTGTGATCGATAAATATTATAATGTGTTTCCTTGCCAGGTTAAAAAGTAAAAAGTTACGCGTCACATTAATAAAAAGTTGAGTCTAAATTAATAATGCTACAGGAGGTAAATTTGCATATGCATAGAACTATAGCATGAAAAATATACTGTGCTATCATAGTGTCTGGGGAGAATCAGTGAATGTGGTGCAATGATATAGTTCAGTAGAGCGAAAGGTTGTTCTACTTGAGAACACAACAAATAATACCGCCGTGTATCCCCTCCTGAAGCATGAGCAGCTTCCAGGCTCCACATCAAGCCCTTGATTTTTCTAATATCATGATTTTGGATATTTAATAAAAGTTATGCTGACAGGTAATTTTTCTTGCAGATAAAATATTGCCGTGTAGCAGTAGCAAGCATACTGTTCCTCAACTTATTTCTTGGATGGAAAACAAAAGCTATCAATGGGAGGCTTGTGCAATCTTTAAATTATATTTAAGCTACATCTTGGCACACAAGGCCTGATACCCAGTGGGGAGGTGCACAAAATATTTCAAAGTATTTCAAGCTAAAGGGTAAAGCAGAAGCTGGGAATATATGGTGTAAAGCTTTAGACAATGCAGTGTATGAATAAGAATTGTATTGGCAAACTCGGGCAAATGTTGGGATCCATCCTGAGGTTTTATAAGTTGTGAAGATATCCAGTAACAAGTGAGCAGAGGAGACAGTTTTAGCACTAAAGTTTAGAAACACAAAAATAGTCTCCACAATATGTCAAAATATTCCATTGATGTGTCCCATGTTCAATGTACATAAAAAGCACTGAAACTTAAAGAGGATCTTTCACCACCTTCAACAAGTCCAGTTCTAGGCACTGGCACGGTTGGATATTTTTCCCTGGTTTCAATTGTTCCTGAGCAATCAATGCTGTCAGTTTTAGTTTCACTGGCTGCCTCTGATTGGAGCTCTGAGTCACATCCCCGGCCTGACACCGCCCTTCTGGCATTACAGAGATGAAATAGCACATCAGGCATCAAAACTAACTGCACTTATTGTTCAGGTACGGTGGAGGCTAGAGAAAGAATTGTACTCCACTGTGATAAGTAAAGCAGCACCTATTAACAGTTGCTAAGAACTTGATTTGGTAGTCATGAAATGTCCTTTTTAAGATGGCCATACAGCTATTTCTAATTCAGCACCATTGTCTTAAAAAAAAATATATTTATACGGAAGCCAAGAAGCTCTTTGGTGATTCTTTGAGGCAGCTTTCACCCGATGCCATCTGAATTTAGTTGGTCGTGACATAAACTTAGTCGTCACTTTAGCTTTAATTTTGCAAAAGAACCAACTTGCAATCCATTTAGGCTCAGTACACACAGCCTTCTTACGGTTTAGTGTTGGAGCTGTATTTTAGTGGCAATCATAAAGCTGAAATATATGACTGCTACATGGATGTGAGATCTAACATTCCCTCAAAAAATGTTAATAGTGTATCTAAAATAAAATCCTTGGCTCTGTTTTCTAAGGTTACTGCAGAATCATTAGCGTAAACCTCTTTACATTTGCTCAATATACTATAAATATTCATCTTGAACTTTGTGTAATTGTAAAGTAACCTTTTCACACCTGTTAGTTTAGGACTGAGGATTTCAGCTCCGTGTAGCCAATACCAGTAAATGTTACTGCCCGCAAGTGTAAAATGTCTGATATTGTCAGGGGCACACGCGGCGCAGGCTGATCAGTAAAGCAAAGCTTCCTGAAGGTCACTCTTGAGTCAAGCTTTGCTCTGCTGTTGGTGTATTGTATTTATGCTCTGTGCTTCCTGAGCTTGCAATTCCCGGCCTTATTTGTGCTAATTAACACCTATCACAATGCTCAATAAGCATCAGGATAAGCAATGACCTTAAGGGGCCAGCAGTCATGTCACTTCTTGACAAAGACCTCTCATTACCGAATTAATAGTGTTTCCAGTCGTAGCACTCAACCAGTGACCAGGAGCAGAAGTATTTAAATGTATGGTTATAAATGCACATAATGTTTACCAGGGGCATAGCATTTACAGTAATCATAGGGCACATAATACATCTTCAACTAGGACATACATACACTGAAACACAAATACACTTGCTGAAAGACACATACCGTACATGTAAACATATGGTAGTTTCTCGCTATCTCAAAAACCTAAGGTAAGATTAAAACTGCATAGGGGAAACATGGTGGCTCAGTGGTTAGTATTGTAGCCTTGCAGCTCTGGAGTCCTGTGTTCAAATCCTGCCAGGAATAACATCTGCAAGGAGTTTGTATGTTCTCCCCGTGTTTGCGTGGATTTCCTCCCATTCTACAAAGGCATACTGCTAGGGAAAAAAAGTACATTGTGATCCCTATATGGGGCTCACAATCTACATTAAAAAAATAAATAAAAATGATTAACCACTTCCGGACTGCCCATAGACTATAAACGTCTGGGAAGTGGTTGCCTAGTTCTGACAGGACGTACCGGTACATCCAATCAGAACACAGCAGCTGCATGGAGATCGTGCAGCTGCTGAAGCTGGGAGCCGGCTGTAACTTCAGCTGGAGCTCCCAGAGAGATGGCAGGGAAGGTTTATTCCCTTCCCTGCCTTCTCGATCGCTGTGCATACAGCACTCAATAAGCGCTGTATACACGGCTATGGGCGCCACCATGATGCCGCCGCCCTCTGACCCGACGGTCACGTGATCCGCCGGGAACAGTGTCTTACAAGAGCTGCTGGGTCAGATCAGCTCTTCAAGTGTAAAGAACAGTGTGCAGGAGGCTGGATTCCTCCTGCAACTGAGGCTAAATGTACCAGCCTCAGTTATAGGGAAAACCAGCCCCCAATACAAAAAAAAAAGTGATCAGATGCCCTAAAGGTCTCTTATGACCTTATGGGGACACAATCTGAAATAAATAAATAAATAAATAAATAAATAAAAAAGTTTTTAAAAAAATGAAAATAAAATAAATAAAATAATACGCTAATAAAACGCCGTTATTAAAGGTTATAGCCCCACCCCCAACAACACCATACAAAATAAAAATTACCGTAACGGAGAGGAAAAATTATTTTATAAAGTTTTTTAGTAGAACTTTATGTTATTTAATAAAAAAAAATATAAAGTGAAAAACAGACACAATTTCCCTCCTATTTTGTTTATATTTTCCCGAATATTAAAAAAATTAAAACACATTCGAAAATAAAAACAACATAAAAATAAAGCCCTATGTGTCCCTGAAAAAAGACGCAAAAATTAGTTGAAAGATACGTATGAGAAAAATGTTACAGCCCTCAAAACCGCTCATACAAAAAAAAATCAAAAATATGTCTTGTCCTGGACCACAAATTGGTCTGGTACTGAAGTGGTTAAAAGTGCATACAGTACCACTGTTTCGAGGAGCACATTAAAGAGGCGGTACAAATTAATCGTAACTCTACTTATTTTTATTCTACATATGTATTTGAAAGACTTGTTACGATGACATAAGAGAAGCAGAGATCGTTTGCCATGCTGTGCTCTTGCCCATGGCTAGAAGGATAAAGCAGCTCACATAGAAATCAATGTGCACAGCTCTGTCCTCATAGCCACTAACTTCAGGGTATCACATGCAAGTAAACAATCATTGTCTCCCATCATCTACAGGGGTGGCCTCCAGCAGAAAAATTACAGTAATGCAGGTTACATTACTAAGAGTCTGAACTACATCTCCTACCTATATATCCCACTTTTACATACAAACGTAACTCCCCCTTGATAATCTACAACTTTAAAAGCTTCAGGACTCTCCTGGAAGCAAATGCAAGGCTGTCAGATGCCAGATTAAAGGAAATTTACATTATACAGTATTTTCAGGTAGCATTTCACAATATTGATTTGTAAAACTTGCAAAGCTGTGCTGCTTTGCCAACCAAAGCTGGCCCTCAAGCAGAGAGAAATTCCAACAAGAGTTACAAAGTAATTGGAGCCAGTCACAAGAATGATAATTGAGACAAAACTTTAAAGGGTTTCTCTTTACAAAATCCCCTGACCCTTCTGCTTTGTGACTGGTGAACACCAGTGATGGCTGAAGCTGGCATTGAAAAAGCAGAACAGTTCTCCCATTCACTGTCCCTGCCACCAACTGCAAACAATGCTGACTTTGCTCAGCCCCTGTTCCAGAATCACATTAATGCAGCTCACGACATCCAGACTGAAAAGGCTTCAGTGTTTATTAGGGGAATATAATCGCTTAAGCCTGAATAAGCTTCAGAGGCCTAATGTGGCAGTTTGGTCAACAGAAATGAGATGTAAATTTGCAGTGAATAGCCCCTGATTACAGAAAAATGATTAATGTAAGATTCTAAATTGATTTATGGGGGCAGTTGTCAAGCCATAATTCAGGATGGTAATGCTATCTTCAGGAAATGCTTAGGACAGATTATAGCCTTGGGAACAGTGGTGATCGCAGGATCCGCACTATCACCTCCATTTACCCTATTGACCAGACTCTAGGTTGAATGGCATGTGCCTCAGTGTTGTAATTTGCGCTAAATATTTGCAGGGTTAAACTTTATGAATAATACACAGGTAACTTACTATCTAAAAAGAACATTTATTTAGGTGACATCAATGGGAGATCATGTAAAGATGAAAGTGTTGTCCACTTGATAAATTAACCAGCCTCTGTGTTATTAAGTTATATGTAGTGTGTAGGAGAACCTGGTATATATGTATTGACTTGCATAAAACAATGCTAGCATAATTGTAGCCAAGACTTGTATTCAATACTCTGTGTTGTTTATAGGCTTCAGACTGAGGCCCCATGTTGTAAAAAAGCAGCTTTTTTTGTTGCAGATTTTGCTTATTTTTTTGTGCCATAGTCAGGAGTGGATTGAGCAGAAGGTAGATGTATAAGAGTGTCCTATTTATTTCCTATTGCTTTTATGGGTCACAAAACCACAGCAAAAGGTGCCTCAGCATTAAGGTTATATAATTGGTTAATTGCCATCATTGCAAGTAGTGTCAAAAAATGGGGAAAGGTTATTAGAAACTGACTACAAGGAAAGCTAGTGTCAGGATTCTCAATCACTTTTAGGTTTACCATGTCAACCTGGGAAGCTTCTACAGTTTCAGAAGTTCCCTGGTTTGATCCAATTAGCAGCTGAGGACACCTATATAAGACCCTGACACTGGCGCCGACTAATTGTGGTACACTCTCTAGTTTAGTTCTGTATATGATTGGCTCGTTTGCTTAATACTGACTCCTTGGTGTGTTTTTTTTTTATTCTGTACTCACTCTTGATCTTGCCTGTGATGTACCCATTTGGATTTTTTACCCTTTGCCTGTTTCTGGATTTGACATTTGTCTTGTGATTTTGCCTTTAACTCCCTCTCCTGGTTTTGATCCGTGCCTGAGCGACTTGTCTCCTGCCTCCACTTTGCTATGTTAGTTATTAGGGCCCCTTCACACGGAGCAAAATACACGTGTAAAATAAGACTCCCATTGACTTCGATGACATTCTTTTTTACACGTGTAAAAAAACACGTCAAAATACACGTCAAAATACACATCAAAATACACGTCAAAATACATGTGTAAAATGTCATAGAAGTCAATGGGAGTCTTATTTTTACACGTGTATTTTGCCAAAATACACACGCGTTTACTCCGTGTGAAGGGGCCCTTAGTGGATTTTGTTTTGGTTTCAGTCAGCAGTGCATTTATTATTGGTATATCCTTCTGTTTTGTGACAATTCAAACTCTTAGATTTAGTGAAAGTCCATCCAGCCTCGTGGCAGGCTCTGGTGAAGGCTTCTAGGGCTCACAGTAGTGTTCTGGTTTTAACTAGCTGTCTCTAATCCACTATTATCAGCCAACTCCTACCATTGCTTTTTGTGAGGCCTTACATCAAAACCAGAACGGCTAGATTTTTAAGGCTGCAAAATCTGTTCAGGATCCTATGAAAACCGTTTCATATTGTTCATGTTTCATCAGTATACTATTCATGGTAATGCTGCCTTCCTTCAAGTTCTCTTCACCACAAGGACCATGGTGTGTCTGCAATCTCAACCTATTTATATATAACCTTGTGAATACTTTCTATCTATATTTTAAAAACATGTAATGTATATCTCAGCATAAGATTTACTCATAAGAAACAACCATCACACAGGAAATGATACAAATTAACAGTGACCAAAAAAAAAAAAAAAAAGTGGATTCTTGCTAAGTGAGTTTGCAACATGCTAGAGAATGCAGATAGAAGATTGATGTTATCAATTAAATGAAATGCTTTTCTGTTTAATCTGTGAATATTTTAAAACATTTTTTCTACATCTAGTGACTAGAATGAATTGTATTCTGTATATAATGGAATAATCACGACTACTGCTGACAATCACAGAGATACCGTATTTTTCGCTCCATAAGACGCACCTGCTGATAAGACGCACCTAGATTTTAGAGGAGGAAAATAGAAAAAAAATGTTTTGAGCCAAAAAGTGGGCTAAAATATTTATTACAATAACAGAATAACTTAACATGAACAATAGCCAACAGCAGCATTAAGAACCATCATTACTGTAAAAGATAAGGTCTCTAGTCATTGGGAAATCCCAAAAATTCCTCACAACTGTTCGAACTTGTCACGCTCAGTGGCTCACTATCACTGGTGTCAGGGTCTTCATAAAGGGCATCATCCTCTGAACCATCCAAGGCATTACTGATGCCACATTTCTTGAAGGAACTTACAACCATTTCATCCCTCACGGCTTGCCATGACGTTTTCACCCACTCACAAACTTGAGTGATGGTGGGCCTTTTCATTCTTCCAGTGGGTGTCAGGTCATGATTCCCAGCAGCCATCCACTTGTTCCACTCCTCTCGCATGAACACTTTAAATGGCTTGTTAAGTGAAACATCCAGAGGTTGCAACTGGCTAGTAAGCCCCCCAGGAATGACAGCTAGATGGGTCTTTGCTAATTTAAAGATTTTTTTTGTGTTGTCACTGATATGTGCCCTAAACTGGTCAAGTACTAGTAGGGCAGGTTTCTTCAGAAGCCCTCCAGGGCGTTTGGACCACACTTTTTCTATCCATATTTTCATTCCACCTTCATCCATCCATCCTTTCTCATGAACATGGACAATAACTCCACGTGGGATCACCTCTTTCGGCATGGTTTTTCTTTTGAAAATTATCATTGGAGGCAACTTGGTGCCATCCGCGCAGCAGGACAACACAACAGTATAATGGGTTTTCTCATGTCCTGGGGTCTTCACAGTTACGGTTTTTGCACCTTTCACATCAACAGTCCTGTTTGATGGAACATCAAAAGTTAATGGGACTTCATCCATATTTCCAATCTGCCCTATTTCAAAGCCATTTTTCTTTCTTGCATCAATAACAAATTTATGGAAAGACAGAATCTTGGATTCATACTCTTTAGGCATTTTTTGCGCAATTCTAGTTTTGGTGCGCATAGCAAGGCCAGATCTTCTCATGAACCTGTAGCACCATGATGCTGATCCAGTAAAGTCGTCAATGCCTTTCTCTGCAGCAAGACGCTTGGCTTCATATCTTATCATTTTCGTGGAGACTGATAATCCATTGTTCCTGTGATGTATGATCCACTCTTTCATTTCCACATCTATCTGTGGCCATTTTGCAGTATGCTCACGAAAAGTGTGTTTGCTTTTATCTGCTTTTTGCAGTGCTTCCTCCTGTTTCCTCCATTCCCGTATCATTTTTTCAGTTGGAGGTGGCCCAAACTGTCTTTCAGCTGCCCTGTTTCCATGTTCTTTGGCGTATTTTACTACCTCCAGTTTAAATGGGATTTTATAGCTTAGCCTTTTCTGCTTTGACATCTTTGTAAAATTGGATGCAGCAGGAGACTACGGTAGTGTTCTACAACAAAAATGTAATGAAAGAATTGTCATCAAGAGCTGCCATCTGCCCAAGGCACTATTGTGGGGGCTGGTTGCTGTATAGGACACTATTGTGGGGGGCTGGCTACTGTATGGGACACGAATATGGGGGGGGCTGGTTGCTGTATGGGACACTACATGTACATGTATGTGGGGTTGCCCTAAAGTTGCACAGCACCACATACATGTACATGAATGTGTTAAACTGTCACTGAGTGATTCTGTGTAGTGACAGTTCAGACAATTCATGTTGTGTTTTACCTTTTTTTTTCTTTTTTTACACTTTACTGTTCACTCTCTTCTCTCTTCATCCACATGTACCGGTATACAAGGTACAAAACTACAATTCCCGTCATGCCTGCACAGAAAAAAGCTGGTCAGGCATGATGGGAAGTGTAGTTGGACTACAAGCGCCGTACTGCGCATGCGTGCCATACGTGACACGGCGCTTGCGTCACATCCCCCCGTCCTTTCCATCCAGTCCGCCCTCCGCTGCCGCAACAGACCAGAGAAAAGGAGAGGCGGCGACAGAGGCGGCGGTCTCCAGATGAAGACCTCCCCTGGACGGCGAAGCGAGACAGAGGCTGTCCGGGACACTTTTTGTGAGTTTATCGCTGCGCCGCGCCCCCCCCCCCCTCCCTGCCTGCATCTTCGCTCCATAAGACGCGGCTGATTTTTCATCCTACTTTGGGAGGAAAAAAACTGCGTCTTATGGAGCGAAAAATACGGTAAGTTGAAGGGTTTGGAGAGATAGTAGTCACTGCCAGAGCCTTGTGCCTAAGGGAGCTACCCTTCCATAGAACTTCACATTAGTAATAATAATTTTATTTATATAATGCCGACATATTCCGCAGCACTTTTCAAATCAGAGAATACACGAATAAAGAATACCAGACATTACAGTGTAACACAATGATTAATATCAAACAATATAAATTACAGTTCTGCTCGCAAGAGCTTACAATCTTCACGGAAATTAGTATTATAACTCCCACAAGTTAGGCAAGCCTCCTAAATGCAGTAAAATTGCTTGAAGGGAATCTTCTCACACTTCTGGCCCTCCATAATTGCTGATGGAGCTTGGGAGCCTAAAGTGCTGTTTAAACTTTAGCAACGCGACTGTGAAAAACAAACTTTTTATCCAGGGCTGCAGATCTTGGAAGTGCACTGAGGGTAGTCCTTCACCCTGAAATAATCTGTGCTTTCTGCATTGAACTTCTCCACAGCCCCTTGTCTCGAAGTTCAGACCCCGATTGATCCAGAGAATGTGTTTTACCCCATTGTGCATTCAGTCAGCTTGCAGTAGTCAGCTGAATCTAGGCGTGCCCTTGCTGGACAGGACACATCTGCGTTCCCTTTCACTGCAGTGGTTGCGCCAGAGATAGCTAAAATTATACGTCTTCAGTGTTCCCTTTCAAGTGGGTTGGAGTGCGGATTTGTCCTATCTACCAAGTGTCATGGTTGCAGTCAGGCTGAATGCATAATTCTCAGGATCGATTGAGGTCTCAGCGTTCAGACCACACCGATCACATATCTACCTCCACAGAGCCCTTATCTCAACATGATGGATTTTGTCTGATATTATATGAAGAGACAAGCCTACAGAAGACCTGTGGTTAATTCTTCATGATGTTTCGGACAACCTCCCTTCCATGTATCTTCTAAAACTGTGTACCTTAAAAGAATTGATACTGTTTTTAAGGCAAAGAGTGGTCACACCAAATATAAATGCAATTTATATTACTCTTTTGTTCATTTACTTCATTGTGTTAATTGACAAATATAAATTATTAACACTTATATTTTGGAGCATTTTTTCCAAACATGCTTATTAGCTAATTCAAGTATTTTTTTTATGTATTTTTGGTCATCACAAATCATAATCTTGTTCATTGTTAGTATTTAATGGGGACTTTTAGTATATGTAATTTCTAGTAACCCCTTCCTACCATCCACCGTAATAGCACCTTCACCTTCTAGTATCCTTTTGTAGTGGTGCAGACTTTCTTTACAAATCCACTGGAAAGACCACACAGGACTCCCTCTTTGGAAGTGAATACACTTGAGTCTTGCACAACCCATAGCTTGTGGTGGGAGGTCATAATATGAAACACTAATGTTCCACTTCCACTACAGATGAGAGGTTAAACTCAGAGAGTTGCCTAGTATGCAACTCTTGGGATAGAAAACTACCTCTTCAGTGTAGTACATACAGTCTGGTATATAGTGCAGGTGCTGGGGCATTTCTTCAGAGAAAATGCACCAACAGTCCTCATGTAACTGCTCTTTTCATTTTGAGAGCCATTCTCCTGTCTCCATCATATTCTGAAAACTTGCACACGTGAGCAGCCATTGAATTCTCACACATCTACAAGATCTGCACACAGGATGGAGACGGGGAGGATGGTTATTAGAATGAAAGGGATGGTTACAGAGGCATGGAACATGAAGAGGAGGGTCAGGAACCAGTAGCACAGCTGCAGGCCCTTTTTCATAGCACTTGAGGGTTAAATTGTATATTTATGAAATCAAAAATATTTCTTATGTGGGAACATCACATGCCCATAAAAAGGTTCTCTTAGAATCAGTGTAAAGTACCCTCAAAGAATGGCCACCTTTTGACACCATGTTATATTTAGAGCAAACATTTTCTTTAGATTGGTTATAGCTTTGTAAAACTTTAGATAACCAATGTATGACTATGTCCAAGAAGGAACAGAAGCAACACAATAAATAAAATGACAATTTTTATTAAGTGATAATAAATATGAAAACATAAATTACACATAGACAACAGGGGGTAAATGCTTCACAAAAAAACAGGTGGTGTGTGGTAATAAATAGTATATAGGCCTAGGGTGAAAAAAGTATGTATATCACAGTCAAATAATAACGGTTCACATGTTGTTGCAAGTGTGGCAGTTCCAAAGCAGATAGAAATATCCCATAGGTAAGAATGCACAACAGAGACATATGTGAAAATTATATACATAGAAGGTAAAGAACCAACCCTAAGACCATAGTTATAGTGTAAAGCACCTACCACCCGTGCCATGCCCCGACGAAGCCGTTGGGCGAAACGCGCGTCGGAGCACGGTACGGGTGGTAGGTGCTTTATATGATAACTATGGTCTTTGTGAAGCATTTACCCCCTGTTGTCTATGTGTAATTTATGTTTTCATATTTATTATCACTTAATAAAAATTGTCATTTTATTTATTGTGTTGCTTCTGTCCCTTCTTGGACATAGTCATACTTAGTTTATTTTTGAAGCAGTTGCTTTTTTGTGTGCCTTGTGTTGCAAAAAAAATAAATAAATTTTGTGTTTAGATAACCAATATTTAACCACAGAGTTAAGTTATATCATTTTGACTCCTTGAATTTACACTAGCATAGAAGGATTTTTTTTAGAAATGCACTGCAGTAAAAAGCACCACATTTACTAAGAAGTGAACGCCACTTAATGAATTTGACACGAAAAAATTTGTACAACAAAAAGTCAAATCTCTGTCAGTTTTGAGCTACTAGCAGCATGACAAAAAATAATAACTTTTAATCTGACACATGATGCTCCCTCAAGTGCTACCTGGGTGTTCCATAACAACGGAGTTCCCTTGGCTTCCTTCAGTGAGTGCTGGCCGTCCTCTTGTCACTAATTCTGGGTGTTAGTAGTGTAGTGATTATACGTTTTTTTTTGTGCCAAAGTACATTCTTGTTACCAAGAAAATCAACTTTTAATCTGTACACAAATTAGCTGTTCGATGCACCTGGGGCGTGCATTGCTGAATAACCCATTTTCGCCTCTGGTCCCTGCTCATTGGTACCCGTCAATATTTCTGTAAATAGTGGTGCTAGGAGGCAACCATAGGCGAAAAAGGTAGTGTGACTGGTGCATTCATGCCCAGATGCGTTGAGCAACTCATTTGTAACACTTTGAAAGTTAATTCACTCAACATCAAAACTTCCTTTTTTTTTTTTTTTTTTTAATTCTCCAAAGAAAAGAAGGAAAAACATACAAATCCAGATTTGACAACCAATGGGAGGCCAAAAGCCTATGGGCTTGATACATAAGTTGCTGAATCGCCAGCCTCTGACTCTCTGATACAGAAAGCATTGTCGTCAGCAAGATACTCTACTAAACTCTTCTACAACATGAATTTGTAGTTTTAGACTAAGGCCACAAGCAGCTGGCTGCAGCAAAAAAAAAACACTGCGGGTAAAACTGCAGCAGCAAAGCATCGTGGTCTTTCCTGTATCTCTTTTCACAGAAAGTCCACAAAGGTTTCTGTAGGTATAACTGACATAGGGCGGGTTCTGCGCCCATGCGCGCTTTAAGCAATCCAGCTGGGTTTCCATCTTCTGACCAAAGACACTGGACAGGGGACGGAAACCTGGTAGTCCGTTTTCAAACCCATTCAAGTGAATGGGTTTGAAAAGTGAGTGCCCGTGACGTGAGCGTTTTGTAACTGTCCGTGGCGAAACTGTTTTTTTTTAACCGGACACAAAGTCCTCCATGTCTGACTTTGTGTCCGGTTAAAAAAAAATATTTTCGCTGTGGACAAAACGCTCACGGGCACTCACTTTCACTTTCACTTGAATGGGTTTGAAAACTGACTGCCAGGTTTCCATTCCCTGTCCAGTTTCTCGGGGAAGAAGACGGAAACCCAGCAGGATTGCCTAAAGCGCATACGTGCGCAGATGTGAACCCGCCCATACTATGATTTCCAAAACCACAACAGTTTTGGAAATTGGAAAGATAAGTTTTGGATAGAATTTACTAGAGGAAGAGGAGTAATTTCAGTGGTCGTACATTCCCTTCAAAGCTTAAGCCTACTAATGTTAGAAAAAAAAATACTATGTTAGGGAGTAGAAAAGATAATAATTGAGAATCATCTATACCTTTTAGTGATTAATACAACCTCTCAAGAAGAGCTAGGTGTCTTCATCAGACATGCTTTACCGTGTCATCTTTTCTATTAGCCAATAAAACTGGCCAACTACTGAAGGCTCTCAATCTTCTTAAAACTAATTCAATATCTGAAAGTTCAGATCCCTGCACAATGCCCAATAATTCCTTTTCTCCCAGTCTTACTCATAATGGTCTTATAATTGCAATACGGGAATTATCGGGTTAAAAGAATGTAGTTTGCTTTGCTTTCTGTTTCGGTCTTTGACACTGTCATCACTGTAATAAAGAAAAAATGTTTGCTAATTTTTTATTTTTTTTTAAAGGCAGCAGAGATTTGCTTATTCATAGCTTTTATTTTTGATTTATTCATTGTTTTTAGAAAAATGATAGAGCAGCATGTGTGTGAAAAGTGAACTGCTGGGCTAGTTCACACGTAGTTAGGCATTGAGGAATTTGGTCAGGAAAAAATCCACTTTAGAATTAGGAAATGGTTTTTTGAAGCATTTTTTTAACATGAGGTGTTTTTGGAGTGTTTTTTGAAGCGTTTTTAGTTTTGTTTTATTCCCTCCAACACAGTGTATGGACCTTGAAAAAACCTCTAGCAGTTTTTGAAGCTGTTTTTTTTTTGCCAAGAACCACATCAAAAACTGTGTTCAAAACTGTGTCCAAAACCGCTAAGGGTTTTTCCGCCTCCCATTGACTCCTGTTGATTTATGCAGGTGGAATCAGCTTGAAGAAAGGTCAGGGCTAGTTCACATGGGCAAAATGGCGCAGATTTTTACGCGGAATCCGCCTCCTTACAATAGAGTCCTATGTAAACCACTAGCATTCTTTTTTCCACTAGTGTTTTTTTTCCGCTAGCGGAAAAAAGAAGTGTCATGACTTTTCTTTAGGTGGATTCTGCCTGCAAAAACCAACGGGAGTCAATGGTTAGTGGTTTGGGACGCGGTTTGGGGCACGTTTTGTGGCAAAAAAAACGCTTCCAAAACCGCTAGTGGTTTTTTCAAGGTCCTTACACGGTGCTGGAGCAAAAAACCCAAAACAAAAAATGCCACCAAAAACGTTCCAAAAAACTCCTCATGTCAAAAAAACGCTTAAAAAAAATTTTCCTAATTCTGAAGCTGATTTTTTTCCTGATCAAATTCCTCGACACCTAACTACGTGTGAACTAGCCCTCATGTCGCTTCTTTTTTCCGTTTGCGGAAAAAAAACGCTAGCGGAAAAAAGATTGCTGACGGTTTACATAGGACTCCATTGTGAGGAGGTGGATTTTGAGGTGGATTCTGCTTCAAAATCTGCGCTGTTTTGTCCCATTTGAACTAGCCCTTACATGCCCTTAATTTCCAGTGGTCATATAAAGCACTGATTCATTACAGTCCACTAAGAATAGCTCATTACTAAAGACTACCATTGAGTTTGGCCTTATGTTCTTTACTCTCTTGGCTCATCGCAAACACAGTATTTTTTATTCTGATCACTTCTCTGCTAAATACCTCACATTCACCAGCCCCCTGAGTCTTACTAGATAATATTGACTTAAGTTTGTATTTGCGGCAAAGGAAATACAAAGTTAACAAACAATAATGGGATTAAGGTTTAGGAGGCAAGTCTCCCATGAGATATGACTCAACCAAAGTGATTCATACTTTATTGAAAAATTAAAAGAAAGTCTTTTCTCATTAGTTCCCCATTGTACATTTGCTAGCCACCAAAAAGATGTATCACGTCTAGAGAAAAAAAAAAATGAAATATTAAAGTGCTGCACATATGGCTATACATTTCTAGGTTAACTTTTATTATTTGTATGAAATGCTCTAAGAATTTGGTCATCTCACCATTAGTACACACAGTCCCATGCTATAGAGTCAATGAGATTACATAGGACTTTAAGCCCTATGAAAACTAATTGGATTTGAAATCTTGATATATGAACCCTGCCTATTTCTATTTAGTCTTCTGAATCTGGCCTAGATAGTCTCCTTATTATTGTAATTCAGATTTTCAGACAGGCCTATCACAATTTCTAACGTAAACCCTTCCGTACTATAATTAGAATCCCCAAAATTTAACCTTCCTCTGTCCCCGCTCCCACATTACCCCAATATGATATGTTGTCTTTTCAGGCTAACTTTATTTGTCCAAGCTCCATCCACATGTTAAAGGACATGACTAGTGACGGCTCATAAAGTTTTGTTTGTGTAATGACAGTAACCTCTATTACAAAATTGTCTGACCTCTGCATAAGCAATGCTGCCCCTGCTACCTCTTGTGTCACCCCTTCTACATCATAGATTGTAAGCTCTTGTGAGCAGGGCCCTCAGTCCCATTGTGTGAAATGACGTTCTTTGTTATGTATCTTTCTGTCTGTATTTGAACCCTACAAATTGTACAGCGCTGCGGAATATGTTGGCACTATATAAATAACATTTATTATTATTATTATTATAAGATATTTGACTAATAATGTCTAATTAACAAAATTGTTAAACTTTGTTATTAAATGTTTTTTAGTAATAAGAGGCTAGAACTTCAGTTTTTCTTTCTAAAGGGGTTCTCTAGTTTATAAAAAAAAACATTTAGGCATATTCTTATTAGAGAAATTGAAGGTAACTAAGTGGGATCCTCTTTTCGGGATCCAGATCTCTTGGCCAGAGTGGAGAGTACTTACAGAGAGCATGAACAACCCAATACATTGAACGGACACTGTAATGCTTAATTTATCCTGTGATGGCGCTGCAGGGAACTTGAACACTTGCTTTTAGATTTACCACCAAACTACAGTCCTATGAAAAAGTTTGGGCACCCCTATTAATCTTAATCATTTTTAGTTCTAAATATTTTGGTATTTGCAGCAGCCATTTCAGTTTGATATATCTAATAACTGATGGACACAGTAATATTTCAGGATTGAAATGAGGTTTATTGTACTAACAGAAAATGCGCAATATGCATTAAACCAAAATTTGACCGGTGCAAAAGTATGGGCACCTCAACAGAAAAGTGACATTAATATTTAGTACATCCTCCTTTTGCAAAGATAACAGCCTCTAGTCGCTTCCTGTAGCTTTTAATCAGTTCCTGGATCCTGGATAAAGGTATTTTGGACAAACAATTCAAGTTCAGTTAAGTTAGATGGTCGCCGAGCATGGACAGCCCGCTTCAAATCATCCCACAGATGTTCAATGATATTCAGGTCTGGGGACTGGGATGGCCATTCCAGAACATTGTAATTGTTCCTCTGCATGAATGCCTGAGGATTTGGAGCGGTGTTTTGGATCATTGTCTTGCTGAAATATCCATCCCCGGCGTAACTTCAACTTCGTCACTGATTCTTGTACATTATTCTCAAGAATCTGCTGATACTGAGTGGAATCCATGCGGCCCTCAACTTTAACAAGATTCCCGATGCCGGCATTGGCCACACAGCCCCAAAGCATGATGGAACCTCCACCAAATTTTACAGTGGGTAGCATGTGTTTTTCTTGGAATGTTGTTTCTTTTTGGACGCCATGCATAACGCCTTTTTTTATAACCAAACAACTCAATTTTTGTTTCCAAAATGAAGCTGCCTTGTCCAAATGTGCTTTTTCATACCTCAGGCAACTCTATTTGTGGCGTACGTGCAGAAACGGCTTCTTTCTCATCACTCTCCCATACAGCTTCTATTTGTGCAAAGTGCGCTGTATAGTTGACCGATGCACAGTGACACCATCTGCAGCAAGATGATGCTGCAGCTCTTTGGAGGTGGTCTGTGGATTGTCCTTGACTGTTCTCACCATTCTTCTTCTCTGCCTTTCTGATATTTTTCTTGGCCTGCCACTTCTGGGCTTAACAAGAACTGTCCCTGTGGTCTTCCATTTCCTTACTATGTTCCTCACAGTGGAAACTGACAGGTTAAATCTCTGAGACAACGTTTTGTATCCTTCCCCTGAACAACTATGTTGAACAATCTTTGTTTTCAGATCATTTGAGAGCGGGCTGCCCATGTTCGGCGACCATCAAACTTAACTGAACTTGAATTGTTTTGTAGAAAGAAATGGTCCAAAATACCTTCATCCAGGATCCAGGAACTGATTAAAAGCTACAGGAAGCGACTAGAGGCTGTTATCTTTGCAAAAGGAGGATGTACTAAATATTAATGTCACTTTTCTGTTGAGGTGCCCATATTTTTGCACCGGTCAAATTTTGGTTTAATGCATATTGCGCATTTTCTGTTAGTACAATAAACCTCATTTCAATCCTGAAATATTACTGTGTCCATCAGTTATTAGATATATCAAACTGAAATGGTTGTTGCAAACACCAAAATATTTAGAACTAAAAATGATTAAGATTAATAGGGGTGCCCAAACTTTTTCATAGGACTGTATATATTCCCAGCAGGGGAGAAACTTTGATAATGCTAATGTTTGGCATGATAAAGTTTTATTGTTTACTGCCTTATGTTTGATAGATATAATCAAAAGCATACCACGGTGTATATATACAGTTATATGCTTCATCTTTTTCTTTGTATATAAAATATCAATAAAATAAATAAAAGCTACAAATACACAATGATATAGTTAATGTCCAAATCACCATGAAGAAAAGACAGATGCTGATTTGGAAAAAAAAAAGTGAAGAGGAAATGACATCAGCTCTTCCAACTGGCTCGTATATGCACATAAGAGAGAAAAATACCAATACATATATGTATTGTCTGAGATTATATTTGATACCATACAGATGTAGTAGGGCTGCATTCTTACAGTATACATACTAAAACAAAAATACCATTATACCTGGGCCACAAAAAAGCTCAAATGCTTTTTTGGATGGCACTGATAACATTTTGCAGAATAAAGCAACCACAGACTTGAAATAAATACTATAAAGTGTTACCAAACTCAAGGAATACACACTATGACTGGGAACGTAATTGGATAAAGCGAAACACTTTTTAAAAACGGCAATAAGCCATTCCAAGTATCACAGCTAAATAGACAGTTGTACCCCAGAGTAGCAATAGATAAACACTCTACCTATAGGCCCTTTGTCTTCAAATGTGGCAGTTTAGTATGTGCAACCTCTGTACAGTCCTTCAAGTTTCAGACTCCTTCATACAGGCAATAGATTCACTAGTAATAAATCACTTCACTCACTTTCTCTTTTGTGTGCATACCGCGGCCTGGCTGCGTCACACATGCTTGTCAGAGTGAGAGACATAAAGAGTCGTGAGAAGTTAATTCACTAAGTGACGTCACTGGCAATTTGGTTCAGTATACAACAGTATATGCCGGCCTCTAATTTTAACAAGTTTGGGAAACTATCATGGTTTCCTTCCTCTGGGAATCCCTCAAAAAGGAAACCATGCTAGTTCGCAAGCAGCAGTCGGTATAGACTCTGTATAGTGAACCAAATTGCCAGTGACATCACTTGGTGAGCCAACTTCTCCAGGTTTCCAAGAAGAAGCCTCATTTTTGCAGCTTCTTTTTATAAAAGTGATCTTTAATAATCTTATTGGAGAAGCTAGTGCCACTACTTACTTAGTACCAACAGGTATGAGTGACCAAAAGATAGTAGGAGCAGCGCTATTTTTTTTTTCACTGTATGGCCTGTATTCTAAAGTTTTCACCAGTTTTCCCCTTAGTAGGCTCCGTTTTCATTGAGCTAGTCGGTGGAGATTAGTTTCTATAATGTCTACCACACTCTAAACACAGCTCTTTTCTCCCACACACAAACAGAAGCAGACAAAACTTGGATGGCATTATACAATAGAAAAGTATAAAGCTATGAATCCAGCAGTCGATCCAATGTAGCTGTGTATCCATCAATCTGGTCAGGACAGCAAACTGGGGTAATGTGAAGCTTAGCTCCAAGTCCACAATAATAACAGAATAATAACAATTTACAGTCCTATGAAAAAGTTTGGGCACCCCTATTAATCTTAATCATTTTTAGTTCTAAATATTTTGGTATTTGCTACAGCCATTTCAGTTTGATATATCTAATAACTGATGGACACAGTAATATTTCAGGATTGAAATTAGGTTTATTGTACTAACAGAAAATGTGCAATATGCATTAAACCAAAATTTGACCGGTGCAAAATTATGGGCACCTCAACAGAAAAGTGACATTAATATTTAGTAGATCCTCCTTTTGCAAAGATAACAGCCTCTAGTCGCTTCCTGTAGATTTTAATCAGTTCCTGGATCCTGGATAAAGGTATTTTGGACAAACAATTCGCGTTCAGTTCAGTTTGATGGTCGCCGAGCATGGACAGCCCGCTTCAAATGATCCCACAGATGTTCAATGATATTCAGGTCTGGGGACTGGGATGGCCATTCCAGAACATTGTACTTGTTCCTCTGCATGAATGCCTGAGTTGATTTGGAGCAGTGTTTTGGATCATTGTCTTGCTGAAATATCCATCCCCGGCGTAACTTCAACTTCGTCACTGATTCTTGAACATTATTCTCAAGAATCCGCTGATACTGAGTGGAATCCATGCGACCCTCAACTTTACCAAGATTCCCGGTGCCGGCATTGGCCACACAGCCCCAAAGCATGATGGAACCTCCACCAAATTTTACAGTGGGTAGCAAGTGTTTTTCTTGGAATGCTGTTTCTTTTTGGACGCCATGCATAACGCCTTTTTGTATGACCAAACAACTCAATTTTTGTTTCCAAAATGAAGTTGGCTTCTCCAAATGTGCTTTTGCATACCTCAGGCAACTCTATTTGTGGCATACGTGCAGAAACGGCTTCTTTCTCATCACTCTCCCTGACAGCTTCTCCTTGTGCAAAGTGCGCTGTATTGTTACCGATGCACAGTGACACCATCTGCAGCAAGATGATGCTGCAGCTCTTTGGAGGTGGTCTGTGGATTGTCCTTGACTGTTCTCACCATTCTTCTTCTCTGCCTTTCTGATATTTTTCTTGGCCTGCCACTTCTGGGCTTAACAAGAACTGTCCCTGTGGTCTTCCATTTCCTTACTATGTTCCTCACAGTGGAAACTGACAGGTTAAATCTCTGAGACAACGTTTTGTATCCTTCCCCTGAACAACTATGTTGAACAATCTTTGTTTTCAGATCATTTGAGAGCGGGCTGTCCATGTTCGGCGACCATCAAACTTAACTGAACTTGAATTGTTTTGTAGAAAGAAATAGTCCAAAATACCTTTATCCAGGATCCAGGAACTGATTAAAAGCTACAGGAAGCGACTAGAGGCTGTTATCTTTGCAAAAGGAGGATGTACTAAATATTAATGTCACTTTTCTGTTGAGGTGCCCATATTTTTGCACCGGTCAAATTTTGGTTTAATGCATATTGCGCATTTTCTGTTAGTACAATAAACCTCATTTCAATCCTGAAATATTACTGTGTCCATCAGTTATTAGATATATCAAACTGAAATGGCTGCTGCAAATACCAAAATATTTAGAACTAAAAATGATTAAGATTAATAGGGGTGCCCAAACTTTTTCATAGGACTGTATAATATAGTATATAATACGTAACATTGTGTAAAGCATGATAAGCTAGATTTACAAGCAGTGCAGCTTTTTGGGGTTGTCGATATTGTTAGGGCCCCTTCACACTACTGATACGCTGCCTGATTCTGAACGTTAAAACACGGTCAGAATCAGCGCGTATAAAGCAGATCCCATTCATTTCAATGGGAGCCGGCATACGAGCTCTCCCCATTGAAATGAATGGGCTGCTTTTTACTCTACGAGCTCTCCCATTGAAGTGAATGGGAAGCGCTCACGTGTACGGCTCAGACTGAGCCGAGCGCCGGGCCCCTTCACTTCAATGGGAGCGCTCGTAGAGTAAAAAGCAGCCCATTTATTTCAATGGGGAGCGCTCGTTTTCCGGCTCCCCATTGAAATGAATGGGATCTGCTTTATACGCGCTGATTCTGAACGTGTTTTAATGTTCAGAATCAGGCAGCGTATCAGTACTGTGAAGGGGCCCTTAATGTATGTTATGGAGTGCTTCTATATACAAAAAGCTTATTCTCACAGAACATTTTGCCACACAAGGATAACACAACTGTTATTAATATCTTCATTCTTCTGCTACAAGCTTTACACTTTTGCTTTAGTGGAAATGCACTGGCTTAAAAATAATGCTTTCATAAATGATTGAGTACCACAAAGTCGAATCACATTTGTGTTTTGCTTGGTGTGGCTTAGAGAAGCTCAGAGGAATTTTTAGCTCACACAGTAAATGCAGAACAGCAAATTCCAGCATAGCGTAAGACTTGAAATATAGCACAAATGTCCATCTGAGGCCCTGCAAAATGGAGCAATGTATAGCTCTGAATGATTGTTAGTGGATTACGCTAATTGTTTTACATTTGTCATCACAGTATAATGTTGTTTTTCATGTAGCGGTATACTTTATCTATTATTACTTGCGTATTAGCTTAGTGAAACTCTCTTCTATGCCCTGGTGTATGCTTTGCTACCTTCATACATAGGCCCAAATAGAAAAAAAGATGAGGGAGAAAAGGAAGGAAGCAAGGGATCCATGCATCAGTCTTCAACTGTCACATATTTATTTTTTTTACTTTTATTGTAATTGAAATTAATGGCAGATGGATTGGAAAATTGCTGTCAAATTATTAGTTTTTTTAAAATGAGTTTTGATAAGTTTCATAGGGCTTACAGATAAGTCGATACCGAGTGTTCTGCATTGTAGAGGATATGGCTACTTATATTCTTAGAAGAAGCTGCTGTTGTGGAATCACAGATTTGTCCTTCCTTACCTTTCATCTTGGCTGTATATGTCCACATATGTGTGAATGAAGTGAGCAGCTTTTACGACATTCTATCGCAAAGTGATTTGTTATTTATTCTGTAAGTGTCTGTGTATGGTTGTCTAGTCATTATTTTGTTAGTTATTAAATTTAGATATATAAGTATATTTTTTATAATGGGAGGGTCATACACTTCGGAAAACAAGTCAGGAAAAACCTTTAGAATCACTGCAAACATTTTATCTAACATACATAATATTGTGTTATATATTTTGCCCTTTCATTTACATGAAAAATTTAAATAAAACAGCTGACTTATAGATCACATAGCAGTTTACAAGAATGTCCTTATGGAATTCATTATCCCTAGTCAATGCGCCATCAGCTGCAGAACAGATAGCATGCCAAGCAGTATGACTACCAGCATGGATTGATGATAAGTCTTGTGGTTGGCAGCCAGAGGGTGAAGGGAAATAATAGGTCAAAAATAGATTTGCATAGGGCAAGGCAGGAACTGTGGTTGTGTAATGTCCCCAACATAATCTTCCCATTGTCTACTGCACTACCACAAGCCCCAGGCTGCAAATCAAGCCTTAGATTGGGCTGGTGCATGGTCTAATGGGCATTTATAGGGGGGGCTGTGGAATAAGAGGGGCTCCCTAAAGTATTAACTACTCAAATGATTTTGTCAAAGGGGTTGGTAGTAGCCAGCGAGTACTCCTACCACCTCATCTGCGCTACCCTTCATTCTTTTACTATTTACATGCCTTGGACAAGGTTGGAGGAGAGCCTTAACAATAAACTGATCTCCAGCATTCAGCCATTCTCTTCTAGGGAACCTTATCGGAAGTGTTAAAATCTGGCAAGCCCAGTCAAATCAGTGAGTGGTCTGTGTAATGCTGGAGGGTCCTCCGGAGTGAGGGGCTCTCTTTGTAACTGACTTCAGCTCTGACTAGTTGATGTAGATACTGAACAGAGGACCCTGCTCTATTAACTCAGAGTTCCTAATATAGATATGTAAAATGTGCTTTCTAAATTGGACAACTCCTTGTAACAACTATGTATGTATGTTAATATGTAATGTTTGAATATAGGAGTCATCTGGGACACTGTGAACTATAATATGTCCATGTCCTAGCTTGAATAGTGTCAATTATTTGTGTAAATATATACTATGATACACTGTTAAAAAGGCTATTTCCTTTGTTTTCACGTTTTCCATTTGTGAACATTGGGTAAGGATAGCAGAGGGGATTAATCCTGTTTTACTGTATTTTCTATGTTTCGATTTTTGGACTCCATGCTGTGTAGTGAATAGGATCGTTTTTAAAATCTGATCTTCGATTATTAAACAAAATCCGATTGACTTGCATTAGGATCGGGATTGGGATCGGGTTTGAATGGAAAATGATCGGAAACCGGATTTTAAAAACGATCCTGAAATAAAGAGAAGCTTTATATTCTCAATTTTTTTTTTTTTTTTTAATGAATTGCAGCTTTATTTTCTTTCCAACAATACATATTATCCTATGAACTGTTTATATGTATGTGACGGTTCTATTTATTGTTAGATGAACAAATGAGTCTTGGCCTGAAGTCTACGGGACCCTTGAGAATGAAAATAACCTCCAGGGCCTTCCAAGTCAGGTTCTGTTAATCACAAAATAAATAAGAGGTTGTTATACAATTTCTGATACAGATCACAAATATAAGATTAGGAGGCAGGACAGAGGGTTGTATAGAAAGCAGTAAGCATGTGCCAAGATATGATTGTCCCTTCCTTCCCTAGTGAATTTCTAGAGATAAGCAGCCTTAGCAAATTACTATTTAGCACATCTTTTTCTCCTGCTCTTTCAGCGCCTGCATTAATTTTAATGAAAGTCTATCTCATGATTTGTATTGGATTAGCTGGCTACCTTTCTCCCTCTTTTGTTTGCTTCTTCCATTGTGAAGAATGGTTGAAGCGTGATGGCATAATTCATGACAAATAAGTATTGATACACAGAGTCTATTACATCAGAAATTGAAGTGAAGCATGTACAGCAGCAGATAACGGCTGGATCACATTCTATGCAATACATAAAGCACTACAATATTTTAGATCAATGTTGTCACTCTTTTATTGTATATCAGAAATGGGCACTGGATGGTTGAAGTGATGTAAAGGGAAATGTCAAGTAATGCTTAAAGTACTCTACACCATTTCTAGGTGCTTGGTTGGGTACAGTAACTTTGCATGCAATCTGATTCAATCCAACCAAATCTACCTAATGGCTTTTCCTAAATTATTTTACATTATGATAATTACTGTTATAACTTGTACTGAAAATATAGGGGGCTGTTGCTCTCCAGAAATGTCTCTTTACTATTTTTGTCGTATTAATTAATTCTGCAGCACATTGTGTTACAACACTGCATTACTCTAATGTAGGCCTCTACATACAAACATATATATATATATATATATATATATATATATATATATATATATATATATATATACAGTCCTATGAAAAAGTTTGGGCACCCCTATTAATCTTAATCATTTTTAGTTCTAAATATTTTGGTATTTGCAGCAGCCATTTCAGTTTGATATATCTAATAACTGATGGACACAGTAATATTTCAGGATTGAAATGAGGTTTATTGTACTAACAGAAAATGCGCAATATGCATTAAACCAAAATTTGACCGGTACAAAAGTATGGGCACCTCAACAGAAAAGTGACATTAATATTTAGTAGATCCTCCTTTTGCAAAGATAACAGCCTCTAGTCGCTTCCTGTAGCTTTTAATCAGTTCCTGGATCCTGGATGAAGGTATTTTGGACAAACAATTCAAGTTCAGTTAAGTTTGATGGTCGCCGAGCATGGACAGCCCGCTTCAAATCATCCCACAGATGTTCAATGATATTCAGGTCTGGGGACTGGGATGGCCATTCCAGAACATTGTAATTGTTCCTCTGCATGAATGCCTGAGGATTTGGAGCGGTGTTTTGGATCATTGTCTTGCTGAAATATCCATCCCCGGCGTAACTTCAACTTCGTCACTGATTCTTGAACATTATTCTCAAGAATCTGCTGATACTGAGTGGAATCCATGCGGCCCTCAACTTTAACAAGATTCCCGATGCCGGCATTGGCCACACAGCCCCAAAGCATGATGGAACCTCCACCAAATTTTACAGTGGGTAGCAAGTGTTTTTCTTGGAATGCTGTTTCTTTTTGGACGCTATGCATAACGCCTTTTTTTATAACCAAACAACTCAATTTTTGTTTCCAGAATGAAGCTGCCTTGTCCAAATGTGCTTTTTCATACCTCAGGCAACTCTATTTGTGGCGTACGTGCAGAAACGGCTTCTTTCTCATCACTCTCCCATACAGCTTCTATTTGTGCAAAGTGCGCTGTATAGTTGACCGATGCACAGTGACACCATCTGCAGCAAGATGATGCTGCAGCTCTTTGGAGGTGGTCTGTGGATTGTCCTTGACTGTTCTCACCATTCTTCTTCTCTGCCTTTCTGATATTTTTCTTGGCCTGCCACTTCTGGGCTTAACAAGAACTGTCCCTGTGGTCTTCCATTTCCTTACTATGTTCCTCACAGTGGAAACTGACAGGTTAAATCTCTGAGACAACGTTTTGTATCCTTCCCCTGAACAACTATGTTGAACAATCTTTGTTTTCAGATCATTTGAGAGCGGGCTGTCCATGTTCGGCGACCATCAAACTTAACTGAACTTGAATTGTTTTGTAGAAAGAAATGGTCCAAAATACCTTCATCCAGGATCCAGGAACTGATTAAAAGCTACAGGAAGCGACTAGAGGCTGTTATCTTTGCAAAAGGAGGATGTACTAAATATTAATGTCACTTTTCTGTTGAGGTGCCCATATTTTTGCACCGGTCAAATTTTGGTTTAATGCATATTGCACATTTTCTGTTAGTACAATAAACCTCATTTCAATCCTGAAATATTACTGTGTCCATCAGTTATTAGATATATCAAACTGAAATGGCTGTTGCAAACACCAAAATATTTAGAACTAAAAATGATTAAAATTAATAGGGGTGCCCAAACTTTTTCATAGGACTGTATATATATATATATATACAAATTTTTAATGCCCCTATTGATCTCTATATACCTCTGAGTTAATATAGAGAGTATGTACAGCATTGAGTCTCCATTGTGAAATGTCTGTACTAAACAGACTATGCAAGCATATTTTTAATAAAAAAATAACTGTGTATTCTAGTTACACTGAAATACAAAAATTTACATTTTTTCTCAAAGACTTTCCTACCACATTAATGTCCCCCAGAATGACACTTTTCTTACCAACTAAAAGTATCATTTAATGAGCGGAAATAATAGAGCACTATAATTACCCTTAACCATAAAACGTGTATTGTTGGTTTAGAATTATAATTGGCTTATTGTAATGGGACAAATGAGGATTAATAAGTCACAATCTGAAATGAGTGATGGCATCCGCTCTACTAAGCATCATTTTCCATTTTGCTACATTTACCTTCCCAAGTGAAGTGAAATCGCTTCTGTTTTCTGTGGCACCTTTTCAAGAATTTTTGGGTCCCACTGTGAAGATTAATTGCTCTATAAACAGACTTTCTATAGAGTCCACCTGTCCAGTACTGTTACGGGGCTTTGCAAACTGACATCTGAGTTTGCTTTTCACTAAAAATGAAGGTACCATTCAAGCATCACTGGAACCACAAAATTAACATTTAATATTTACTTAACTTACAAGGTTTCCATCAAGACTTCTAAAAAAATGTTTTTTATATATTTTCTCTACCTTAAATATAAGAATCAATCTGTATAACTAAAAATGACTTTCCTCTAACCTATTCCTATAACTCTCACTCACAAATCATGGATCCTGATCAGTACGATATTGCTCAATATATTGATATAAAGAGTAGAGATGAGCGAGTAGTACTTGATCGAGTAGGTATTCGATCGAATACTACGGTATTCGAAATACACGTACTCGATCGAGTACCACTCGCTGTTCAAATGTAAAAGTTCAATGCAGAACCAGCATTGATTGGCCGAATGCTATACAGTCGGCCAATCAATGCTGTTTCTTCTCCTACCTTTAGAAGTCTTCTCCATGCAGCTTCCCCGCGGTGTCTTCTGCTTCTTCATTCACTCTGCCAGGCATGGGGCCGATGCCTGGCAGAGTGAATGAAGAGCCAGAAGATGCCGCGGGGACGCTGCAAGGAGAAGACTGCACGGAGGATCCAGCCCGACCCTCACTTGTGGACTTGGTAAGTATAATTTGATCGAACGTTGCCTACCCCTGAAATGAGCATTTTCCCCCCATAGACTATAATAGGGTTCGATATTCGATTTGAGTAGTCGAATATTGAGGGGCTACTCAAAACGAATATCGAACCTCGGACATTTTACTGTTCACTCATCTCTAATAAAGAGGTATTCCCCTGAGTATAACCATATTTAAGTTTGTAGAATTAAACATTAAAAGTTTTTGGTACTTTAAATATTTTTTAAAAAATTCAGTTTGAAAAATATTCTCTACCCATTTTATTGATGACAGTTTTTGCTTTTAAAAAGTTGCCAATGGATAGGTCCTTAAATAAAGAAACCCAGCCATGATTTCCTTATTGTTAATGGGTTATCATTAGAGATGAGCGAACACTAAAATGTTCGAGGTTCGAAATTCGATTCGAACAGCCGCTCACTGTTCGAGTGTTCGAACGGGTTTCGAACCCCATTCTAGTCTATGGGGAACATATACTCGTTAAGGGGGAAACCCAAATCCGTGTCTGGAGAGTCACCAAGTCCACTATGACACCCCAGGAAATGATACCAACACCCTGGAATGACACTGGGACAGCAGGGGAAGCATGTCTGGGGGCATAAAAGTCACTTTATTTCATGGAAATCCCTGTCAGTTTGCGATTTTCGCAAGCTAACTTTTCCCCATAGAAATGCATTGGCCAGTGCTGATTGGCCAGAGTACGGAATTCGACCAATCAGCGCTGGCTCTGCTGGAGGAGGCGGAGTCTAAGATCGCTCCACACCAGTCTCCATTCAGGTCCGACCTTAGACTCCGCCTCCTCTGGCAGAGCCAGCGCTGATTGGCCGAAGGCTGGCCAATGCATTCCTATTGGTAGCAGTGCTGAGCCAGTTCTGCTCAACTACACCGTGTGCCGGTCAGCCCATCTGATATAGCAGAGCCGAGTGTGCACACTCGGCTCTGCTACATCAGATGTAGCAGAGCCGAGTGTGCACACCTGGCTCTGCTATATCAGATGGGCTGACCGGCACATCAGATGTAGCAGAACCGAGTGTGCACACTCGGCTCTGCTACATCTGATGTAGCAGAGCCGAGTGTGCACACTCGGCTCTGCTACATCTGATGCACACTCGGCTCTGCTACATCTGATGTAGCAGAGCCGAGTGTGCACACTTGGCTCTGCTACATCTGATGCAGCAGAGCCGAGTGTGCATCAGATGTAGCAGAGCCGAGTGTGCACACTCGGCTCTGCTACATCAGATGTAGCAGAGCCGAGTGTGCATCAGATGTAGTAGAGCCGAGTGTGCACACTCGGCTCTGCTACATCTGATGTGCCGGTCAGCCCATCTGATATAGCAGAGCCAGGTGTGCACACTCGGCTCTGCTACATCTGATTGGCCGAAGGCTGGCCAATGCATTCCTATGCGAATGCAGAGACTTAGCAGTGCTGAGCCAGTTCTGCTCAACTACACATCTGATGCACACTCGGCTCTGCTACATCTGATGCACACTCGGCTCTGCTACATCTGATGCACACTCGGCTCTGCTACATCTGATGCAGCAGAGCCGAGTGTGCATCAGATGTAGCAGAGCCGAGTGTGCATCAGATGTAGCAGAGCCGAGTGTGCATCAGATGTGTAGTTGAGCAGAACTGGCTCAGCACTGCTAAGTCTCTGCATTCGCATAGGAATGCATTGGCCAGCCTTCGGCCAATCAGCGCTGGCTCTGCCGGAGGAGGCGGAGTCTAAGGTCGGACCTGAATGGAGACTGGTGTGGAGCGATCTTAGACTCCGCCTCCTCCAGCAGAGCCAGCGCTGATTGGTCGAGTTCCGTACTCTGGCCAATCAGCGCTGTCCAATGCATTCCTATTGGAAAAAGTTTATGTCACAAAAATCACAATTAAACACCCGATAGAGCCCCAAAAAGTTATTTTTAATAACATTCCTACCTAAATAAAGGTTATCCCTAGCTATCCCTGCCTGTACAGCTATCCCTGTCTCTTAGTCACAAAGTTCACATTCTCATATGACCCGGATTTGAAATCCACTATTCGTCTAAAGTGGAGGTCACCTGATTTCGGCAGCCAAAGACTTTTTCCGATTTTTTTCGATGCCTCCGGTGTCGTAGTTCCTGTCCCACCTCCCCTGTACTGTTATTGGTGCAAAAAAAGCGCCAGGGAAGGTGGGATGGGAATCGAATTTTTTTGGAGTTTGCCACGTGATGTTCGATTCGAATCGAACACATCGAACAGCCTGATATCCGATCGAACATGTGTTCGATAGAACACTGTTCGCTCATCTCTAGTTATCATCTCATACGTGTAGTGTTGTTGCCTGATAACCTGTCCCCGATAAGAAAATCATGACTGGACTTCAGACAAGTCCCAGAACATAGAAAGTACCTAACTAATGGTCATATCTATTGGCAACTGCTCACGACAAAAGACTGTAACCACTAATATGATTAGACAAAATCTTTAAAAATCTGCAAACATATTTAAATTTGCAGAAATGTTTAATTTTTAAATTTCTATAAAGTCAAATAGTTTTATGTTTGTGGGAATAGAACTAAGTTTCAAAAGTCAACTAAATACAACATCATTCCAGATTTATCAAATGTAATTTAGAACTTGCAAATACTATTAGAATATATCATTTTTAACTTCAGTGCTCCATCCTGATAACAGATGTTTGGGGAAAGAGGGATCATGCTTGTTACTTTGATGCTGCAGGAAAAATGCTGCAACCAGAGGGGAGAGCCAGTGCCTACTTCCGCTTTCCCTGTTTGACCAAGCAGGCATGTTTATGGTGGAGATGTGAAAAATACCGTATATACTCGAGTATAAGCTGATCCGAATATAAGCCGACCCCCCTAATTTTACCACCAAGAACTGGGAAAACTTATTGACTCGAGCATAAGCCTAGGGAGGAAATGCAGCAGCTACTGAAAAATTTCAAAAATTAAAATGGTCGAGTTTTTGGGTGCTGGGACAGGGGAGGGGGTGTTTTGGTTGTTTGTCTGCCCCTTCCCTGAGTTTGAGGACTGACTTGTTTTTTCCCCCATTTGGAATTCAGTCTGGCTGAATATAGGGTATCTGCAGTGCTCCTATTAACCCCTTCCCAACGGAACAGGAGCACTGCAGATCCTATATTCAGTAGACCGGGCACTTGCAGACACAGGGATACCTAATGTGTATGTGGTTCACAGTCATTTTCTACTTTTATATATATTCTAGGGAAAGGAGTGATGTAGAATTTTTATTTACTTTATTTTTTATTATATTTTTTTTAAAGCTTCTTTTTTAAAAACTATTTTATTGGAGATTCTATACAATACTATTGCGGCTGGTCATAGACTCCCCCTCCCAAAAAAAAAATTTTTTTTTTTTTTGCTTGACTCGAGTATAAGCCGAGAGGGGCATTTTCAGCACAAAAACTGTGCTGAAAAATTCAGCTTATACTCGAGTATATACTTCAGTTTCAGTTGGACAAGCATTGTGGGTGCCAAGCCTAGAGATACTTAACTCAATTGTAATACAGGTGCCTTTTAACTATCGTGAAAAGGCTCAATAGCTGAACAAACTGACACGTACTAACTGTCCTAGCACGTGAGTGCAACTCTCAGGCGTCAATTCACTCCACTCACTTAATTTTGCACCAAGGTGGGAAACTGAGCGTAAATCACACTTCAAACCAGTCCGTGCTCCCCAAATACATGTTACCACCACTACTGACTTAAGGCTCAGCAGAAACCGGACTCACATATGCACGTGTCTCTCCACCAGTTAGACACAAACACATTTTTAAAAGGTAATGGGTTCATAGAACATATACAAAGTGCCATTAAACTTTATAACTTTCTTTTGTTTCCATGGAGCTTGGAGGAACTCTCAGATGGACTGGGCACACTCAGCTTTTTTGCTGGCTTCCAAGACTTGACAAAGTTCAAAGTATTTCTGGATCTTTTGTAATGCAAAGCTCCTGGCTTGTGCTTAGCCACGCTAACTGCCAAGGTTCCCCTCTTCATTCCCTTTCCATGTCTTAGAAAGCTAGAAAATAACTGATTTCATCCTGCTTTATGAATACACTATAGATGGCTAATGTTGCTGTCCGGTCACAATTCCTCTTCTCTTATGCCTGACTGCCCAAGAAGTTGTAGAGCAATAAACCTGTCTTCGTAGCTGGTCTTGTGATGGCAGGAAGAAACAGTTTCACTCCTATACACACTCACACACACCGCAGTAATATATTGATGATACATATATAGACAGTATAATTCACTAATGATATGCATAAATGGGGCCCCTTCATTACACATACTAAGACCCCAATAATTCAGTTTAGTTGATCCATTGTACATACAGATGCTGCATCTGTAACACTCAGTTGAAAATATAGCCATGTAAAAACAACATAATGCCACCATTGCATTCTAAATGGAGAGTTGAGAATAATATTTATTTTTTTTTTGGCATAAAAATCTACAAATACGGTCAAAACTATCCTTGATACTTTACCATATTCAATATATACAGATGTACTGCATAGGTGTTTCTTGGAGATGTTACTTTTACAAAATTACTAGTGAGTTTGACATAATATTTTGGTGTGTGAAGTAATGTCTGGTTTGGTTTTCTTTTTTTCCGACAGTGGGAAGAAATTGGTGAAGTTGACGAAAACTATGCGCCCATACATACATATCAAGTATGCAAAGTGATGGAACAGAATCAGAACAACTGGCTCTTGACAAGTTGGATCTCAAATGAAGGGGCATCAAGAATCTTCATTGAGCTCAAATTTACATTACGGGATTGCAACAGTCTTCCAGGGGGACTTGGTACTTGCAAAGAAACTTTCAATGTATATTATTTTGAATCAAATGAAGAAGATGGCAGGAATATAAGGGAAAATCAGTATATTAAGATTGATACTATTGCAGCTGATGAAAGCTTCACAGAGTTAGACTTGGGGGATAGAGTCATGAAGCTAAACACAGAGGTGAGAGATATTGGACCCTTAACCAAAAAAGGATTCTACCTTGCCTTTCAAGATGTGGGAGCATGTATTGCCCTAGTCTCTGTTCGTGTGTACTACAAGAAGTGCCCCTCAGTGGTACGTAATTTAGCACTTTTTCAAGATACCATAACTGGAGCAGATTCATCACAGCTTTTGGAAGTATCTGGAATGTGTGTCAACAATTCAGTGACAGAAGAGGCTCCAAAAATGCACTGCAGTGCTGAAGGGGAATGGCTTGTTCCAATTGGAAAATGCATGTGTAAAGAGGGGTATGAAGAAAAGAACAATACCTGTCATGGTAAGGGTTTATTCTAAAGTGAAATTATGTTAGCACCAATATATGTAGAATATCGTCAGATACTGACCAAATGAGGAGTTATATGTATAGGATATAAGGAAATGAAAAAAAAAAAGTCTTGATAATAGGCGACCTTTTCTAGTAAATAACCAGTATCATTAGCATCTGCCTCTTTAAGAATTTCTAATAGAATGCATTATACTGGCTAAATTGCATAAGAAAGTAATTTTATACCTTGAGATTAAACTGGCATTAACCATTTATTATACATACATTGAAATCCATTGAATAATAATAATAATAATAATAATAATAATAATATAAAACATTCCAGTATTTAACAAATATCGTATTAGTATATTTCAATTCAGTTGTGAATTTGCATTGCCTTTTGATGGAGTTAAAACTCTTAATAGATTTGCTTCTAGATCAGCGATTCTCACCTTCACTCCCTTTGCTTGTATACAGGTCAGATTTTAATTATATCTGCTGCAAGTCTTTTACTCAAAATGTCGGATTCGGCCACCTACTTGTTGATTTAGAATTATTTTGATTTAGTATTGCTAATAAAATAAGTCCGGCTCGCTAACACAGTGTAACAGAATTGAGCATCTGCCATATCTAACTATTCCCTGTTGACTTTATCATTCTGCTGAATTGTAATGAAACTGATAATACATATTTGTCTCTGGACTTTCTCATTATTTAAGAGGACTCAGAAAGGGTATTGAATAATTGTGGCATATTTACTAATCTTGTCTAATTTAAAAGGGCAAATTTAGATTAGACATTCTAAAAATGTACCAGATTTATCACATCAGACTGATTTACGGTTTACGATACATTTGGTGCATCTATAGACTGTCCGGTACAATTTTGCTCTATGACTGACCCATATAGTTGTTTCTTAAGCTACATTCTCTTTCTGGTAAGCCTTGCCCTGTCCCAGTTAAAGGGGTTGTCCTATAACAAGGATCCTATCTATACTGCTAGTTTATGTGGATATAAGACTTTTCCTAAATACAAGGCACTGGTGCTCCATTCACAAGGAGGCCTTAGAGAGACCCTTCCTCCTGATGGATAGGGGATTAGTGTCCATAATGTGACAACCCCATAGTAATATAACAACTGATGCTGGCCTTTGGCAGGCTTCAATATTTATACAGGGATAGGCATTGCAGTTTACAGGACAAGAGATTGATAAAATCTATTTAGAAAATGTGAAAATTCCAATCATGTGCCTTGCATATTAAAAAAAAAAAAATGAATCAAAACATGTTAAGCATCCCTGTGTCATAAAATGCCCAGAGAAGAAAAATATAAATTGACTACCGAAGCAATAAAAAAAAATAAAAAATGCTGCATTAAACCATTTATTTCCCGCCAGACTCCCACCATCAGAGCGGTAGCTCATTTACTAGTTAGCCAGTCATATATTTTATGCTGGATTTCTCCTCCCACCACCAGTTATGATCTATATTTTCTTCACTCCGGTTGATAACTAGATAGACTCCTGAGGGTGCATTTACATGGAGGAAAATGTTGAGGAATTTGGTGTGGAATTTCAGTGCTGAAAAAAAGGCGCTGAAATTCCACACCAAATTCCTCACCATTTTCCTCCATGTGAATGCACCCTAATAATGTCAGCTCACTGAGGTTTTTTTTTTTTTAAACAAAGACAAGAAAATTAAAATCTATGAACAGAAATTTTCTAGAAATTTGCATTTATTTTTTTTTTTCATTGACCTTGAGATATCTCTGTTTGTGTCAATATGCAAATTAGGTCTTTCCTCCAAATTGGTTAGTCGCAACGCCCTTGTAGCTCTAAAGCGTGCATTTGCATATTGACCAAATATTTTGGCAGTGGGGGTATTCCTTCACAAGAGGGAAACAGTGTTTGATTCAGGTGATTCTTACTTGCCTATCTACTGTATGTAGCTGGTTGACATGCTGGGCTCTGGTGACAGACTCCCTCAGTATATTATTGTTTCACCAGATACACCCTTCACTTTTCTACAATATGCTATGTTCTTTGCATACTGATCAGTATGTTAGTAAAATTTTAAAAGTGACTAAAAATATGGAGGGGGGGGGGGTGTAAATGGTCAGGTGCTGGTTTTGTCTAGGCAAATCTATACATAAAAAATAAATAACTGCAGACACTGTATATACTGTAATGACAAGTCTTTAAAGATAAAGTAAGATATTGTAAAATGACTGCATATATTTATATCTCAGAGGTGTGGTTCATCTTCATGGATTATACCTCTGATTCCTAAAATATCCCTAATCTGCTTTCCCCGTATATACACTTCCAATAATAATCAGCAGAATGTTTGCTAGCCAATATACATCACCCTTTGTTCTGCCAAGTGTTCATATGCTTTCAAAAGGGAAAACGAAGTACGCCTTTGCCAGATATCTCCACTATTGTCATCATCGAGAATAAAAAATCTAATAAAATTCAACTTTCCCAATTCTTTTTACCCCAATAACATTTGACAGGGGGTAGTTGGTACACATAAGGTACTTAGCCAGATCTAGCAGAGTTTGGTATATGGGTACCTTTAGGCCAGTGTGTTCCTTCCCATAAACCATATTAGAGTAAAGGTCTTCATCTGTCTAGGACCTAATGTAGTAGCTGGGGCAAAGAGTGGTCTTTATACATGGCTAACGCACTAGAGATCCCAGTGAATGTGCATACATACAGATCTCATTTTGCAACCTTTGAACCAATAATCTGTAGTGCATGGTTTGATAAATCCCCTTCCCAAAATAAAAAAGGTTATAGAATCACATTTTATCTCTATGGAGAACTAGAGTTGGCCATATTCATCTAAAAAATATAGTTAATTACTTTTACTAATTGGACTAGTTGATCTTTATTTCATTCATATTTATTAGTTTATATATTAAGTTTGAATTGTTAAGATGTATAGTTGTTAAAGAGACAGATGATGGATGGTGTTGAAATAAAAAATAACAGTAAAGGTTATTTCCCCTCTGAATCTGAGTACATTCCTGAAAAAATGAACTCAATGAGATAAAAAAAAAAAAAACTTCAATTTTCTACATTTCAAACATGAGTGCCCTTTTCTTTTATTCATTTACAGTGTGGTAATAACCCTTATTTAAAGGTCTTCTACAGTATATTAACTCATTTTATAAGATTATAATAGATATAAAAAAATCTAGAGATTAAATGTGACCCAGCTCAACTGTAAAGGTGCATTTAAAAAAAAAATAAGGTTCTTCTAAGGCTGTATAAGGTTCAGATATATCCAAATGTATACTGTGCAAAACAAACATATGCAAACATACCCCATAATCCCAGTACTATTGCTTCCACTAAAAGCGTAGGTGTGACTGGCTTGCATTATAAAAGCATGTTATACCCATAGAAAACCAATTTATGTATATACACACACAGACATACGTAATTGTATTTTACGACCAAACACTTATTCAGCACTATATTAAAGGGCAGCATGGTGGCTCCTTGGTTAGCACTGTTGCACTACAGCACTTTGGTCTTGGTATTGAATCCAGGTATGGAAGTAAGCATTTCCACCTTTATGACATTTTTGGACATGTGCCATATATCAGAATGAAAGATGGTAGAATGCAGCATGTGTTTACAAGTTACAAGTTGATCATACCAATGTAATATTGGTATCATTATAAGATTGGAAATGGGAAATGTATGACAGTTCGATAGATGTTGCGTTCCCTTTTTTGGTAAATATTCTGAAGAAATAGAATTTGTTAAAGTGTCATTGTTAACCACAGCTACATAAAGCAATTCAGTGTAGCTACTTTTATCTAAAAATTTGCACTTAAAACATTTCAGTATTCCATTTTATTTACATGAGAGCAGTGGCGTAACTAGGAATTGTGGAGCCCCGTGGCAAACTTTTGACATGGGGCCCCCCTGACCGACGCCGAAGCCCTACTACTGACTAATCCCTCCCCCCTCGCATTCCTGCGTGCACTATTATGTCCCATAATGGCCCCTGCACACAGTATTATACCTCATAGTGGCCCCTGCACACAGTATTATGCCCCATAGGGGCCCTTACACACACTATTATGCCCCATCGTGGAGACCCATTAACAAATAATCTTTTCAGATCCCAGAGTATGATAAACAGAGACCGAGGGGGAATATCAACATAAAAAACACTGTTACTTACCTATCCCTGGCTCCGCTGCACTCCTCGGTGGTGTTGGCCAGCTTCGATGATGTCTGGGGCTTCACATGATCTGGGACGCTGGCTCCAGTCATGTGAAGTCAGGGACATCACGCAAGTAGGCCCAAAGCCTGTCTGGAGCCCGGAGATTTAAGTAACAGTGTTTTTTTATGTTCCCTTACCTCCCCTGGCCCTCCGATCATTATTCTCGGAGGTCTGAAAAGACCCCCAAGAATAATAATAGTGTTTTTGAGGGGCCCGTGGTGTCATTTACCGATCCCGACCACTGCCAGGATCTGTAAGTAAATAGGGCCTGTTATCGGCTGGTAACTCCAGCCGGTAACGGCCTATTAAAAACAAAAACACAGCGGTAGCTGTCGCTGGGCCCCCATAGTCCCAGGCCCTGTGGCAGCTGCTACCTCTGCTACCCCGTTAGTTACGCCCCTGCGTGAGAGAATATATGGTAGTAAAAATCAGAACTGGAGATTAGGATTTTATGCGTCAGTCATTTTTATTGAATCTTGCACAGCATAAATGCATGTAACTGGTGGTATCAAAGATCATCAAAGATATAGGTTACAAATAATACACATAAAGCACACATCACCCCTCAAATAATTAAATATACCTTTATATTTATGCAATAATGCTGATAACTAGTGAAAAACGTGAATGGGAGATGGTTTAAAAGAGTAGTGTATAACAAAATGTACATTTCTTATCAAATTAGCAGTTGTATCATTATTTCTATGGAAAATGTCTGCATCAGTATTGTTAAAGTTCACAGAAAATTGAGTTAACTTTTATTTGTAACATGTAAAACTGAGAACTAGCCACCCTCAAATTGAGTCACACTGCCCAAGTTGATATGGTTGGTTAATCCCATACAACCGTATATACTATTTTAGATGTTATAAAGGTTAATTTTTGTATCCACTCAATTTTCTATGAACGTTGCCTTTTTTAGAGAGTGGTGATGTCTGAAGGGAGATGTGGTTGACCATTTGACCCCCTTCCCATTTTAATGAAGTGTTTGGGTCAATATTGTATTGACAACTTTTCTACAACATTGACAGCTATATATACAATCTCTGATCCTTAATCTCTACTTTTGATAAAAGATGATAAATGATGGTTTCCCGGAAAATAGTTTTTCATCAAAATCGGACTTCTTAAAACTATTGGGTAATATTTTTTAATGCTTTTTTTGATGGACAAAATGTTTTAGTAAATAGTTGCATTCTCTGTGAAATTACAATTTTGGAGCATTTAGTAGACGTCCGAATTATTTTGTTCTCCCAGAAGCTTATCAGTAAATTGACAACTGGGTGTGATGTGTCTCTGCAGAGTCTGACAGTGTCCAGTTAGCACTGACTATATGAGACTGTGTAGGGGTACTCCGTTTTGGTGGCATATCCTACAGTTGGGGAATACAATTATGTTTTCACAAAACAGATATACTAGGAAACCCAAAGGATCAATGATGTCAGCCAACTGGGTATCAAATTTTAGGGAAATAACCATTTTTTGGTAATGGGGAGTGGGGCAAACATGGACATTCTATGACACCTTTGATGAAAGAACAGAAAGGAGTAGCATTTCTTGTTATGCCAATATGGATGTGTGAAATAAGACACAATAATTTGTCTTAAATGCATCATGATTTCCAACCATGAATCATGAATGTGAGATATAAAATGCTGAGCATTTAAAAAATATTTCCCAGCCTTCCTAGGATTACTAATACATGCGCGGCAAAGTGATTTCTCCAATGTCCTAATCATTGAATGTCCCCTTTGAAAATATTATCCACACAAAACAGAGCTCAGAGAAACCACTTTATCTGTATCACACAGTGTGATTGCCTGAGACAGCACTATTTTCGTCAGCTTGGATTTCCCAGTTCACTTACTAGCTCATAAAGTTGAATTGCTCCATTAGAGTCAAATTTACCAGTGAGGTCTATTACATAGGACACTTGTGAACCCGTGCAGCTGTGTCATGGTAATGTTCAATCCTGGAAGGAATTACCCCATTATTTGTCAATAAGGGCCTTACTCAAATTGATAGATGTTCCATATTTCACGGATTATATGCTTTTCCTCAATCTCACCCTTACACTGCCTGAATAGAGTAGAGCATTATTTATAGAATAATACAGCTATCTAAAAAGGGGAAACATAATAATGTTCAATAATAACAACAATAAAATATAGTGTTTTGATGAAAAATAATGCCAACCTAAATATTAAATTGTAAAGATCCCTGCATTTGGACTATTTGCAGTAACTGGGTTATTTGTGTAAGCCATTAGGAATCTATCTACGGTAATTCTACTAAAATATTATAATTGTTCTAATTTTAGTGCATAAATATAAGTCTGAAGGGGTAATGTCTCTCAATACTCTAAGAATTGGGATCTACCTTCCAAGAAGTGTCACTAGGAGCAAATCCCTCTTTATCACCAATGAGATCTTATTTGTATTCCTTAACCAAAATTATTAGCAATAGGACAATGTACTAGCCTCTCTCTAATGAGTGACGTTACCCCTTCTGACCCACATCTAGACCTCTCACACACCCGGCCAGTACCCTACTCTGCAGTGATGATAGGCAAAAACCTCAACATAGATGTCTGTGGATGGAACCTCTTCCTTCTGGATGAGTTATAATGGCTTGGCTATTATTTCCAAATTATGCCCTTAGGTTTCTTTGAAAACCATGTATACTCTTAAGTGAGCTACTTTTCAATAGGTGGAGCAAATTCTTCTTTCACCATTGAAGTCTTATTTGCAAAAATGTACTAATTCGAAAACGATGTCCATTGGCGTAAACTGTAAAAGAAAGATAAGACATAAAAGAAAGACAGACATAAACCAACTTTGGTTAAAAAAAAAAAAAAACAACCAAAAACGCTATACATCTATCTATAGATAAAAATGCATAATATTTGTACAGTTTGTAAAACACACGTTTATATACCCTTTCTTCTTTACAAAGTATTTTGCCTTACCTTGGCTTTCATTTAAAATTTCATGCTGATTCAATTACGAGTCTTTTCACATGAGGTTACAAGCCCTGAGTTTAGGTCGCTTTGTGGTGTCCATACCTTTCCTTGGGGATGTAAGCTTTGACAAGTTTCTCAAAAACCATCAAGTAATAATAACGCTTTCTTCCCTGAGCTCAAGTACATTTAGAGAAATGATTAAAAGGTCATTTACTATTTTAGAAGTCACTCGATTGAGCCCACACAGACCGACACCTAGTGTAGGATTTCAAGGGCCTGCGTATTTTATTTTCCACTTTATATTCTGATTTACTGATTTGTTTTACCCTTTCAACCTGCTGTGTTCGTAGTCAAAATATCCTACCCATATGCTTTTCATAAAGAGATCAGAGATCACAGAAATTAACTTGATGAGTCCTACAAAGCTGGGTTATTCTAATAGAATGTGGGAACACTTTCTATGGTAATCAGATGGAAATGTGCAATTAGTGGTGTATAATTATGGCTTCACTTCTGACAAATGAATCCAGTTTTGGCTAGGTCACAAAAGCCAGATCGGTTGTAATAATAGCAATCAAGACCTGTGACAAAATATGTAACATTTGACAGTTTGTGTATATATATATATATATATATATATATGTATATATATATATATATATATATACATACACACACATATGTGTGTGTATACAGTACATACAGCAGTACTAATGGTGTAAATGTTTACTACTAGGCTGGTTACGATACAATACAATAGTTTTACAGATCACACATCATTCAGGGTATTTACTGGTGGTAAACTTTGATGTACAGTATAACTCAAACATATACCTCAGATATACAGCACTGTCAATGGAGACCTGAACACTTGAAAGCCCGACGCAGATTTGAAGCTAAAATAGCCATAAATGAAGGAACAAAAGAGAAATGTAAGTCAAAACAATATTTGGTTTGACCACTCTTTAGAGGAAGAGTCCTGAAAGTGATAATAAGGCCCCCACAAAGCCCTGATCTCAATATCATGAAGTCTGTTTGGGCATACATAAAGAAACAGAAGAATGTGAACTAGCCTACATCTACAGTTGATCTGTAGTTAGTCCTTCAAGATGTTTGGAACAACTTCTCTACCAAGTTTCCCTAAAAACTGTGTGAGGCTGAAGCCCCACGTCATGAAAACGCAGCTTTTTTGCTGTGGTGGAACCTGGTTTGGTATACTGTATAGGTATAATAGGTGCAGAAAGTCCACAGAGGAAAACTCAATGAAAAATGCTGCGGAAAAGGGTGCAATGAGTTTCCATATGTGTTTTTTTCTTCAGAATTTTTTTGTTTCACTTCGCTATGTCGGGCCTTAGCCTGAAAGTGAACCTAGAGGAACTGCTGTTGTATTGAAGGCAAAGGGTAGTTGTATCAGATACTGTTGTGATTTACATTTCTCTTCTGTTCAGACACTTAATGTTGTTAATTGACAAGAATAAACTGTTAACGCTATTATCTACATATTCCATTGGCTGTATATTAGCACATACAGAGGTTACCACATACTCTACCACTGTACCTCAGTCCCTTTGCCCAGTGGGCTTACAATCTTTTCACCCTTGTTTCAGACACACACTATTCGTGGGAAGCCACATAAGTAAACCACATCAGTATCCTTTTAGTTTGCAGTAGGAAACTGGAAAGCTTTTTGCAAGATTTTTGCAATGCTTGGAATTCTGTAGGAGTGTATAGAGGCCTAGATAGTAAAAGGTATATATTAGACAATCTATTGCTATATATATATATATATATATATATATATATATATATATATATATATATATATATATATTTATATATACCTGTTTACTGATTGATTATGTTTAATTGATATATTAAGATATTTTGTTATATTATGGATTTATGCTTTACCACATGCTATATGTCTACTATGTGTTTACTATATTGTGTTTTTATATTAAATTACTATATTGCAGTATTTATATAAAATTATTACATTAGAGAATTTGCTACTCTGTAGGTTTTAACATATACTTCCTGTTACTGTTAGTGTCTGATGTTTAATATATAATGTTTACTATGTATTCAATTCTAATTGTGTTTTCTATCACATATATATATATATATATATGTATTTGTTTTACTGAGCATTAAATGCATTAAGTTTTCCTGTCATTAACAACATGTGAGTTAAATGACAGATACAGCTCTGTTTAACTCTTAAACAATAACCAAAGAATTCCCAATTGGACAAAGACCACAATAAGCTTCCACCTGCCATCACCAGGTGTCATAGGTTATTTAAGCTCCCATTCCAACATTGTATTCAAGTTCGCTTTAATGTATCTTGGGGCCCAACACAGGAAGAAAGTGATGGAAATGAGCGAATAGCAATGTGATCTCTTTAAATATCTATGTGGGGATTTTACAAGAAAGGATACGAACTTCATTTATAGAAGATGCCTAACTTATGTATGACCCATATATCTAGGTTTTATAGTATGAGGTAAAGCATAAATCAGTACTATAACACAAATATATAAATATATAAATTAAACCTAAAAAGTGGTAAACATATATGTGATAAGACACAGCACAAAAGTAAATAACATATAGTATACAATAATTTAAAGAAACACATTATATATAAATGACATACAATATACTATTATATGTGATTATAGTAATTGAATAGTATAAATAGTATACAGCTATACAGGATATTACTGTGCCATATACCAAAAAGCACTGTAAATATAATAATAAATATAAATAATAGTAATAATAAACAATGGCAAATATTAATAATTTCTTTATCATACAAAGTAATTTCTGCATTATTTACAGAAAAAATTCATTTACATATCCACATAAAAAATATATAAAGTACAAACAACAACATACTGAAAATTAAAGCATATGCCTTGCTTTTCTCAATAAATGATATGTACTATTTTTATTTTTAATAAAAATATGAATATGATATCACGTCATTAATATTCCATGGCACAGTAAGCACAACCTACGAGTGCATTATATGTTTCACTCTGCAGTGTGAGCGGCTTTCTATGGAGCACATTATTTATTTATTTTGCTGGTCTTTCAGAGTTGTTTCTACATTATTTTTGCTCTCAGAGTTCAAGCATGATTTAATATGTCACAACTCGTTTGCCTAACTGGGTCTGATTGTCTGACATACTTCCACTAAAACAGGGCAGCCGTCCTTTCAAGCATGCTGCTGCCCAGACAAATGAAGTGTCACAACAGTTAGAACTTGTTCTTGTATTGTGACAGCAGTAGCTTCCTCTGACAAAGCCAGCAGCGGGGAATTTAGACAGTAGTAATACCAACAGACACATTGCGGGTCATTGTAGACTAAGGCCACACACATAGCCTCACTAACAAACCTAGGCTTGAAAGAACTCATTGATCATTCATGTGAACATTATCAGGGGTTCAGGAAAGGTATTTGTGAAATACAGAAAAAAGAACCTTCCATGATCTGTGCATCTGTGAAAATGAATCTTCTAGATTGCATATTCTATGCTAATAATTATCCACAAAAATTAATCAAAATATACTACATATTTTATATGTTGGCTTCAGTCTTTCTGTAAACCCTATTAATATTATATGTATGTTTGTGTGTTTGTTACTCAATCACGCAAAAACGGCTGAACAGATTTGAATGAAATGTGGCACATAGATAAATTGTAACCTTGATTAACACATAGGCTACTTTTTATCCCGGTAAATGACATGGCTTCATGACAGTCATGAATTTTTGTTCACATACTATATTACACTGCTGTTTCAGCAGCTTTTCCCAGGTTCTGATAAAGCCAGGTCTGTTATCTCTCTATGTAAACACTCAGCCTACCCTCAGTCCTTTGTGTACATGCATTTGCATATTATCTGACCTGCCCCAGGCAGTGCTGACACACTGGATGGGAAAGTTCCTTTAATCTAAATTGGCAATTTGCTACTTTTAAACATGCCGTGAAAAAGAAAATCTAATTTGTCGCAAAATTCTAAAACAAAGAGAGCTATGAAGGTAGCCAGATGTCAACAGAGTTCTCTATTAAACCTGACAGGGCACACCTGTGAAGTGAAGACCATTTCTGGTGACTACCTCTTGAAGCTCATCAAGAGAATGCCAAGAATGTGCAAAGCAGTAATCAAAGCAAAAGGTGGCTACTTTGAAGAACCTGGAATATAAGACATATTTTCAGTTGTTTCACACTTTTTTGTTAAGTATATAATTCCATATGTTTTGATGCCTTCAGTGTGAATCTACAATTTTCATAGTCATGAAAATGCAGAAAACTCTTTAAATGAGAAGGTGTGTCCAAACTTTTGGTCTGAACTGTATATATTTATCACATTATATGGGAAGAGTTTATTTAATCTGTTTTTCCTGAAGTAAACATTCAACACTGTCTCCTGAGTCCTTCTTCCTGCACTCACTTTCAAGGACACTCCAGTCACCAACAGACTCAGGGAGGCTTACCACTTAACTAGGCTTACTAATACTTCCACACTGCAGTTCACCTCTTCACTGCACCAGCCCTTAAGGATAAGGATCATAGCAGCGTGGGTCGCAGTGGTAACAATTATGTCTCTCTGGAAACTGGTGCAATGAAGACACCAGTATTATAAATGTCATAGGGTAGCTGACAGGTTGGTTACAAATTTCCATTTGCAAATATATAAATCAGACAATTTTGTATAATTTTCAGTTAAATATTTTGTCATACATTTTCATAAAGTCTTCCATTTTCACTAAGAACATGAGGATGAACATTTAGCATCTGCAGAGAAAACTGACAGTTTAGTGTCAAATTGCTAGTCAGTTGATTAGATAAGTGAATGGCAGAACCTACATGGCTCTTTACATTTGACTCGTATATTGTTAAATGTTTATAAATATTTATGAAAAAAGCCTTCATACTTTGAGATTTGACAAAACAAGTTATAAGGGAATGTTCAACCAATTACACAGGTCTGCAAAAAAAATTTTTTAAAGAGCTGTTTTGGTTGTTTCACGTAATATTTATGTTTTTTGTTGCACTGAATCCAAAAATGACCTCTACCTTGTCATAGGACATCACGTTTCCTGACAATTTAGGTAATTATGTTAAATAAGGCAATACCTCAAAATAAGAGGAAATAGACTTATAAAATTAATTTTTTATTACAATTTTTTAATGAAAATCCTTTTTTGAACTGATGTGAGCCACTAACACACTAAACTCGGTTCTTCTTCCTTGTGAGGCTCCTCTTGGTGCCTTTACACTTGTGAGTAGCGTCTGGAAGGTCTCTGAAGCACTGCACTAACTGCCTCCTTTACTTAAAACTTCAAAGTTCATTTTCTTTTTTCAAATCTACAAAACTGACATAGATAAATAGATATAGGTATAATGTTTATAATCGTAATGTGCTTTGAGGACATTTGAATATAATTTGGTAGTCATTGACTACCTTTCATTAATGTGCGTATCAATCAATAATGATAGAAGTTCTCATTGGTTACCATCAGGCGCTTGTACTTGTACCACCACTCTTCTGATATTGATTATCATCGAGGAGTGGTTATGATGATTGGCACCATGCTCAAGACATAGGAAAAGGATGTACATGCGGTCCAGGTACTATCCACAACTTAAATATTAAGACACACTGCAGTACTCTTTAGATGCTCTTTAGTATATTTATTGTATTCAGAATAAAAGGTCAGAATAATTTATAACTTGCAGGTAGTGAAACCGACTTTCTCTGAATGTTGCGGCCAAACTGAGACCTTTGTCGCAGTCCCTACAAGAATAAACATAATGAGGAAAATTCATCAAGGTACCATCTTTATGCTGATGGCACTCAATTATACACATCTTATTGTGACATCATCCCTGCACTAATACAGAGCACCAGTGACTTTCTCTGTGCTGTCTCAAACATAATTTATTTGCTCTATCTGAAACGGAATCTCTCAAAGACTGAACTACTACTGTTTCTACCAACTAATAGATCTGTTCCTGATATATCCATTACTATAACTCCTAGGCAGTATGCCCGCTGCCTTGGGGTTGTGTTTCACTCAGATCTTTCCTTTATCCCTCCATATCCAATCACTCACACCTTTGTGTCATCTCCACTTCAAAAACATCTCCAGAATACGCCCTTTCCTTACCAGAGATACATTAAAGACACTTATTGTTGCTCTGATTCACTCTCAACTTGACTACTGTAACTCCTTACTAATCGGTCTTCCCCTTACTAAACTCTCCCCTCTACAATCTATTCTGAATGCAGCGGCCAGGCTCATCTATCAGTCCGTGTCAGTCACTACATTGGCTGTCTATTCATTATAGAATACAATATAAACTTATCACCCTCATCTACAAGGCTCTCCATAATGCCGCACCTCCCTACATTTCCTCCCTCATCTCTGTCTATCGTCCAACCTGTGCTCTCCTTTCACTCAATGACCTAAGGCTAACTTATTATCAGAACCTCACACACTCGTAAACAAGACTTCTCCCGAGCTGCACCACTTCTCTGGAATGCTCTATCCCGGACAATCGGATTAACTCCCAATTTCTACAGCTTCAAGTGCAAACTAAAGACACATCTTTTCAGACAGGCCTATCACAATTCTTTATGTAAACCATTCCGTACAGTAATTAGAATCCCTAAAACAAACCCTCCTCTGCTCACGCTCCCACATTACCTCACACGATATGATGCCATTTCAGGCTAACTTTATATGTCCAAGCACCATTCACATGTTAAAGGACATGACTGGTGACGGCTCATACAGTTTTATGTTTGTATACTGACAGTAACCTCTATTACAAAATTGTCTGACCACTGTATCAGCAATTCTACCTCCAATGCTGCCCCTGCTACCTCTTGTGTCACCCCCTTTACCTCTTGTGTCACCCCCTTTACCTCATAGACGGTAAGCTCTTGCGAGCAGGGTCCTCAGTTCCATTGTGTGCATTGAGTATTTCTTTGTAATGTATTGTTTTTGACTTTACTTAAACCCTACAAATAGTGCACTGCTGTGAAATATGTTGGCGCTATATAAATAAAATGTATTATTATTATTATTATTATTATTATTATTATTATTATTACTATTATTATTACGTCAGCTTTCTGGTGTAGAGGAATAATATTATGGCGCAAACTTGGCTCATAATTCTTTTTGGTGGCAAATGTATGCCTCAAACCTTGCTTACTATATTGTGCGAAGGTGAGTGGGGCAGTGGCATCTCAGGCAAACATATTTATTATAACTCAAGCCAGTTTTCTTTTTCAGTAAGATACGCTTGTCTTAATAAATATGCCCCATTATATATAAAAATAAAAGAAAGCAGTGTCATACAGAATATACACTATCTATACATAAGCTGTGTCCTGAGAAAAGATGTACAGTCATGGCCAAAAGTTTTGAGAATGATACAAATATTAATTTTTACAAAGTCTACTGCTTCAGATTTTCTAATGGCAATTTGCATATACTCCAGAATGTTATAAAGAGTGATCAACTTAACAGCAATTACTTGCAAAGTCAATATTTGCCTAGAAAATGAACTTTATCCCCCAAAACACATTTCAACATCATTGCAACCCTGCCTTAAAAGGACCAGCTAACATTGTTTCAGTGATTGCTCCATTAACACAGGTGTGGGTGTTGATGAGGACAGGGCTGGAGATCAATCTGTCATGATTAAGTAAAAATGACACCACTGGACTCTTTAAAAGGAGGCTGGTGCTTGGCATCATTGTTTCTCTTCTGTTAACCATGGTTATCTCTAAAGAAACACGTGCAGTCATCATTGCACTGCACAAAAATGGCCTAACAGGGAAGAGTATCGCAGCTAGAAAGATTGCACCTCAGTCAACAATCTATCGCATCATCAAGAACTTCAAGGAGAGAGGTTCCATTGTTGGCAAAAAGGCTCCAGGGCGCCCAAGAAAGACCGTGCCAGGACCGTCTCTTAAAAGTGTTTCAGCTGCAGGTTCGGCTACCAGCAGTGCAGAGCTTGCTCAGGAATGGCAGCAGGAAGGTGTGAGTGCATCTGCACGCACTGTGAGGCGGAGACTCTTAGAGCAAGGCCTGGTCTCAAGGAGGGCAGCGAAGAAGCCACTTCTCTCCAGAAAAAACATCAGGGACAGACTGATATTCTGCAAAAGGTACTGGGAGTGGACTGCTGAGGACTGGGGTAAAGTCATTTTCTCTGATGAATCCCCTTTTCGATTGTTTGGGACATCTGGAAAACAGCTTATTCGGAGAAGACGAGGTGAGCGCTACCACCAGTCTTGTCTCATGCCAACTGTTAAGCATCCTGAAACCATTCATGTGTGGGGTTGCTTCTCAGCCAAGAGAATCGGCTCTCTCACAGTCTTGCCTAAAAACACAGCCATGAATAAAGAATGGTACCAGAATGTCCTCCAAGATCAACTTCTCCCAACCGTCCAAGAGCAGTTTGGCGATCAACAATGCCTTTTCCAGCATGATTGAGCACCTTGCCATAAAGCAAAGGTGATAACTAAATGGCTCAGGAAACAAAACATAGAGATTTTGGGTCCATGGCCTGGAAACTCCCCAGATCTTAATTCCATTGAGAACTTGTGGTCAATCATCAAGAGATGGGTGGACAAACAAAAACCTACAAATTCTGACAAAATGCAAGCATTGATTGTGCAAGAATGGACTGCTATCAGTCAGGATTTGGTCCAGAAGTTGATTGAGAGCATGCCAGGGAGAATTGCAGAGGTCCTGAAGAAGAAGGGTCAACGCTGCAAATATTGACTTGCTGCATTAACTCATTCTGTCAATATAAGCTTTTGTTACTCATAATATGATTGCAATTATATTTCTGTATGTGATAAAAATATCTGACAAACACACATAAAAACCAGAGGGCAGCAGATCATGTGAAAATATAATATTTGTGTCATTCTCAAAACTTTTGGCCATGACTGTATAAAGAAACCTATCATTATATAACACTTATCATTCAGAAAAGCGTTAGCTGACCTGGGTCGGCAAAGGGACAGTTTCAACTTCACAACCACCCCCTTGTTTAGTCAAACCAAGGACATGATCCCAAAGTGAGCATTTCCTTATGTGTCTCCTGTTTTTAGGGCCATTCTTGAAGGTGGCAAAAAATGCATTAAAAACTACCAAAATTGCCCTCTGTGAACCTAGCCTCAAGCCTTTGTCAGCTGTTCTTCTCATAGCTTGGTTTTGGTGTTACCTTTAAGCATACTGTTATTTGTCAAGGGCTGATATTAATTTCCTTGGCTTCTGGCAGTAAGTGTCCTTGAATGTAATAGCAATTTAACAGTAGGAATTAGCTAATGTTCCACATCAGAGCTTGATGAATAGATCTGTTAGTTTTGTTCTGGGTAGTTAAGGAAGGCTGGGCTGTACTATATTATTTGTATACTGGTGGCTTCATGCCTCACTAAGGTCATTAACGGGATATTTCTCAAGCTGAAACATGACAGACCTTGATTTATTTCTATGCTCTTCTTCGCGGGGCCTGTAATCTTATCTTCCTTGCATATGTTGCCAATTTGTCTGAGAGTGGTAATATATAGAATAAGTCATGGCTAATATGTATAGCATTATATGATACTAGCTGCACCTGTTACAAAAAGACATCCAGCTATATTTTATTACATTAATATTGTGGAAACCACATGCCAAGAAAATATAGGTGTTGTTTGGAGTAAAATCTGCTTTTATTTTATGAGATTCCAAACCTTTGTGAGTTTTGGTGCTGTACACAGATGCTTATCAGGCTACGGAACATGCTGGCAAAAGATTATGCCAGTATTGTTTTAATCTTCATTTGCAGGCACATAGAGCCACGGGAGATGGATTCTAGAAGCTGAGAACTCGAGCAAACAGATGATCCTGACATTTGTTGATAAATTTAACTCTCAGTTGTAACGGAGATAATGCATTCTTTATAAAGCCTTCATTTAATAATTTTCCATCTTGAGACATCTTTTCATTGTAAGTGGTCTCCACCCCATATGGCAGCTTGTGACCCCCACTGTTATCTTAAATGGACACCTTTCCTGTGAATCTGAAACTTTGTTTTTCAATATTCCTTGTGCATGGAACTGTTCAAAGTAGAATGGGGGTTATTTATCAAAAATAGGGCAAAGGACGACCAGATTTTAGTTGCATATAGCAAAATAAAATTATTTTTTATTCTATATGGAATGTAATTTAATCGTGCTTGCTACTTTCTATATTTGCTTTTCCTAATTCTGCTCCATTTCAATGTTGTTTCCCATTCAGGAAATATTTCCCAATCTTCCCCCTATGTACGACACGGATTTAAAGGGAGTCCACCGCCTCCTTAAAGCATTTTCAGCCGCTACCACTGCACTACAGAGCACATTACATTTTAAGCTAAGGCTGAGCATTTATGATCCAAAGCAAAATCAAGATTAATTGAGTACCTTGATTACGAATATTGAACCGTTATATTAGGACATTCCCCTTTTTATAGGCCATGTTCTCCATATACCTGCCATTTCATGCCACTGAATTTTGGTTTTCTTTATTCACATATCATCAATCCTGATTGGATAGAACACATATCCTTTAGCCAATGACAGCGTGAGACACAATGGCATGGATGCAAAATAATCGAAATAATTGATGTCAGAAATTTCACGACGATTGAGTTGACTTTAGGTTTCAGGTCATTGTTCGATTACTTGCCTGGCCCTATTCTAAGCATTCAGTTTATTCATTGACATTGTAAATGCTGTGATTCATTGCTGCCTACAACTTGTAAGGCATGTGATAAAACCAAATATGTCATTGTCTTCCGACACTGTAACCTCTGTAATGTAATTCCCCCTCATCATTGCCCATACTGTCTGATAGCAGTGTATAATGTGCTTAACAGAATGAGTAATCTGTGTTGTTCCTGCTGAGAGAGTGTCAGCACTTTTTAATGCACTCGTTGAACCTGTCTGAAAACACGCTCAACTATAATTAAATGTTAAGAGATTGATGACAGATGGGAAGGGGAAACAACAGATTATATATACATTTAAATTATATATATATATATATATATATATATATATATAGAGAGAGAGAGAGAGAGAGAGAGAGAGAGAGAGAGAGAGAGAGAGAGAGTATAAGTGGAAAAGGCAAACAATTCATGCAAAAAAATAATAATAATAATAATAATAAAAAATTAAGTGAAATAGTAGCCATGAAATGAAAGAACCAATTGTAATTTTCACTGATGATTATTTTAATTGGAAATTAAATTCTTAAATACATTTTGATATTTTATTGTAGTAGAACTTAGCGATTCTCTTGAAACATTTTCAACTTCCTATGTTTGTTCTGATTCGTATAAAATTGCAAATGAAATAAAACCTCTGTTTGCTCCAATATGGCACCATTCTGAATTAGAATTTAACAATTCAGACCACTGCTCACTCTTGGTTTTATACCAAGGTTTTATATTGATCCTATAAATACTATGTGAATATTTTAAAGCGCAAAATTAGGATTTTGCTGTTTTCATGAACCGTACAGCATTTTCACTGATGGATTTTATAAGATATCTCTTTAGGACTCCTTTTTTTTACGCATAGCTCCACATCCCCTGCTTCACATTACTTAGCAGTAGCATTAAAGAGGACCTTTCATGTCCCCATGCATACGTGATTTTACAGTATATACCATTAATAAGCCAATAGTGTGCTGAATTTACCACACTGTCAGCTTTCCCATTATGTGCCCAGGGGCTGATCTCTGCCAACTGTCAGAAGGGCATTCCTGACAGTCTAGCTGTCATTGCTGGGCTGTGAGCAACGCCCCTCTGACAGTACAAGGCTATGTTACAGTACTGTCAGAAGGTGCGTTCCTCACAGTCCAGCGATAAGGTTAGACTGTCAGGAACACCCTTCTGACCGTGGGAAGAGAACAATGCCAAAATTAACGGCTCCGATATCTCCAGCCCCAGGGCACATAACAGGAAAGCCAACAGTACACTGAATTCAGAGCACCGTCAGCTTTCTAGCAGTATATAAAACTGCATGTGCAGGAGGACATGAAAGGTCCTCTTTAAAGCCTAATAATGTCACAAAAAACAGTCTTTTACTAATATAGTATAGGTAGTAGCTGTATTCTCATTACAAACTTATCTCTCCACATATCTGCATTCTATCTCCTATTTGAGATGTGTGACAGTTCTCAGTTTAGTTAAAGAGGTTGTCCAGTTTCAGACGAATACTAACCCCTCAATGACAGGGTCATTATTTGTTTTTGAATTTCCATTTTTCCCTCCCCACTTTCCAAGAGCCATAACTTTTTCATTTTTCAGTACAGAGTCACATGATGGCTTATTGTTTGCGAAACAAATTGTACTTTGTAATAGCACCATTCAATATCCTGCACAATGTACTGGGAAGCTGGAAAAAAATCAGAATGAGGTGGAATTGGAAAAAAAACGCTTTTGCGACAATTTAAAATGGGATTAATTTTTATGACATTCATTGGGGGTTAAAAATGGCATGTTACCTATATTCTTTTGGTCAGTATGATCACGGCGATACCAAATCTATATACTATTGTAATGTTTTGATACCTATTAAGAAATTCAAAACTTTGCAAAATAGAAAAACATTTTTTGTTCTGACACTTGTAACTGTATGGAGCTGGGTGTGGCATCTTTTGATGCAGGACAATATAATATTTTTGTTGATACCATTTTGGGTCTGATGGTTTGATAATGTTTTATTCAATTTTTTTTAGGATTCAAAGTGTTGAAAAAAAACACCATTTGGCTATTTTGATTTTTTTCCCCACTATGCCATTCAATATATGGGATAATTATTTTCATAGTTCAGACATTTTTGAGCACGGTGATCTATTTTTTACTATTGTTTACTTATTTTTATATGTGATATGGGCAAAGGGGGATAATTTGAACTTTTATACCTTGAACACTAGGGGTCTGATCGCTCATACTATTCACTGTAATACTAATGTATAGCAGTGAATAGTAAAATCCCTTGACTTCTTTTATACGCTGCCTATGTGTGTAATAGAATCATACTAATGACAATTCTGAGAGCCTTCATTAGGGTAAATTCGGCCTCCAACTCAGGTTCCGGACCAAAAACTGGGTAGCCGCAACTGAAAGCCTAGTCGGGAGGAGGGAATGTCTTCAGGCCAAATTGAAAGGCGACTCCACCTAAGAAATGAGCACCTCGCTTCTTTTTTCCGGGAACCGGATGAAACGGCTCCCGGAAAAAAGACCTGAGCGGCTCCTATTGATTTCAATAGGAGTCATCTTTTTGGTCAGGATTTTGAGGTGGAAAATCCTGACCAAAAAACTCCCTTAGGCTCCTGGCTGTCATGGCAACTGATTGCCGCACTCCAATAAAGATCCTGAGGTGGCAATCAGTCAAAGATGGCGGTGCCCATGGCAGTTGTGCGCTTTGGATGCTGCAGTCGCGTTTCACTGGTGGGTCCAGCATGGCCATGGACTTCATGTCATATGACCATGGATTGATTTTTATCCACTGAAAGTAAGCAAAATGAATGACAGCAAACAGATATTTAGAAAACCGTGAGAAATTCATACAGAAAGTATATTGGAAAATTGTAGAACTTTTCATTATACAAACAGTAACATTTATCTTTTAATATTGGTATGAAACTGGTCAATCCATTTAAAGATTGAAAATTTTCTTCCGTGACAGTTTCTGAATTCATGGGTGCAACCGTCCCGAAACATAAACATAGACATATGATAAAATTGTTATTGCCTGCAGTCACTAGTAAGAAAACAAACCAAGTATGGAATTTAGCGTCCAATGAACCAATTAAGTAATTAATTGATCTATAGTAATATCCTAATCTTCCTCTACTGGTAGCGTCCAGAAGTCATAAAAATATACTATATTCTGAAATCAATCAGTGTAGAATTAAAATGGAATAAATTTATAAAGACTAGCATTATTTTTTTTTTATGTAGATTGTGAGCCCCATATATAAGGATCACAATGTACTTTTTTTTTTTCTTTTTTTAAATCCATCAGTATGTCTTTGTAGAATGGGTGAAAATCCATGCAAACACGGGGAGAACATAGAAACTCTTTGCAGATACTGTTCCTGTCAGGATTCAAACCCAGGGCTCCAGGCTGTAGTGCTAACCATTGAGCCACTATGTTGCCCGCAAAGAATAGCGTTATTGACACCAGTCTTCATAACCCAATTTCCAATGTAGTATGTGCCTTATATATGACAAGGTGCACACCTCCCCATGTGTGAGTTGTACCCATGTGCCTGCAGGGAAATCTATGCCAGCTCACAGATGTCAAAAATTTCAAGAATCATTTACTCCCGATTTCTACCCTCTGCACATCCCCTTTTCGAGAAAGTGGCTAGTGCAGTGCAAAAAAAAAAGTCATTTTTTTCATACAAAAACCCAATCCGAACAAAGAATTTGAAACTTTTTATTACTTGTATGGCAGAAAAACGGGTGTACAAAGCATAACAAATCTGCCCTACTGTTCATAATGAAGGGCACACATTAAATACTCTGCATTGTGTCACAGAAAACCAAGTTCCACTTCGAATCTAGTTGTCTAATCAAAGATGTAAGTAGCAAAATCTTCCAATTTTTAGGGCTCGTTCACATCTGCGCCCGGTCTCCGTACTTCAGGTTTCCGTTTTCTGCCTAAAACAGAGGCAGGAGACGGAAACCTGCAGGAGTCTCTCTCACCCATTCATTTGAATGGGTGAGAAAGCTGTCCGGCCGTGAGTGTTTTATGCTCTCCGCCGTGAAACCGGGTTTTATAATTCGGACACAGAGTCGGACATGCAGTACTCTGTGTCCGGATAAAAAAATCCGGTTTCGCGGCGGAGAGCCTAAAACGCTCACCGCCGCGCACGGCCGGACCCGGTCTATGGTTTCCGTCTTCTGCATGCCATAGAACGGAGACCATGAACGCAGGTGTGAACCTAGCGTTACTAGTACATCTAAAATGAAATAAAACATCTAGACATGAGCCTAATTGAAATATGTAATGTAATACAAAATCAGAGCAAAGGGTTCAGATATCAAGTTGTTGATAAAGATGGTCAGATATTTTGATTGTCTTTGCAGCAATTACATGGTAAGAGTCTCTTTCGCTGGGTGATGCCTTCTCCTGGCTGAAGCCATCAGTGAAGTGTTTGTCAATTGACAACGTCTGGGTTTCAGTTTTCAAGCTGAAAAGGAATACAAATATGTGTGGAGTATCTCCTCATGCCTAATAATTAGCGCTCTGTCACAGTCACTGCCTCCTGTTGAATGCAGCTTTCATGTGCATTACTGAGAGTCCAATGTTCACACAACTGACAGGACTTGGCATTACTAACTGGCAGATGTTTCCAGCTACTGAAGTGCTGCAGGGTTACGGACACCCAGCTTTACCGCTGTGAATTAAATTGGTGTAGTGCTGAGCCGTCTCAAGGGATTTCACTCAAAGACAATTTTTAACACTGAGTGAATAATACTTCAGCGATAGGCGATTCATCTAGTCATTCTGTGTCTTTGTAATGTCTTTCTAATTATTAACAAAACTAGGCCCACAACACATATCCGGGAATACTATGGATTCACCTGTACATTTACTTTTATATGCATACCCATTATCAAAGTAAGTAAATAGTAGAGATGAGCGAACAGTGTTCTATCGAACACATGTTCGATCGGATATCAGGGTGTTCGCCATGTTCGAATCGAATCGAACACCGCGTGGTAAAGTGCGCCAAAATTCGATTCCCCTCCCACCTTCCCTGGCGCCTTTTTTGCACCAATAACAGCGCAGGGGAGGTGGGACAGGAACTACGACACCGGGGGCATTGAAAAAAATTGGAAAAAGTCATTTGCTGCCGAAATCAGGTGACCTCCATTTTAGACGAATAGTGGATTTCAAATCCGGGTCATATGAGAATGTGAACTTTGTGGGCCACACGGTGGCTCAGTGGTTAGCACTGCAGCCTTGCAGCGCTGGAGTCCTGGTGTTCAAATCCCGCCAAGGGCATAAAACCATCTGCAAGGAGTTTGTATGTTCTCCCTGTGTTTGCATGGATTTCCATCCCATATTCCAAAAAAGACATACTGATAGGGAAAAATGTACATTGTGAGCTCTATGTGGGGCTCACAATCTACATTTAAAACAAACAAAAAAAAAAAAAAAAGAATGTGAACTTTGTGACTATGAGACAGGGATAGCTGTACAGGCAGGGATAGCTAGGGATAACCTTTATTTAGGGGGGAATGTTATTAAAAATAACTTTTTGGGGCTCTATCGGGTGTGTAATTGTGATTTTTGTGAGATAAACTTTTTCCCATAGGGATGCATTGGCCAGCGCTGATTGGCCGAATTCCGTACTCTGGCCAATCAGTGCTGGCCAATGCATTCTATTGGCGTGATGAAGCAGTGCTGAATGTGTGTGTTTAGCTCAACTACACCGGTGGAGTAGATGGCTAAGCACACAGATTCAGCTCTGCTTCAATCAGCGCTGGCCAATGCATTCTATTAGCTTGATGAAGCAGAGTGTGCTCAAGGGTTCAAGCGCACCCTCGGCTCTGATGTAGCAGAGCCGAGGGTGCACAAGGGTTCAAGTGCACCCTCGGCTCTGCTACATCAGAGCCGAGGGTGCGCTTGAACCCTTGTGCAGCCTCGGCTCTGCTACATCAGAGCCGAGGGTGCGCTTGAACCCTTGTGCACACTCTGCTTCATCAAGCTAATAGAATGCATTGGCCAGCGCTGATTGGCCAATGCATTCTATTAGCCCGATGAAGTAGAGCTGAATGTGTGTGCTAAGCACACACATTCAGCACTGCTTCATCACGCCAATACAATGCATTAGCCAGTGCTGATTGGCCAGAGTACGGAATTCGGCCAATCAGCGCTGGCTCTGCTGGAGGAGGCGGAGTCTAAGGTCGGACCTGAATGGAGACTGGTGTGGAGCGATCTTAGACTCCGCCTCCTCCAGCAGAGCCAGCGCTGATTGGTCGAGTTCCGTACTCTGGCCAATCAGCACTGGCCAATGCATTTCTATGGGGAAAAGTTAGCTTGCGAAAATCGCAAACTGACAGGGATTTCCATGAAATAAAGTGACTTTTATGCCCCCAGACATGCTTCCCCTGCTGTCCCAGTGTCATTCCAGGGTGTTGGTATCATTTCCTGGGGTGTCATAGTGGACTTGGTGACCCTCCAGACACGAATTTGGGTTTCCCCCTTAACGAGTTTATGTTCCCCATAGACTATAATGGGGTTCGAAACCCATTCGAACACTCGAACAGTGAGCGGCTGTTCGAATCGAATTTCGAACCTCGAACATTTTAGTGTTCGCTCATCTCTAGTAAATAGCATTATATTCAGAAATAATAATAAAATGCCATAAAATTATTAAATAATACATACTCTATAGATTTTTACTTACAATTTAAATCGGCGCAAAAATGGAGGTATTCTATAGTATACAAATAGTGAATGGTTATGTTTTGTTTGTTTAGCTACGTTTGTACAGATATAATGTATATTCCTTCTTTGCTTACTATCATTTTAAGATACTGTAAATAAAATATAAATATATCTAATTTATATATATATATATACATTTAGTATAGATATTACAGATATATATTATGATATTATGAAATAAATATTATTTATGACAGCAATGCACAATGTAAACATGTAAAAGTTTATTATAGTATTTTTAAATGAAAGTATACAAAGTATAACTATTGTATAAGACAGTATAGCTTGTGTGTTTTTGAAGATTATACTAGGTTACCCCCAAATCTTTCTTGTTGTTTTTAGAACTATATCAGCTTAATCTTTTTTGGAATACTGCATGTAGCACAGGTCTTCAAAATCCTTTATTGTTGTTTTGGCTCACAATGTTTTTTTTTTTTAATGCTACCTTTAGTTATATTATCCTAAATTCACATACATATTACTATAAGACTGAGGTCACATGTAGTGAAACACAGTTATCAAATGTTGCAGAAAAAAATGCAGTGGCAATGCAGCAGAAAAAAAAACACAGCAAAAACGCTTGCAGTTTTTACAGTTTTCTGCAACATTTTTTTCATTGTAGCATCTCCCCTATAACTCTATGGGGAAAACGTGTTTCCAATGGTCAAATTAACATGCTACATTTTTTCTCTAGTGCAGGGGTTGGGAACCTATGGCACGTGAGCCAGATGTGGCTCTTTTGATGGCTGCATCTGGCTCGCAGACAGGGGCTAACTATCGGGTTGTGAGCCACACAAGCACCATTATACTCGGGGGTCTTTTCGGACCCCCGAGTATAATGATCGGAAGCCCAGGAGAGGTAAGGGAACATAAAAAACAGTGTTACTTACTGCTCCGGGCAGGCTTTTGGCCTATTTGTATGACGTTCCAGATGTCACATGACCGGGGCCTGCATCCATATGCGTCATGACGCAAGCCATGATGTCCTGGACGTCATTGAAGATGGCCGACAGCAGCGGAGAGTGCAGCGGAGCCAGGGAGAGGTAAGTAACAGTGGTTTTTTTATGTTTTTATCCCCCCTGGGTCTCTGATTATTATACTCTGTGGTCTGAAAAGACCCCAGAGTATAATAATTATTTATGGATGTCCACAATGGAGCATAATACTGTGTGTAGGGGCCACAATGGGGCATAATAGTGTGTGCAGGAATTGGAGGGGGGGTGGTATTATGGCTCTCACGGAATTACATCTTAAAATATGTGACGTTCATGGCTCTCTCAGCCAAAAAGATTCCCGACCCCTGCTCTAGTGCGTAGATGACATTAAACAAAATCTCATTCACTTTGCTGGGACTGTAAAACAAAGGTTTTTTTCCAACTGTGTTCCTGAAACAGCCAGAAAATCTGCTTTTCAACGTATGACTTCAACCTAAAAGGATTCTCCACTTTGGACAATCTCTTGCTAGAAGGGTCCTGTGACAATAAGCAATTACTCTCTATGTTAACTCAGAATTACCTAATAGGGTATATAAAAGGTTTATCTAAACTGGACAACTTCTTTATGACAACATCACATTGTATACAGTACACTAGAAAATGACCACAAACAGTTTCCAGAGAATATTTGTTGTTGTACAGATTTACCAGTATATCCAGTAAATACATTTTACACATCAGAAGACTCTTATCAAGGAGAGTCATTTAGGCGCCAGTTCTGCTGTGTCCCAATATATCAATGATGTCGCAATGAATGTGCTCAACAAGACAGTGAATATATGATGGTGTTAGCTGCCAATCTGCACTTATAGAAAGAATTGTATCATTTTATGTTGTTAATCATTATTTTTAATTGTTATTGAAATAATAGCAACAATTTTATGCAATTAGGAAAACATATATCAAACTGTCACCTCCCCTTGTAATGAAGTAACAAATTGCTATGTAATTTTGGCAATTGACTACACAATCCTAAAAACCATGTATGCAAATTATACAATGCATGGTCCATTGTGTTTAACATAGCACCTTGTAGGTAGGTAATGAATATCAGGGAATAGCAATTTAATTGTGTGCCATAGGATGTGGAAACCAAGACAATATATATTGAACTGAGTGCAATTATCACTTGTAGTGTAATTACAAAACAATTATACAGTCGTAGAGTAATTATGTATCTGTCTGTCCTAAAAGTATGAAATGCTCAGAATGATTGGGACCTGTTTTATACAGATGTTACTGCAATATCTCTATGTTATTTATTTAAAGAGCACTCAAAAAATTAATATTGCTTTACTTTAGTTAAAGGGATTTTCCGCTTTTTTCACATCACTATGCGATCAATGGCAGTCTGATTCCCAACTGGTCAACTGCTTGAAGGGATGAAGGTACTCAGGTAGTCCCAGCAGATCCTTCATTACCAGACACAGTGCCACAGATTCTGGTGAGGTTGTGCCTGGTACTACATTTAGCTCTGTTCCACTCACTTGAATAGGATGAACTTGCAATATGCTACAATATGTATAGCACTGTGCTTGGTAAACCGCTTTCAGGCTGAGGTCTCATGTTGCAGAAAAGCAGCTTTTATTGTTGCAGTTTATCTATGAGGCTATGGGGAATCCGTGGGAGCGTCTTTAAAATCTCCAGCAGACAAGCAAAGAAAAGCATTGTGGTTTTTTTCCCGTCGTGCTTTTCATAGAAAATCTGCAGGGTTTTCATCCTCAGACTTTTGCTCTACAGGGTTTATTGAAATTTTATTGAAGTTTTTTTGAAATCACAGTATTTCCACTGCAATTTTTTTTTCTGCTATGAGTGGATGGTACTAGCCACCATCCCATCCACTCTGCAGGTACTGTAATATGTGGTGTTTTTTGTTGTGGATTTTTTTGGCGAGGTCATAACTCCACATATTCGCAACATCGGGCTAAAGTTGATCTGAAGAGAACTATCAGGCTGTCACATACACACCATCCAGGCACGTGACTTGGTTGCTGCTTTAAGATGTTAATTCACTCCACTCACTCAATCTTGCACTCACCCTTCACTCACTAATATCACTGATGGGTGGTTACTCAATTAGAATTGTGTTGCTGAGGGAGTAAAATAAAACATAACTTTTAATAAAGAACACGGGAACTGCAGTTTTCACTGCAATTTTCTATCTCTTCTTTGGCATAGACTGCAGTACCTCCTCTTGATGAGCTGATACTACCTGCATCTAGCAAAACGCGCAGGGGAGCATAATGCATTTCACCTTAGAGCGCTATTAGCCCCATTTTTAAGCATTACAGAAGGAACTTTTTCTGTAGGGCTATATCATATGTCCAAGCCATCTCTTAGCGTTCCCTTGGGGAATGTCTCAGTTCTCATTATTAGAGGGATTTCAATTACTGTTTGGGTTAATCACGGATCACTGTAATAACCTACCAAACCAAAGAATAGAGTATCGATAAATGGGAAAGTAACTGGAGACTAGCAGGTGGGGTTATTATATCCCCCTATAGGTTAGCATTATATCCTGTTACCCCATATCACACATATAGTGGACTATTTTATTGTGTTGTTCTTTTAGCTAATATTTATTAAAAGTTATGTTTTATGTTACCTTTCACTCAGTGTGAAAACTGAATTTAATCACACCCATTAATTGTAGAGGAATCACAAGGGTTCAGTTCTTGATTCCTGGTAGTGATTCAGACAGGGATTCATTAAAGCAATAAGCCTGATCTGCCTGGTATTAGGCCCCGTTCACACTGGGCACGCGATGGCGTATTTTGGACCAAAATACACCTACCGTAACTGTTGCGACTTCCTGCTCCAGAGTAGGCCCAAATGAATGGGCCTAGTGCGGAGGGTGCTGCCACGAGGCGGATGCTTCGGCTAGATCAGCTGCAAAATCCGCCTGAAGAAAGGGCAGCTCGCTTCTTTTTTCCATGAGTGGGAACATACCTCTCACGTAAAAAAAGGAAGCTAGCGGTCTACATAGACCTCTATTGTGAGGGGCAGATTCTGAGGTGGATTCGGCGTCAAAATTCGCCCCCTCTTACCCCGTGTGAACAAGTCCTAACTTCAAAGAATGTGCTGTGACCAGACCTGGTGATAAAATGGCAGGAGATCTGATCTTGTGATCAAAGGAAGATAATAGTCTCACTCTTGACTGGCCCCAGACATTACATATATACACATAACAATGTGATACATACATATATATTTCACTGATGATATGAACATATATACAATATAATTTACTAAGGATATATACAGTAGAGTGGGGTTCCTTCATCACACAAGCAAGCTCTAACCATTTATATTGGAAGTAGATGTTTAAATGCTAATACAGATGTCAGATTCAGTGACTTTTATGGGTTTTAGGTTTATAGATGTGTCCTACTTTACAATATACTGAGTTAAGTGGGTGAGGTAATCAGATAAGTATAAAACATTGTTTTACAATGCTCTGGATGGAATTATCTCTTCTGTATTTACCTATATGTGGCCAACCAGTGGCTCTAATGGGAATCTTACCCCATTGAAAGTTTTGCTTGCAAGTTGTGATAATGTATTGAATTTGTATTGTGAAATTAATTTGTATCATAAAGTACTTAAAGGGGTATTCCAGTTACAGTTAGTTATTACCTATTTGATCACAAGAATGGGAGTGCTATGCACCCCGGTTTTGAATGAATGGGTCTGTTCTGCCTCTCTATTCAAAACTGGCATGTAAAACACCCTAGTTCTTGTGATTTGTGAGGGTCACAACATTTGCATCTCCAATAATTGAAAAGTTATCCCCTAAGCTTTGAACAGGGTGTAACTTGTTGTAACTGGAATACTCCTTTAATTAAATATGAATAAGGCATATATCGTTTGGTGACTACAAAAATAAATGCATTTGGCATCTACCGAAAAATCAACTTCTATTCAACATCTATGTGATAGGTGCTCACCCCTTTACAACTTTCACGATGCTGGGGCAACGCGGTGACTAAGTGGTTAGCACTGCAGACTTGCAGCGCTGGAGTGCTGGGTTTTAATCCTGCCAGGAGCAACACCTGCAAGGAGTTTGTATGTTCTCCCTGTGTTTGCGTGGATTTTCTCCCATTCTACAAAGACATACTGAAAGGAAAAAAAAAATGTACATTGTGATCTATATATGGGGCTCACAATCTACATTAAAAAAAAAAAATCACAATGCTGTGTTCTACAGTAGCATTAAAGAAAGTCTATGAATACCCCACAAGTATATACAGCATTGCGTAGAGCACTTCTATAACTTTACATAAATACAGTCTGATATTTTGCCGAAATTACCCATTTTTATTAAGTGAACTTAGAGAACCTGATAGCCCACCATATTTCTTCTCTCTATACCAGCATGAACTGGGTGGCCTAGAGAGAAGAAACAGCCTCGGCCATGCCCAGGTTCGCTGAGAAGCTAATTTACATAACTATTAAATAGGAATTTTCTGCAAAATGCCAGATTGTATGTCTAGAAAGCTATGAAAGTGTCCTACACAATGCTGTAATTACTTGTGCGCTGATTTAGTATCCAAGTTCGTTTAAGAGAATTTTACTTCTTCCTATTTAAGAAAAAAAGGTTTCATTATTTGGAAAATTGCGTCACTTCAGAATCTACGATAAAAGTGAATTGTGGCATTGAAGTTGTGTTTCCATTCACATTTCTAACACCTGCCTAAGGCATCCTGTTTCAAGGTTAGATATGTTCTAGCTGTGATTCAACTTCTAGGGTCTCAAATCGAGAAGGGAAATTGTCAGCAGTTAGAAAATTGCTTCATAATTAGTATTTCATAGCTGCAAGGTATGAATAAATTGAGTCTAGAGTCAACAGATCTACTCATTCTTGGTTATTTTGTATAGGCAAAGGTATACCATTTTCTTCCTCTGTGTGAACAAAGATATACAGTACAGCGAGGAGAATGAATTAGGCAATGGGCATAAGGCATAGGGCATAGGTTTTATTAATAATAATTAGTAATCGGAATTACTATTCATTTCCTTACTATAATAGTATAGAGAACCTGTCACTATTACTGACATGTCTCATGTAGTGGATACCTGCCTTTCCCTTAAAACAAAGCGCTGTCCCTCTATAATTATTGACTAAATGGCCTGTTTGGATTGCTTGTTTTTTTTTTACTATACACTCTCACCTTATCCCATCACTTCTGAGTCCCATACTATAGGCACACTACCCATTGACATAGAGATTGTTAACATTAGTAATTAGTAATATCACCAATTTATTCATATATTTCCAGGAAGAATAAATGAGTGACAACACAATGCAGAGTTTTAACGAAAGATGTTTGTTAATTTGTGGAGAACATAAGCATTTCCTAAAGCACATGTATCAGGAGAGCTGAAGGGCCTCTTTAACTTAACCCTACATCTCCGTGCTGGGCAACTGTGTCTGTCTTTTTTCCCTATGTAAAGGCTTCCCAATGGAGGTTAATGTTTGAATCGCAAAAAAGAGCATTAAAATGTATACAGTAACATATCTATTCACTTTAATAGAGAAGATGGAGTCCAATGGATTTAAGTCTTACTTGTCCTATTCCCCATCAGCGTTTATTTTATTTTTTTTGTATGGGATAGAAAAGTATTTTCTGTAAGAGGGAGAGCTGATGAAGAATAACAAGCGTTTCCGATTACCATGAGTAACATAATTGTATCAGCACAAGAAAGCTAGACTTATACCGTAGATGTGCCTTTCCTTACCCTTCCCATGGCTCAAAATATTCTATGTGTGGTGTAAGATAACCTGCTTTTTTAAGAAACATTATATTGTGGTCTTTTTATTGTATATGTGTTTTCCTAGTACGTTGCAATGTTGTATTGAATAGGTAGAAATTGCAATCTTTAACCAAATTTGATCTAATGTAAGGGTGAATACAACTTTATATGACACATCTAACAGCCAGTATGTCTGAACATATAAAGTAGGTTTTGGCTCTAGTGCTGATTCATTCTATAGGTGCTGTATCTCCTTCTTTCTTTCTCACATCTTTTGTTGCAGATTTTGTTGCAGTTTTTTGTAGTCAAACCCAGGAGTGGATTGAGGAGAAGATAGAAGTATAAGAACTTCCTATATATTCTCCATTCTTTGTAGCCATTTTTGGCTTTGGCTCAAAAAACCGCAACTAAATCTGCAACAAAACAAGCTGCATTTCCGCACTGTGGGGCCTCAGCCTTATGTTTGTTTATTTCAATTATACACCTTATATATTTCTGATACTAAACTCCTACATAATGTTACAAAGTATATTTCTGTTATCATTAGGATAGATGGAAACAAGTTTCAGCTATATTCTGTTACTGTGAAACTTTTGTAAATGTTTTGCTTGTAATTGATCGCTAATTTCTATCATTTACCTTTAAGTTACGTTTCCTGTAAATTTTTATCTACATAGAACAGTGTTGGCTATTGGATATTGTTGACAGTGTTGGATATTTTGCAGACATAAAATGGGCCAGTAAGTCATCAAAGAATTTTGATATTAGAGACAAGAGTAATCATATTATTAAGAAATTAAAGCAATTAAAACAAAATATGGACTATACAATTATAGATGTATAAAACTGTAATGTGATTTAATGAACGCTCTGCTGTCCAGAATATTGAAAATGAATGTCAGCAGTGTCAAAGAAGGCAGATGGTCTCAATCACCAGGCAGTTACTCATCTTTCTGGCACATCACACAATAGGTGCAGATTACCAAGGATTCACTTGCATATTAATCACATTTCAGGCAATCATCCTCTATTCAGAAATGAACTAAAACCCATCATTATAAGAACTGCAACTTATGTGAAATGTACAATTTGTTAAACATCATCTTATCTGTGCTTGCGAGTAGAGAAATGGCTTCAACAATCTATCACGTAAAAGTACCTATCAATCCTTTTCTCTCAAGGAAGCTGTGACTGGATTGTCTTATTATATTAGGACGTGGTACTTTAGCAGATTTGGTTATTTAGGCAATCAAACAATACATCGGTCAAAGAGTGAACTGCAGACAAGTTTTAATAGGATATACTGTATATATCCGATGGCACCTCCAGCACTTTATAATAAAAATCATCTTAGCATAGCATGAATATATGATGTATAAACCTTGTACAATACCATGTAAACACATTTCTTCTCAGCTATAGATTTCTGCTGGTCACTCCAAATACAAGGTATAAATAGGTGGACAATTTTCTTCCTTTTCTAAAGCAGTTTTTTTTTCTCTTGCATGGAGCATTGCCCGTAAATTAATCTCTACATTAACCATTACCCACCCCACCCCACCACAATCTGTCACCTCACCCACCTCATTTATTTTCTAGCTGAATTTCCACAAGGAGAATGAGTACCCTTCAGAGAAGTATTACCACCTTTTATACAGTCCTAGAGGGCTAGCAGAGATGGAGAAGGGCATGATATGCTTAACTTTCATAGGTTGTTGCTGGCCCAGTTGTCAGTTGTTGACTGTATTTTAGGAAAATGCTCTGTCCAACTTCTTGAGCCCTGGTAAGGTAGAAGATATATCACATATTGACATAGCCCATGAAATTTTTTTTATTAGACTTGAACAATCTCTTTTTATTAGAAGTCTCCATGATAATAAAAAGATCATAGGGTGCCCCCCTGCTGCAATTCCAGAAATCAACCATAAGCTGTAGGAAATCCTGGATGTTCAGTTTCCCTACCACACTACTGCAGGGGAAATGACACATTACAAAGTTTACATTAAAGTTAAAAGGATGTCCATATATTGGAAAGATATGAGGCTCTGTTCTAAAGCAACGCTTTCTATAACCATATCCTGGCTACGATGTATAGGTGCTAACATAGGACTCAACAACAGAACATAGGCAATTTTTGTATGAAGTCTTCACACTGGAGAGATATGGATGTGCCCACACTTAACTTATCTCCAGTTGTCTCCAATATCACAATGTATTAACAAAAACCTTGAATGGCTGCATTTTCAGACAATAAATGTTATTGTTTATATAATGAAAAAATATAAAATTTGTCATTAAACTTTGTGTATCAATTCCTCATGATTTTTCTAGACCTGTTTTTGTTTTCTTTCTTCATAGGGGAGAAATCTGCAGTATTAGTCTATGTCCTATAATCCAATCACAGAAGATACAGTTCCTTTTAATGTTACATTTTAAGTATATAGTTAAAAAGATACGTCTAACTTGAGGACCCTCTCTATGGTATCCTCATGGCTAATCCCAATTCCAATAAGTGATATTGGAATTGGGATTAGCCAGCAAATATTCAGAATAACAGTACTGGTCTTACTGTATAATTCTACACCCGGATTATTCTATTGCAGGGGTGTCCAACCTTTTGGTGTATCTTTGCTGCATTTGAAGAAGAGCTAAGGCGACACATTACATACACAAATACTAACAATGGTTAATGAGCAAAAATAAAAGGTTCTGTGCATAATTTTTGTGATATATACCACCACCGCAGGCGCCATGTATGACAGTACCTTCCATAATCAAATAAAAATGCTTACCTCATATTGAAATAACATTCAAAAGTTTGTATCAGCAATACATTTATTTTTTTTAAAAGGACCAGTGGAGGTTAAACAAAAAAAAAATAAATAAATAAATCATACTCACCTGCCCTTGGGTTTCTAGTGCCCTCCAAGCGTGTTCCTGTTGTGCTCTTCCACTGTCTTCTTGATGTGAAATTTCTGAACAGCTGTGTTGTCGTAAGTGCCTTTTGCTGAAGGGAAGCGGGGACGGGTGAGTGTGATTTTTTTTTTTCACCTCCTCCGGCCTATTTAAAAAAGAAAAAATTTGCCCAGAAAACCTCTTTAACCCCTGGAAGTTGTTAATCTGGCATTTTATATTGATTTATCTGATGCCCGATGCTGCAGTCACATTAATTAACATCAAACACCTGTGATTTATAGCTGCTCCTCTATAAGTGAGAAGTGCCGACATCTCCACTGTTATGAAGGAAACATTTATGACTTTTATCATCAATTTAATCTACAAAATTTAACTCTTTACAGTGATAATAGTAAAGTGAAAATGTTTTCCCATTCACATTTGTACTAGCAGAACTTGCTCCCCTGCCACCCACTCCCATCACCTACTTCCTGGATATTTCCTCTGTCTCAGCAGGGAGTCTAGATAGAGAAAATACAAGCAGTTTACAGCCCTCTACTATATTAAACTACTGGGTAATCTACACTTGGACTAGAGGTCCAGAAAATAGGCCTTGCTAAATATAATTCCTCATTTTTTGTTGAAAACTATATAAATGTGTAGCCCTTGTGATCAGAAGAACTAGGAAATCTAATTTTAATATGTCTAAATGCAAAATATATGTTTACATATAAAACCATTTTGTTTTAGGTAAAATAAGCAAACTTTTTTTTCACATTTTATACCATTTTTCTACTTCTATCAAAAAAAATATTCAACTTATTTAACAAATAATACCACTAATTTCAATCCTTATGTGTCCTGAAAAAAAAAATTATGATAAATAGTTGGGATATGCAAAGCCATTATAAAGCTAATGCTGTGTAAAGTAATAATAACCAAAGTGCACTGGGACATCAATGACGCTTGGTCCTGAAAGGGTTAAACTCCAATGGTAGGTTGAAAAGTTAACTGATAATCACCAAGAGCATATGTAACCTCTGATGCAGTCAATTCTACTGTCTGTGCTTGGAAGATAACACACCAGAAGCCACATACCAGACACAAGCAGATACACACGCAAACATGTCTAAAAATAGCAAGTGTATGTATGTTTATCTTACGTGAAATTGTAACACATTCACAAAAAAAATAATAATTATAATGCTAAGTAAGTTTACAGTTTTGTGCTTGGCTGCATTCATAACCATTCTGGCCTGTATGCAGCCCTTAAGCTGGGGGTTGGAGAGCCCTGCTCTATTGTTTATATGCTGATGCTTTTCACTTAAATAACATTTGTTATTTAGCTAAATATTTTATAATCAAAAATTGAACTAAGAGGATGAATTACCAAAAATGTTGCCCTAATTCACACATGTCCATCTGCGGACATGTGAGTTGTTTGCTAATCAGTGACGGCACCCTACCCTGCTTAAAGCAGATCATTTTTTTATGTTTCACTTTCTATATTTTTGGGCCCTGGGTTTCTGGGTCCATGAAACATAGATGAAAACAGATGTCATGGTTTTTGTTCATGGACCCAAGCGTCAATGAATTTTTTGGCAGAAAAAAAACCTGACCTTTAAATAAAGCACATTGAAATGAATAGATACGGGCCGAAGGACTCCATTTCTGCTAGCACCATAATCTTGCTTAGAGTGTGCGGTACCATTGTTCACTGTAGTATACTAGATTCCATAAAGAGAGGAGAAAATAATACATCAGCTAGACTGACCCAAATATTTGTACTAAAATTATTACATAGTTACACATAGTAGATTAGGTTGGATGAAGACATCAATTCATCAAGTCCAACCTATAACCCTACAGTCCTCTACAGTGTTGATGCAGAGGAAAGCAAAAAAAAAAACAACCCATGAGGCTTATGCCATTTTCCCCATCTCAGGGGAAAAAATTCCTTCCTGACTCCAATCTGGCAGTCAGTATAAAAAACCCTGGATCAATGTGTCCTTAAAATATAGAATCCATAACCCATAATATTGTTCTCTTCAAGAAAGACATCCAGGCCCTCTTTGAACTTGTTCAGTGAATCCACCATCACCACTTCCTGGGGCAGAGAGCTCCATAGCCTCACTGTTCTTACTGTATAGAATCTCCATCTATGTTGCTGGTGAAACCTTCTCTCCTCCAGACGTAGAGGATGTTCCCTTGTCACTGTCACTGGCCTAGGAGTAAAAAGATCATTAAAAAGTTCTTTGTATTGTCCCTTCATGTTTTTGTACATTGTTATTAGATCTACCCGTAGACGGCTTTTCTCTAAACTGAATAACCCCAAGTTTGTTAACATAGATTTGTCTGATGTATTTAATGACCAGACCATTATAATGGATTGAATGGCTCTCGTCCTTTATCAATGATGACACAAATTGCAGAATTTTAAAGACACATCCAAGCACTGCATCTCTTGATATGATGAATAAACTAAAAATAGGTGGCTTTTGGTAAAGAATTCCAGAGTGGACGATATGTCCTCGTTTCCCATGTCATGCTTGACATTAGTATAATGAGTATGTGGATCAGATGGAGCTGTGTTTGAAAGTGCAGATTCCCTTTACTCAAGCATAAAATTAGATCTGGCTATTGGCTTCTGGGTAACTACATGATGCAGTGCACTGGATTGAATGGACATTCTTGACTACGGTTTATTCATCTTTATTGCCCTTTCCCACTGACCTGTTAAGGTGAACTTTATAATCGCTAACTAAGCAGATGCCTTTTGGTGGCATAACAAAGAAGTTTGAAGACAGTGATATTCAAAACAGCAACTTTTTTTGCTATATTTATGTGTTATATAAAATATGGTACTAAAGTTATGTGTAAGACACTCTCTAGTTAACATAATTCAACCTGATATTTAGAATTAGCTGAGCTATGTATTTTCAATGCAGAGGAGCTGACGTTATCACATGACACTTCACAATATAATATTGCCATGGATCATCATACCTATACAGGTCCAGTATATGGAGAGATTGTATCTGTCACATAGCATATAAATTAAAAAAAATGTTGTTTCAGCATATTCTGTAGTACTGAGGAATTATCCCCTAGAAGAACATCTCTATAGTACTGGCAGTAAGAACGCACCATATGACGGCACACAGTACTATGGAGCTGTAGACATTTGTTTCACCTCTGTACAGTCTCCATGCACCTGTGGAATATAAAGGTGCCCATATATTTTCAACTGTTGTCAGCTGCTATTTATCTTGACTGCCCCATACATACTGTATACGTGTGTTCTGAATGACAAGAAAGGAGTAGGCCACTGCCAAACACCTTTAGCTATGGCAACATGCCCAGCCCTTCCTTTGGCTGACATTATTTGATGGAGAAGTCATAAGGGCCATTTACATATACAATAGTTATCTGGTCTCACCAAAATAGGTTGGCGTAGATGGCTTTGCTGTAATGTTAAGGCCTAAGATAATGTTATGGACACTAAAGCACAGTAACAATGCTCCTCCTAAATGTTCAGCACTTGCCAGTAATAGCTATGCCATGTTGTATACTGTGTTTTCAGTCTACTCTTGGCATGTTACCAGTGCAGATAGCAGGAGGCAGGAACCACATTCAACATTTATTCCCTTAATTGAATCTAAATTATCACGTCTACTGTTTAGTAAAGAGAGGGATAAAGTCACAAAGTAAACAAAATAAATCCCTGGTTGATAGCATATGAAACCAAGCTCACTGTTTTCAGCTATGCCAGTTTATTGCAATAAAATAAGACTTTGTTAAACAGTCTCTTGTAAATGTGAGCACTAGAAAGATGCCTTAGCTATGTATACAGAATGATCCAAGGTATACACGTTTATCTATAGGAAACCTTATATAATAGATAGTAAGTTCATGGCTCATCGATCAGTCACCTGGTGAATGATCATTATACTACTGCACCCTCCCCTTTCCCCCCACCAAGGTTGCGACATTGTAGTAGCAGTGGATTCAGTACAGTAAAGACACACTAGAACTAGGTGACTTATGCAATTTGATGAAAATATATACCAAGGACCTTAAGTTCTTTTATTAAGTCACTTTTATTATAGTCTAATAGCAATAGATGTTCTGTCCAGGCTTTTTTTGTGGAAATGTTCTTTCATGGAAAGTTAGTTGGCAGACATGGCTGCTTTCCTTCCAGATTATGGCACTGTTTTATCAGCTGATTAAGATAATTATTCATTGATATCTAAAGAATGATTGTTCTGGTTTTAGTCCATTTTGATGTAATTTAGACTAATTTGTATGTCATCTGTAAAGGGATTCTATCATTGGATTCCCTTTTTTAACTAAATACGGAATAGCCTTAAGAAAGGCTATTCTTCTCTTATCTTTATTATTCTGATCCGTACCGCCGTTCCTGAGAAATATCTTCTTTTTTCCTTATGTAAATTATTTTTCAGATAGCACTGGTAGCGTTCCCCCGTGCTCAAACAGCACAGGGGGTGCCCCCATTTTCCTGTGGCCGAACAGGAGAGGAGAAATGCCACATTTGGGATCTAACACAATGAATCTCTGCATATGAGCAACATTGGCTATATGTACTGTGTATGTTAAATATATATAAAAAAAAAAACTTGAATATGGCTGAGCTGCATTAAAAGCTATGGGCATAAGTGTGCTGTTTCTGGAAAAAAAATTAAAAAAAAATTTTTAAGTGCCCTTGGTGAATATTTATGTCCATATGTAATGAATGTAAAAATGTATTTATCCTTGATGATTGTCAAAAACATCTAGGTATATCTACTATGGTTTAGTGTTTTTTCTGTATTGTTTATGCTTCGATAGTACAAGTAACATCTACGGTATTTTATTAATTTACTAGACTGAAGTCTCCTATAAATCCATCTTCAATAAAGTCCAGAAGTATGGATACCACAAGCTGTGACCCTGCAATGGTTGGTTTCAGTAAATAACAAGATTGAGATGTGGCAAAATCTAGTGCGTCTGTAAACATTTATATACAAGGCATTAAACTTTGAATAGTTTCCAAAGGCCTGTAGCTTGACCTTTAGAAATGTACTTCATCTGTAAATAAAAGACTAGTGGTAAAAAGGTTCCTTAGCTTGGTGCCTACTTGAGGTGGCTGTATTGTTGGATTTCCTATTGTCTCTTCTAGTGGTTGGTTGTCAGCGTGATAGTTACACTATCTGTTAGATTTAGGAGAAAAGGAAAGCGAAGTGAATGAAGCAAGACACAATTCTCCAGTTTCCCAGCATGGGGAATTCTCTGCCGTGGTGTTTCTCTTGTTCTATGATATACAGAGATTAAGAGCTCAGTCCTATAAGCTTTTCATTTGAAATTTTTCAGCCATTATTTTTTTTATGCAACAGAAATTGTAAAATGATAGTAACAACTTTTTTCTTTCACGGCAAGACCATCTTGGTAATCTGAGATTCTGGCTGAGCGGCACTGTAAATTTAATGATGAAAAGATCTTGCGATGGTTGAAGGATTATATATATTAATATCCTGTATTGAAGAGAACTCTGGTTGAATAACTTTCTGTTTTTCATTTCCTTGCATCTATAATCTCGGAGATTTGTTTTTATTAGTTGTGATACTCACTCTCTCTCTTTTATTTTTATTGTTCTGCTATACAAATGGCCCATAAAACAATAATAGGAAAGGATTCATGTAATGGTAATAATGCCAAAATTGACTGAAAAAAGAAAGATAACATGTAACGGTAGAATTACAATAGCATGTGATTAACTGACATTATGCCAACTGATAGTTCTGCTAAATAAAAAAACGAATTCATTTTGAGTTGTCTAATGGTTTACCTTTATAATGGAAGACATGACACTGCGACAGATCTAGTAAGGGGTTGTTTGGTGATATTACATCTGTTTAGAAAAGAAAAAGTTAAAACATAAAAAAAAAATATATGCAACTCACTGATTTCTTGGCTTATTTCTTGCCGCTGGTCCCCCACTGCTCTCTACCTCTTGCTACATCTTGTCCTGCAGGTAATACTTGTACCACTTGGTGGTGGTACCACTAAGTAGAGAGTGAGGGGCCATTGGAATGGCAGCAGTGGGGGATTGGCAAGATGAATAATTTTTTTTTGTTAACCCATTCTGACCCATATTTTTAAAACAATTGTTTTACTTAATCACCCATTTCATTGTAAATGGTATGATTTGATAATTACTTGGGAATGAGACATTGATGACTTAAAACTACACACAAGACTAGGAACCAATGATACCTCTTTCTGACATGCTTATAGATTGTTTTTAAGGGGCTAGCAGAAAAAGGAACCCATTGAAGTCAATGAGAGGCTTTTTTTCAGCGCTGAAATTTCACACCAAATTCCTCACCATTTCCCTCCGTGTGAATGGACCCTAAGGGAGGTTAGCTGCTGCTGGAGCTATCATTCAGTATCTTATTATTCAGAACACTTGCATGCCAAAGCAAACATATGCTATATCTGCATTAAAGAAGAAAGGCAACAAAAATAGCTAGCTAAGATGTTTGAGCAAGTTTAACACATTCCACAGAATTAAAACTCAATTAAAAGTATTGTGCCACTAAAGCTGACTATTGTGTCATAGGATAGGTTATAATTTATTAATCATTAAAACCCCCATCGAACCTTTGACCTTAGGACTTAGTCCAGAATTTGGAATTAAGAACCCCTACAGTCTCTTCATGGACAGGCCAGGGTTTCATAAAATGTCAGTAGTACTGGCTCACACATAGAAGGGGTGACAGTTGGTTAGTTCTGCAGCAACTCTTTTGCTATCCTTTAAAAGGCCAGACCAATGATCCACTGAATTCCTAAAAGTCCCTAAATAATCTCATAATCTCATAATGAAGATGTAAACCCCTGGTACTGAGGAATAGTTTTCATCCCCTACCACCCAAGGAGCAATAATTGAGAGTTAGATATGGAGTTTGAGAGAGAGGCTAAACTTCTCAGGCAATAATTTATTTACTTGTTATTGGAACATCTGATGCAAAGTGTCAACAAATTAGGAAATTTTGCAGAGGAATTGGGAAGGCAGGAATCTAAGAGTTAGATTGGTAAATAGCCATTTCTTTGAACTTGAGAAGGGAACATGGATACCAAAACCATTTTCAGGAATGTTTAAATGTAGACTTTGTGTTGTTTGTGCTAATATCCAGAACATTGAGAGCATTGTCGCTGGATTAACCTATGAGATGAGGGACTTCATTAATGGTTCTACATGTGCATGAGTCTTGTAACCTGCCACCTGTACTTGCTTGTTGAATTACATGTGTAAAACAAGATATACATTCAGGAGGTGTGAGAGATCATGCTAATGATATCAGGCAAGGCAGGTACACGCCAGTTGCCATACACATGAACAAGAACGGTGCAGATACCTTACAACTTTTGTTTTGGGCATTAAAACAAATCAAAATGAGTGCCTGGATTGGAGTCACCCATTTGCTAGTTTCCTGTAAAATTACTGGTTTCTTGAATGTGTATAGTGAGAGTACCAAGTATTGGAGGCCTTCCCTGTTTATAAGTCTGGTACCATTTACTGGATGCTTTCTTTGCCCTCATCTTTGTCTACCAAGGTTACCCCTAACATATGTAGTATTACTGTAGATTGATTTTACAACTCAGGCTCCCTATAAGTTCATGTTTATATGTATTTTACTCCATTCTTTATCACCCTACAATAAGGTACTTATGGCTTTAGCCAGCTTTACTTTGATGTTGATCGCTGATGTTGTATCTTCCTCACTGATAGCTGTCCATCTGTGTATTAGGTTCTGTTTGTGGGTATAGGATTGGACATCCTGCCTCCCATGCCTCCTGTCTCCTAATCCGCCTGCTTCCCTTCTTTCTCCTCCTTAGTGCTAGAGTTTCCTCTGAACCAAGCATATCAATCCAACCCTTCAGATAGGTTAGAGTCATTTGAATCAAAGTGTTTTACCCTGTGATTTATTGTCTCCATTAACAAGATATGGCTGTTTCTGATGAAAGGCAAACAAGCTCTTTGAAGCAGCGAGGGTATTGTCACTTACTAAATCACTATCCTGACTGTCACCCCTTTAATAGACAAAATTTACTATATAACAGTATCCCATAAGGATACTGCTACTTATTGTGAACCAGTGGCCCTTCAATGTGGAGAATATAAGGGTCCTATGTCTAAACTTTTGGAATTTTGGACTCAGCCCTGGGGCTTATTCTGGAGCCCCAGACCTTCATATGTAGTAGTGGGGTATATTGTGTTCCCTGAAGAGGCCTTTCAAAAAATGGGCGTGTTCATTAAACTAATAATCACTTACAACCTAGCAACATATACGAAGGGGAATAGGCAGGATATGTTGGGCTGTAAATCACCTCCTGCCCTGCCTGGCTTTTATGAAGTTAGATTTTATATTATGTAGTAAAGGTTATGTTTTAACCTTCAGTGAATACACTGGATTTAGAGTGGTTGTGTTTAGAGGGAGGCTCATATTATGGTCCAAATCCCCTCATTTCAAGTATCTCTGGCAGGTCCATAGAGAATGAATGGAGTGGACAATTTACGTACATGACTTGCTGTTCCATACATACAGGGAGACATAACTAGCTTTCATGGCACAATCCCTTTACATTGTTTGCTCTATTTCTTGTCCTTAGTAGTAGATCTTGCGTCCTCATTTATGGATAGCACCAACATTGTTTGCTTTGCATGCATTAAACAAGTTTTGTAAGCATTTTGTTATTCACCTCTAAAAATTCTAAATATGGGTTCTCCAAACATGCAGAAAGAAGCGTGTAGCAAATATCTCTAGATTGCTTTGGATTCCTTACATCCCTTGGTTAGAAATTTTGTCATGTGGCCTGTACGTTGCTAAGGTAACAGCACGTTAGCTGAATAGATCAACAGTGAAAAATATGAAACTGACATTGTCTTCTTATTTAAGGCTCAAGGAGATACTCACAATGTATTGTTCAACAGCAAAGACTAACGTATAGACGAATCACTTGTGGGATTGACATAAACTGTTACAATGTGCTAAGTTCCAAATTTTATATATAGAATCAATATACATATCTCTATCTATGTATCTATCTATCTATCTATCTATCTATCTATCTATCTGTTTATCTATCTGTCTGTCTGTTTGTCTACCTATCTATAGATGTTCTCTTAACTTCAGAATAAGCAATCTAGGCGATTAATTCATGGCTATAATGAAAGAAATGTTTAATTAAGTTACCTGTATTGTACAAAGCTCAAATATTCTTAACAGCTTCTATTAATAATAATATGACATTTTGAGTAGTAATGGTGTCCTCGACTGATATATAGGAGGCTTGTCATTTTGCAACAACCCATTTGGGTTTAGAAGAGTTGGTACACCATTGTTTTAATATGGATATCTGTTTCAAATGATATGCCATTAATTCTAAAAGGCTCAAAAAAAGGCCCTTTTATTTTTTCGGGAAATGTCTGCTGTTTTGATTGCTTTTTATTCAAATTTTCTGAGAGGTGAAAAAGTGGAAATAAAATTCCGATTTCCCCCCCCCCCCCCCACTATGGATAAGTTTGTAGGCTGTTCATTTTCTGTCCCAGGAGTGCCTAATGTATATGTGTTTTACTTTATGTAATTTTGAATGTGCTCTAGGGAAAGGGGAGTGATTTGAGTATTTCATTCTTTAAAATTTTTTTTTTTTTTTACTCTCATTTTTAGACCCTCTTAGGTGTTTTGTAACCCAGTGATTCTTATTGCTAATACAATGCAATACAATGCTAATACTTTGCAATGCATTGTAAAATAGCAGCTTCTATTACAAGCTCCATAGAGAAGCCTGTAATAGAAATCATAAAACTGAGGCCTGTAGAGTTTTAGATGTAGGTCTTGGGCAACAAATTGTTTGCAAATGTCATTATTACTCTCTTAGACTGATGGGCAGCAACAACTGCTCATTGCTGAGGCTTCATTTTTCACATGCTGCTTCTGCATTTTGGGCTAGTTTTGGATAAATAATTAAACAATGATATTTTGTGTTGTGGTTCATCGGAAATTGTTGTTCTCATGATGGTATATATAGTGACATACTGACCTGTATTATCCTAAGTCAAGTGTTTTGGTTGCGACATCATCTTTTGCATTTATATTTCCTGATCAGTCCTCCATTCCCTTCTCCATAGGTTTTCATAGAACTGAATCATCAGAATCATGTGACCTGCAATCCGTCTTGTTACCCATAGAACATTGATTTTCATAGTGAAAGTTATTTAATCACAGGGGGGGATAACAGTAGAAAGAGGTATTCCCTCTGATAAGATATCTTGCAAAGCTTCTTAGAATAGCCTATACTATTAATTGATGCAAAGTTTGTTTAAATGATGGCACTTATTGGAAGTCTGACAAAAAAAGACGAAAAAAGCTATTCAGTGGTTCAAAAGATTAAAATTAGATTTAAAAAAATGAATCACAAAATCATCCTCTATTCCAGGCCAAAACTTTGTTTTTGAGATCCAAGAAAGTTTATCTGTTTACATTGACCTTAGCTTTATTAGTGTGTGTTCTGTTTGGATCTTTCAGATGGAATGAGTGTGCGACTGCATTTTAATCTTACAATTATGGGAATAGCTTGAACAGAAAACAGAAATAGCTTTACCCTGTGGATCAACAACAGAATGAATATTGAATTTCATTCTTAACCCTATCTTGACATTCATATGACAGGCTACTGAATGGAATCTATACAAACAAGACAATTCTTTACAAACTGAAATATGTCCGAATCACTAAACCAGCTGCAGCATTGTTCAAACAGATGTTAATTCCTCTCTATAACTGTTGGCTTTCTTAATGGCAATGTGACTTAGCTATGAAAATCAGACCCCATAGCACCTCGATAATGTCACTGTTTGTTGTCACTGTAATGATATCCACTAAGTTAGAATTTGCATCTGACCAAAATAATTGTACGATGTTCATGAATGTTGGAGTTTGGGACTCTTTGTTGTCTGTGGTATTCAGATGAGGTCAGCATGAGTATATCTTATATGTAGCAAAAATTTTTTCACAATTTTGAGATAGCAAATAAAACCTAAATTTAAACATTAAAAAATTATACTAACTGATATATTTTCTAACACCTGGAACATTGTCAAAATGCTATTTGGTACTGTATTTGAATAGGCACCTTCTTGCGTTTTTGATAGAGTATGTTTTATTAAAAAAAAAAAAAAATTCTAATAAAATTATATTATTTGCTAAAAGTGGAAACTAAACAAAAAGTTATATGCAACAAACCTTCCTAAAAAGAAGAGTTCAACATGAACAACGTTCATTCATTCACTAGGGTCTACACCTGTATGCACATATCTTCAAAAAACCAACAGAACTTGAAGGATCAAAATTTTGCTTTGAGGCTGAGGCCCATTGTGGAAACGCAGCTTCTTTTATTGCAGATTTTACTGCAGTTTTTTGAGCCAAACATAGGAGTTACAAAAGGAATGGAAAATATCTAGGAGGCACTTATACTTGTAGCATATGTTCAATTCACTCCTGACTTTGGCTAAAAACACCCACAACCAAATCTGCAACAAAATAAAGCTGCTTTTCCGCAAAGTGGAACTTCAGTCTGAAGGTGGAAATGTTAAAAAAGTATCGTCCTATAAACTGTAGGGATTACACACCATGAAAAGCAAGTGCACCCCATAATCCTATATATTTCTTGAAAGTAGACAACCTGAAGATTACTTGTATGTCAATGTGTTATCAATAGCCATGTCCACCTTTAGGCTAAGGCCCAACTTTGCAGAACCACAGCTTTTTATCATTGTATCTGCAGTCTGCAGCTCTGCTCCTCTGCCCCTTCTCCTCCTTCATGCTGTTTCGGGATGCTGCCTGAGGCTGGAGAGGGGAAGACATTTAGAACCTGAAATCTCAGGATCCATTAGGGCTATGAGGATCACCTTGGATTTATTTTAAAAAAGCGACTCTCATCCTTTCAACGATACCAAGGTAATTATAGCCCTTACAGTTTTGGAGTGATTTGCAGTTACCAGCACCTCTAACATAGTATTACGCATGTTAGGATTTGACATGAAGAGTCAGATGGAAGAACAATCAAGCTCCTAAAATTTTTCAAACTGAGATGATGGCGCCCCGTAGTGTATGGCGCTTGAACCTATAGGCTGCCAGTTAAAAGTGATCAAAGTACATGTTTATATTAGGCTTGCAAATATTGCGTAAAATGGAAAAGCGATCAGAGTCCTGTGACACAGAAAAAAGGACTAATGAAGTACCGCAATTCCTGCAATGGTCCTTGGACAACAAGTCCTGTTCTGGCAAAAAAGAGAGCAGGCCTTAAGAAAACTACAAAAGGAAAAAAGTCAGCTGCATGCACAGGCACAAGCTTGGGGCAAAAATACAATTCCTTTTTGCCCATTGGCAAAGCCAAATATGCCGATTTGCACGTTTTGAAGAAATTCTGTGGTGAGGCTACACAGGACTTCTTCAGCAAACTTCCCTCTGATAGCAGTTCTGAGGATGAAGCCTAGAAACCTTAAAAATAACATCTTTGAATGTTTTGTGACAATATATAAAAGTTTCAAAAAGAAATTTTGATAAGAAGTAGAGTTATAAGTCTCCAAATATTAAAACTGACTTTACTTAAAATTTACGCTTTTGGACCTTGATCTTTCTTCCATCTGACTCTTCATATGTCAAGTCCTTGTTGCCTTTGACAGCAGTTGCCCGGGACAGACAAGCTGTTTACATACATACTACGTATATTGTAGTTGGTACCCCCTAACCTACATATTAAAGTTTGCGTTTATAATAGTGGTTTAAATTGTCAGACTTTTCACCCAATTTTGCATAAATCAAGAGTGCAAGAAAATATAAGAAACTTTGTATATATTAGAGAAAATTGTCTATTTCTCCATTTATGATGTTCTTTTCCTCCCCCACTTCTGCAAATGTACGTCCAGTCAGAACACAGCAGCTGCACGGAGATCGTGCAGCTGCTTTCAATAGGAGCCAGCTGTAACTTCAGCCGGAGCTCCCAGAGAGATGGCAGGGCAGATTTATTACCTCCCCTGCCTTCTCGATCGCTGTGTATACAGCGCTCAATGAGCGCTGTATACACAGCTATGGACACTGCCATAAATCAGCTGCCCTCTAACCGGCGGACACGTGATCCGCCGGGAGCAGAGTCTTACAAGAGCTGCTGGGTCCTACAGGACCCCAGATCAGCTCAGTAAGCTGTATATACAGTGTGCAGGAGGCTGGATTTCTCCTGCAACTGGGGTTAAATGTAGCAGCCCCAGTTATAGGAGAAATCAGCCTCCAGTGCAAAAATGATCAGATGTCCCCAAAGGTCTCTTATCACCTTATGGGGATATGATCTGTAAAAAAAAAAAAAAAAAAAATAATATAATAAAAAAGTTTTTAAAAAATGTAAATAAAATAATAATAAAAAATAAATAAAATAATACGCTAATAAAACGCCGTTATTAAAGGTTATAGCCCCACCCCTGACGACACCATACAAAATAAAAATTACCGTAACGGAGAGGAAAAACTATATTATAAAGTTTTTCAGTGACACTTTGTGTTATTAAATTAAAAAAAAAATAATACATTGAAAACCAGATACAATTTCCCTCCTATTTTGTTTATATTTTCCTGGATATAAAAAAATTAAAACACATTCGAAAATAAAGATAACAAAAATAAAGCCCTATGTGTCCCCGAAAAAAGACGCAAAAATTAGTTGACTGAGACATACGAGAAAAATGTTACAGCCCTCAAAACCGCACATACAAAAAAAATAAAATAAAATGTGTCTGGTCCTGGACCACAAATTGGCCTGGTACTGAAGTGGTTAATGATTACACAGGCCATCGACCAAAATTTTTTTTCTTGAATAATAGACTATTTCCATGTATTTTTGTGCACTGAAACTGAAAATGACCTCCAAATTTATCTATCATGTCTCAGATTTAGACAAAAGCCCCGCCCCCTTCTCATTATTGGAAGCGCATTTAAGCCAATCAGAGCAAAGCTCTATTTTACGTATCATCTCCCAATGGAATTACACATCTAATTAATTTACCAATCATCGTAAGTTGATTGGTTAAACGCTATTTTATCCTGGCTATATAAAGCCACGCATTACTGCATAAGGTCTGTTCCTGCTTTATATTATATTTTCATTCAGTATTTTTTAAAATGGCATCCCATGCCGTTCGTGGTTGTGTTACATCTCCAAACTCCTTTTGCTATATGTGTGGTGAATTTACTGTAAAAAAACAAAACAGCGGCCTGTGTCTGAGTTTAAGAGAGTGTATTTTGCCTACATTAGACTTGGAGATCAAGATAAGACTTGGGCACCTCACAAATTGTGCTATATTTGTGTTAAAGATTTGAGAAGATGGTTGAAAGGAGAGAAGAAAGCTTTCAAATTTGGCATCCCGATGATTTGGAGGGAACAGAGAGATCACCTTAAGGATTGCTATTTCTGCTGCACTGATGTTAGTGGTTACAATTCCAAGAACAAAAAGAATATTTTGTAACCAAACCTTCCATCTTCCATTCGTCCAGTGCCTCACAGCAAAGAAATTCCTGTGCCTCAACACTCTGCATTGTTAGAGATGCCTTTGGATACAGATTCTCCCGAAAGTGATGGACAGAAAGGTGAAACGGATCCAGAGTTTGAATGTGGTTCAAGCGCTCAGCCCCAGTTGTTCTCCCAAGATGAGTTGAATGACCTAGTGAGGGATCTTGGACTTAGCATAGAAAATTCAGAACTACTGGGTTCACGTTTACAAGAAAAAAATCTATTGGTCGAAGGAATGTCAGTTTATTTTTATAGAAGGAGAGAACTCAAGTTTACTCCTTATTTTGAACAGGAAGAAAACCTGGTGTTTTGTCAGGATGTCCCTGGATTGATGACTGCTTTTGGTGTACGGTACAAAAGCAGATGCATGGAGGTTCTTCATTGATTCCTCCATAAGAAACTTGTTCTGCTCAATAATGGCAACCAATATGCTTCTGTTCCTGTTGCTCATTCTGTGTGCCTTAAAGAAAGTTATCAACATCTTCAACTAATCCTAGGCAAGATAAAGTATCCAGAACATGAATGGGTGCTCTGTGGAGATTTAAAGGTACTGTGCATGCTACTAGGTCAGCAGTCAGGATTTACTAAATTCCCATGTTTTTTGTGTGAGTGGGACAGTAGAGCTCGTGACCTTCATTGGATATAAAAAGAATGGCCTGTTCATTAATCCCTTACTCCTGGATGAAAATGTTCTGCGGAGGAGTTTGGTTGATTCGAAAAAATTTTAGCTCCCTCCTCTTCACATCAAATTAGGCATTATGAAACAAGTTGTGAAAGCCTTACCTAAGATTGGACCATGTTTTACATATTTGAGTAAAAAAAATCCCCACCTCTCAGAAGCAAAACTTAAAGAAGGTGTTTTCGTTGGGCCTGATATCCGAAATCTGATGTTTGATGTTAACTTTGATGCGACAATGACAGAAGATGAAAAGGCGGCATTCAAAGATGTGTTAACCAAGTTTCTTGGAAATCACAAAGATCCAGACTACGAAAAAAATCATTCAAAATATGCTGCAAAAATTTCAAAATCTAGAATGTCTGATGAGCCTCAAACTTTACTTTTTGAATTTGCATGTGAGATTTTTCCCTGAAAATCTTGGAGTAGTTAGCGAAGAACAAGGCAAACGCTTTCATCAGGATATCAAGGTGATGGAGATAAGATATCAGGGTCGTTGGAACGTTGCAATGATGGGAGACTACTGCTGGTCGCTACATCGAGACCAATCAGAAAAGTCGTACAAGAGGAAAAGCAATGTACGCAGTTTTACGCAAAAGAATTTGAAAATACAAACAGATGTAAAGTAATACCACAAGAAAGTAAATAAACAATGTTCATTATAAATGTATGTTAAATTTTCAATTTTTCTATTATAAATTTCATTCGTTGTGCGTGATATCTGAAATAACGGTTGAGGCTAATTAGAGAAAAAACGGTGGATGATACAGAAAAAAACATTTAAAATCACCTTACCAGACAAAAAAAGTTTTCAAAAAGTGTTTTTTTTGTCAGCCAGTGTCATAGTTGTTTTCCAACTTTTCCCCCAACAACATTCTGGCTGCAGCGCTTCCTACCAAGAATGCAAGCATGATCGGAATAAGGTGAGCATATATGTGTGTGGGTGTTGGGAAGAATAGGTGTCAACATCTATCTATAGTTCATGACCAAACAAAAAATAACCAGCACCCCTAAAGCTTCTGTTAAAAGCTGATGAATTTATTCAAAAAAACAGTATTTTGGTTCAAATAACATAGGACCTTTCCCTAGCAAAGTCATAGAGCAAATCAAGGTCAAAAAGGAAATTTCCAAGTATTTATATAGTGTATAATCACATTCATTGACAATCAGTGATACAAACAGATGTATAGCAATAATAAAATCCTTAATAAAAGTAAGCAAGCTGTACTCTCACTCACTATAGATATGTGCAGTATATTTCGTGGAAGGCTGGGACTCCTTGTGAGTTGTTGTTACAGTGTTTTGTTTGGGGGCATATCCAATATCCTGATTAGATGAGGAAATATCTTACACTTGTGGATGATTAATTAATTGTAATGTAATTAGTTAGACATATTTATTAGTTATATTGTATTTGCCACTTTATGTGATTTCATCAATTGCACTTTATTCTGTATCTTGCACAATATGCACTTGAAGTGTTTCATGCGTTTTATTATTGCTACACATCTGTTTGTATCAGTACTAGATCATCTATAAATGTGTTTGCCTGATTGTATATTATGTATACTTAGGCACTTTCTCTTTTTGCTTGAGAAAGGTATTATATTGTGAGGACCAGGACACTGCTTTTTGGAATAAATCCACCATTTTTTTTTAATTGAAGCTTTTGGAGTGCTGCTATTTTTTTCTTTTGTTTACATGCGATTATTCAGCCTGATTCGGAGGCTTGCACCCAGGCGCATAAAGGGTTGCTACACAGTGCTGCTCTGAATTCCTGTTTGTCTGTATGAAAGAGAAAAAATTAGAGACTTCAGTAGTTGATACCTTTCAATGGTTAACTGAAAAGACTATAACACATTGCAAGTTGTGAGACGTAGGTCACATATTTATACACAAAAGGACATAGGAACATAGTGGTAAATGAGATAAGTGATGTCAAACAGAGCTATCAATATCAGGAGGGAAGTAAAAGGCAAAAGCAGTAAATATTGGAGCAGTTGCTAGATAAGGAGTATGAAAGTTTTATTGTCCACTGTTCATGATAAGGAGATCACTGTCCTCTCCAACAACAATAGGAACATTTCCCTGCAACTAGAGAAAATGTCAAACTTTCCCATTCATGATCCTGATCCCAAACTTGATTCAGGACTACATAATCCCAGATACCTTCAAAAGTAGCGTGCGTAAATATAAGTATAACGTGTCCTACTAGGGGTCTATATGTAGGGGAAACAGGGCAGAAACTTAGAGTTCGGTTGAATTTATATTATCATACAATCAAAGTGGACAGATCTCCCTCTGCCGAAACATTTCTGTACTACTGATCAGAGCCGGCTCCAGGTTTTTATGGGCCCTTGGGCAACAGAGCCTCAGTGGGCCCCCTTGTGGAGGAGGCGGGAGTCAGGACACTGCGCGCCGCTGTGGGTGGACAAAGTGAGTGACGTCACGCAGGAGTGCAGCGTCACCTACGCCATACCTCCCAACTTTTGAAGAGTAGAAAGAGGGACAAAATGTGCGGTGCGCTCTGCGCTTCGCGGCATATTTATCTCCGCCCACTTTTATGTTGACTCCACCCATTATCATTCATTTTTCATGTGCTCCCACACAGTATAATCCTCCTACGGTCACCCGTAAATTATATGTCCCCTCCATCTCTCCCCTAGTTTCACATACACCCTTCCTCTGCCCCCAGTTTCATGTCCCCCCCTCCATCTCTGTCCCCAGTTTCTTGCCGTTCTCCACCCCTTCATCTGCCCCAGTCTCATGCCGTTCTCCCCCCCTTCATCTTCCCCAGTGTCATGCCGTTCCCCCCCCTTCATTTGCCCCCAGTTTCATAGGCCCCCTACATTATGTTCCACCTTAATGTTTAACACAAACAAACACTTACACTCACCTTCCAACGCTCTCCCGCCACTCTCTCCACTATCACTCCACTCACATAGTTGTAGGCCCGATGTGACGTCATCACATTGCGCCTACAAATGCAGAAGCCGGACCGCAGCATTAAAGCAGGACCTGAGCTGTGACAGCTCCTGCTTTAATCGCCTATGTAGTCAGCAATGGACGCCGGTGAGCTGAAATCGGGACAGGCAAGTGCTGGAGCGGGCAAGTGCCGGGGGGCCCCCAGAGGCTCTGTGGGCCCCGGCACTTGCCCGACTATGCCGTGCGCTGACGCCGGACCTGCCACTGATCATAACATAAATGACATAAAAACATTGATATTGAAAAGAATCTTCAATTCACACATGAACAGAAGAGTCTGTGAGTATAAATTCATAACACATTCTTAGACACACTGAGAACAGAGATGAACATGTCTCACAAATTTATGTCATTCTACATCACTTATGGAGATGTCCTAAGATCTGATGAGGGCATCACAACCAGGACCAGATTTCAATCAGGGAGCAATTAAAAAAAAACCTTTCACACTTTTTATCTGGGAACTGATCCAGAATTTGCAGCTTTTGCTGTTTACTTCCCTCCTCATATTGATAGCTATGTTTTACCTCATTTATCTAATTTACCAGTATGTTTCTGTGTCCTTTTGTGTATAAATATATGACTTTTCAGATACTGTGTTATACCACGCCTGATGAAGACACCTAAGTAGTCTCGAAAGTTTATTTGTCATCATCTTTTCAGTTAGCCATTGTAAGGTATCAACAGCTGAAGACTCTCAATTTTTATCTTTTATATCTACTAGCTAATATGTTATAAAATATATTTTTCTCTATACTTTATGGACAGCTTTAAAAGATACCCAACAGGGACTGTAGGATGGATGGGCTTGTTTAACTACACACCCAAAAAAAAGAGACTGCCATTTATTAGATCTGATACACCTACATTCATTCTCAGCAAAGAAAATTATTTTAGCTGAAAGAGTTTCCAAACATCTATTATATACAGTACAGTACAGGTGAGAAAAAGTACAGTGTTTGTAATAGATAGACATGAAGTGAAAAATAATATAATAGAACAATGTGGTTACAAAGTTAATACCCAATAATGGCGAGAATGTTATATAGAACTGCAGGGGCTTTAGGCTAAGGGCCCACCTGGTGTAAAAGCTGCTCTTGTGTTGCAGATTTTGCTATTTTTGGGGTGGGGTGTGTGTGTGGGGGGGGTAGCCATATCTAAGAATGGCCTTAGTAGGCATGAGAAATATATAGGAGCCACTCATACTTATTTCTTCTGCTTTTGGCTTTGACTCAAAAAACCATCAAAATCTGCACTAAAAAAGCAGCTTTTCCCCAACTTGAGGCTTTAGCCTTATGGTGTTTAAATAAAGCCAAGAAGGGAGAGAATAGGTCCCAGGCATTGGAGGGGGAGGTATGAAGGTGGGGTATAGATACGGTAATTTGTTTGGCAGATGTAGTATTGTTATATGAATGATCTGAATATTTAGGGTTCCGCCATTTATGAAATGAAAATTATGGAGGATAAGTATATACAAAAAGGTCAGCAATGTGTTTTAGTCAAGATAATGAACAATGTACTGTAAATGTGTGGACTGGATATTTCATTATCTCCTTTCGTCAGGTATGACTACACCTTGGGGATGTTCCACAACTGGAATCACTAGATTTGGACATGTTTTACATGTAATGAATAGAATTACATTTATTATATGATTGCATTGCCAGTACTCTGTTCCCTTTTTTCTAGCCCTGTCAGAAAACTGCTTAAAGGACTGACTTATCTAACATGTAGCCCAGTGGTAATTTGTTTCTACAGAGAATAGTACAGCATGTTGGCTACCTCCTCCACTACAAGGTAATAGTCAGGAAGCTTGAGGTGTAGCTTGAGGATCTGACAAAGGTAGTGCTGTATTACTAAATTCATCAAGCCGTTCCATTGCTCGAATAGTATCTAGAGTATTTAATGATGTTGTGTATTACTTTCATTTATAGGATTTTATTCTTTTTAACTTCTCTGCCTTTAAAATGCTTTATATATGTTTTACTGACCTGGAACTTCCTGGTCATTCATATTTTGTAGGAAATGTCTATTAGTGATTATGGGACAAAAGATTATTTTCCTATGATGATTCCTTGTACAGAACATTATTTAGTATGTCACGTCTCTCAGCATCTGTTCTCAATAACCTGTTGTTTTCTTGCAGCAGACAGTTCATCAGGTCCTGTTTGATGCTTTGCAGACCCTGAGTTTGAGTTTACTCTGTAAATTGTGATCACTGCAGATTTTATATGTGAGCAACTTGGATAACTCATCTCAAGCATCTATAGATTCATTGGGTGCAATTTTTTTTATTTTTTTATTACAAAGGTTTATTTTTATTTAGCTTTTTATATTCCCAATTTTTATTGTGTTTTTTTAAAGAGATTTACAACTGTGTACTCAACAAGTTAGAACAGAACAGTTTTGAAAGTCAAGCCTTGACACAAAGATGGAGTATTAAATGTATTGTTTTCTATCGCCTCTCTAAGCTGGTTTACATTCTGAACCAAAACGCTGGCACGCATAGTCATATTTTCAGCCGCATCTGCTTTTCAGCAAAGCTCCATTGTTAGATGATGTTAAAAGTTTCCAAAATGCATTATAAAAGGCTAAAGTCCCACTTTGTGGAAATTGAGTGTTTTTTGTTGCAGATTTTCCAGCGTTTTTTTTTTTTTTTTTTTTTTTTTTTTTAGCCAAAGTCAGGAGTGGCTTGAAAAGGCATGGGAATATACAGTTATTCCTCTTATGTTATTTTTGGCTAAAAAAATGGAGCAAAATCTACAACAAAAAAAAGCTACATTTCCGCAACATGGATCATATCCTAATAGCAGAAACAGGACTGGAACGGCCATGCCTCCACACTAAAAAAACAGAGTCTTGACCGTTCTTAGCCAGGCCCAGAACAGTTATGTATTTGGTCTGGCAAATAGTTTTCAAATCGTCATGCAATTCAACAATTCTAAAATAATCCCTTTAAATTTTTATGTCATAGACAGTCATACTTATATCATAAAGTGTTAAAAGGTCAGTGAGTTGTCTGCAAGCAGAATCCCAAATGCAGTTTGTCTCACGAGCATTGCAAAATCTAATCTCATCAACTAACAAAAGGAGAAAACACAGCAGAAAATGATCAGATTTTCTGATTTCATGGCCAGAGATACCTTGGGAAGTTACAAAAGAAGCGTTTACGCTCTGTAACTAAGGTCGTGTGCCAAACAAAACAGTAATAACAGTGCAACTGTATGGATAGATATCGTTTTTACAATTTTACAGCTGTAAAGTGTGGAAATTGCAGTTGAGCCGGATTCTTGAGAATGCACAGTGATCAGATACAAGGAGTTTACCATTTACTTTTATTATATGTGGGCAAATTGTCTTGTCTTCTCGTATTTTCTTGTTATCGCAGCATGTCAGTCTAATTTATCTAATCTTTTTATATCTGATAGATTTTTTCATACAAACAGCCCTGTGTATTAGATAAACAGCCTTCACTTGCTGGTTGTAGAGAGAATTTCTCCTGACTAATGATATCATAGTTTTCAGAATTTTTTTTTTTTTTTTTTTACTATGACTGGAACAATTTTCTTATTACAATTCTCCCCAGTCCTTATGTTATCTGAATATGAGATTATCTGCCCAATAACCAATTACAGAGCACAAGCTGACAATAAGCCCATTGAAAAGATATATTTTTGCCATGTCCTATTGATCAGATTTTTACTGGTAAGAAATGATTTGCTTATATTGGAATTCACTGATTTTAACGTAATAACGTTTTGAATGTTACAGTGGCTGCGTTCACTGTTAAAACGTATGTGTTCACTGTTACAATGGCTGTATTCACTGTTACAATGGCTGCGCTCACTGTTACAATGTATGCACTCACTGTTACAACGTATGTGTTCACTGTTACAACGGCTTCGTTCACTGTTACAACGGCTGTGTTCACTGTTACAATGGCTGCGCTCACTGTTACAACGTATGCGCTCACTGTTACAACGGCTGCTTTATATACAGTATATATTATAAGTATTTTCATCATAACCTTAGGGTGTTAAAAGGGCATCATCCTAATTTAAAACTTCCATTGACCACTGATTCCTTTACTCATTACAGTCTGCAGACATCCATTTACAACAACTAAAAGCATTAACAAATCAGTCAGTCGTAGTAGTTAAGTAGTTAAGGAGTATAATGTTAGTTCAAGTCACCTACAGTAATGCAGAAGGTGTACAGTAGTGCCGAGAGCATTTCAAAAGCAGCAGAGTCAACAGGAGAATAGAACTTCAGATAAAACCTTCAATTGAAATTTATTAAAAATCAGAGAAACACAGTAACCCTCTGCCTTAGTCAAGCATGTACAGATGTATCCACACTTTCAGGGATTATCTGGTTTCTAAGACTGATGACCTATCCTTGTTAGGCCATCAATATTTGATCTGCAGGGTTCGACATCCGGGACCCCTTTAGATCACCAGTACAAAGGCAGTGCCGGAGACCCACCCTGCTCACTTGCCATACAAATGGTAGCGGCCAGTGTAGATACTGCATAGCCAGAATCCCATCCACTTTTCTGGTAATGTCAAGGTATTTTTTGCAATCTGGGGTTTAGCCTACAGTTGTTCTTGTACTCATTTGATAAATCCGGTCTAAAGTTGGTGATCTTAATCCTCATGCAGATGACTGTGGCTGTGATCATTTCTATGGGCCCGTATACATGACCGTGAATTACAGGTCCTATTCCTTTTCTGTCCTGGCCCTTGCTTCCATGGTTCCTATTCATTTAATGATAGAGGCTGCGGAAGCACGGGCAGCACACAGGTAACATCTGCATGTCCCGTGCACCGCTTGTGCCTTTAATTCACGGCCAGCCAGAAGCTCACAGTTGTGTACAACCGGCCTTAGGCTGTATTCAGATCATGCTGTTGCTGTCTGTCTGAAAATATGGTTTTATAAACAAAACAGCTATAAAAATGTATGAGAGGTCATATAGACAGGTTTTGGCTGTCTAGTTTTTTTTGGTTTTTTTTAAATGAACCTTGGTCCATGATGGATCTATTTTTTAACATTAGTGTTAATGTGTAACAGATGAAAACGGATTGTACATCCATGTTCATCTATTTTATTTAGCCTTTTTAAGATTTTTTAGCAAATACTAAATATAAATCCATTATCTTCAAATAATTTTATATGTATTAACAACTTTACTTAAAAAACTATTCCTTTTTATGTAAATATAGATGCAAGCAAATACACATCCTATTAATGGTTCTATTAAAATGTGTACAGATGCCTAAAGTAAAATAATGGATGCCTAAATTGTCGTGATCACTCATGTAAACTCACCTGGGTTTCCCAGTTTTCAGGTTCCCTCACCCAATTTATTCTGTTAACTTTTCACAGGCTCCACTAATCTCTATAAGGCTGAAGCTCCATATTACAAAAAAAGCAGTGTTTTACGGTACTTGTAACCCAGGATTTAACACATGGCAGAAAAAAATGCAGCAGAAAAGCTGAGGCTTCAAATTAAATGTCAATTATACCTGTAGAAACATTGGAACTTTCCATATAGGTATAATAAGAGCAGAAAGTCCAAGGAGAAAAAGTCTGCAAAATGCAGTTTTTCCACAGCGTTTTTTTTCGCTGCAACGGCTTTGCAAATCACAGCGTGTCCGCGCTGCGATTTCTTCCACAGAGTGGGCATGGGATTCACATGAATCCCATCCCCTTTACTTGCACTGTAAAACGCTACAATTTTTCGGCGTTTACGTACCATGGGGCCCCGGCCTAAGAGTGTTTTCTCTCACTAAAACATCAATAGCATGTTTTTTTCCATGCATATTGTATTGGTATATAGGGATATAGCTCTATATGCCAGGTCATTGCATGCTAAAAAATATGTATGTTTGCATACAATGTACTGACATACAAAGATATACCAATTCAATATGCATGGAAAGAAACATATTATTGAACTTTTGGTTAGAGAAAATTCGTTTATGGAGAATATTAGCTCCGACATTAGGGAAGCAGTCTTTCCTACACAACATCCCACATTGAAAGCCTGAATAAAACCTATTGAAAATTTCAACAAAATAAATCTTTAAACCCTTCCCAGGGTCTAACAAATGCAAAAAAAGTTTTAAAAAAAGTAAAAAATTTTAAAAATGTAAAATATTAAAAGTTCAAATCGGCCCCTTTTTCCTAGAACAAATATAAAAGTACTTAAATACTATGAAACACCTACACATTTGATGTCCCTGAGTCCGAATACACCCGCTCTACAAATCTATAAAAATATTTTTCCTAAACAGTAAATGCCATAGTGGAAAAAAAAGTAAAAAGTGCCAAACTGCTGTTTTTTCACAAATTTTAATAAAAAATGATCAAAGGAAAAACAATTCCCCAAAATGGTATAACTAAAAAGTACACCCCACCCGCAAAAAAAGACACCCAATGTATCTCCATACACATAGGTATAAAAAAAAGTTACAGGTGTCAGAATATGGCGACTTTTAGAAAAAAAAAAAAAATTAACATAGTTTTGGACTTTTGTTAAGGGGTTAAAATGTAAATAAAACCATATAAATGCGGTATCCCTGAAATTGTACTGAAACATAGAATACAGGTGACATGTCATTTTGGCTGCACAGTGAACGCTGTAAAACTGAAACCCGTAAGAAAGTCGCACAAATGCATTTTTTCTTCAAATCCACCCCATTCTGATTTTTTTTCCCCAGCTTTCCAGTACATTATACAGAATAATTAATGACGGCGTCATGAAGAACAATTAAGACCTCATATGGCTCTGTGAGTGGAAAAATAAAAAAGTTATGGGGTTTGGAAGGAGGGAAGCCAAAAACGAAAAATAAAAATTGAAATATGCCGTCGGCTAGGAAGGGGTTAAATTTATAGAGATCAATAAATGGCAGAAATATACAATTGTTAATTTTATTTTACCATTACAAATCTGCAGTCCGAAATTATTACAGACTGGTGGTGACCAGTTGACGCAGGGACTTATAAGGTGTGTAATGCTTTCTTTTTCCCTCTATGTATAGTAGAGCAAATGAGGAGTGCTGGGGCCATGAAAACATAACTTGATGTTAAACTTGTGTTAAAAACTACAAACCAAAGAAATAATTCTCCATAAGATGCATGTGAGTCTATCTTTCCAGGTTAATAGGAAGTCTACATCTGTCCTGTAAATATTACATTTATAACCTGACAATGCAAGAGCCTAAAAGAATGATGAATATTTAATGCAAGGCCTATGAAGTGATGGCTATTTTTTAGCACAGTCATTAATTTTTTAAATAAAATTATTAGCTCCTTTTCTCTAATTCAGAAATATCCATGAAATTTATAGTTTTAGAAAGCATTACTCATAACTTCAATTTCCAGGGATCCTCTATTCAAGTGACCTCCATTAATCCTTATTTCTCCAGCATTTCCTGAGTAAATGAGACTCTAATAGTAAATATACTGCTGTAAACTAGGAAGAAATTAGTAGCAAGAAGTAAAATTTACATCATAATCCATAACATGTAATATTCTGTTTATAAAAAAGCTAAAAATGTGAATAATTTATTAAATACAGATATGTAAATAAATGACTGAATCGCACTAGTAGCAAATTCACAGATAAAACTACTGAATCAGCCAATTATTTTGATTTGGAAAGCAGAAGTTGCTTACATTTTTATTTTTACTTCAAATGTTTCATAAACTTTAACAATAAGAAAAGTCAAGTCGGTGTTTGGTATCATGAATTTTACACCACAAAACTGAAGAAAACTTTAAAAACATATAATGTCCACAAAAGGTAAAAGAAAAGCACTTTCCTGAGAATGAAGGACATAAGCAGTAGTTGTCTAATAGATATGTACACTATATATATACAGTATATGTGAGAAGGTGACACGCAAAGTGCTGGAGTCCTACTATATCAGACCTAGGTTCCTGACATAAGAGTATGTGTGGTTCAGGGCAGGTGTGCATCCTTAGGCTCATTACTGGCCCATAAAAGGCTGCAGAGCCTGAACTTCAGGGCAGATCCAGGGAGTGAGAGGAGGCGTCTGGGTCTGTCCTGACACTCTGAGTCTCTGAGTCCGGTGAGACTGTGCGTATTTGTTTGTTTGGCTGTTAGTAAGCCAAGCTATAGTTAGCTTATTATTATTATATAGTTAGTAGCTCAGATGAGCAGGATTTTGTTTATCATTGTTTTGCCGAAGCTAAGGCTGTATTTTATTTTACTCACTTTTTGTGCTTGAGGTCGTCTATTTATTTTGCTGTTTTTTTGTTTATATATATATATATATATATATATATATATATATATATATATATATAGTATATATATATGTGTGTGTGTGTGTGTGTCTGTGTAAAGATAAACTGTTTAGGGCATTTTAAGATTAGGTGTTCAATTTTCCTGCAGTGCCACCTATGGACAAGTCTTCCAAAGCTAGCCTTTCATCCTGGACAAAAAATGAGGATCCTCCCATACACTGTTAAATCTATACTGGACTTCCCTATACAGTACAGTACCAGGAGATCAAATAAGTCATTTTTTTTTTATTTTCTTGATCAGTGGTGTTAGATTTTCAGTGTATTAATCATTGTCATGTACAAGTCTCAATTGATGGACTCCGTAAACCATCAATCTTCTGAAATGTCTGATAAGTTAATATGGAAAACCCCTCTGAGGAAAATGGAGTCTACTACAGTACTTTAAATGCATTAAGTGCTGATATGGTTTCATACAGTATAAAAAATAATGTAGACTGATTGCACTGAAACAAGAAAGTCAAAGAGATCCTTATACTACTGTGTATAATTTATGTATTGAGCATTTTGGCAACGCATGTATCATTGTGCCCTATTGTACTCAGACTGTCTACTTAAGACTGCAGTAGTGAGATTGAACACTATATATATATATATATATATATATATATATATATATATATATATATATATCACAGTAATTTGCATATTTTCATGTATATCAAAGTAAAAATTCAGTCCAAACCCATCTGTTGGATAGTTTTTCAAGGTCAGCTATCTTTTCCACTTTCTTTAATTTGATATTGTTCAATAAAGTATGTATGTGATCCAGTATTCATGGCGCCTCACCTTCCATGACCCAGTACTTAGAAATTCCTTTCACATTTATCCTTGATATATCTTACTATGGCTATGATGGTCTCATATACACTGTTCAGGGCTTTTTATTTCTTTCCACTTTTATCTAATCCTATTGAAACGTTTGATGCTTTCATCACTGTCTACTATTTTTCAGAAGCAAGTTTGTACTGTCTTTTATCATCTATTCTATTGAATGTCATCTTTATATCTCTATCTGTGTAATGTACAGATGTAGCAGAGCTCAGTTTTTTCAATTCATCTTAATGTACCAGACCTAATAAATGTCATGACCCAACAGAGGTACAATCTCATCTTCAATTGAATTTGATCCTAGGGGTGGGTACTTAAAAAAGGAAGGTTATACTTTGAAGGGTTGTCCTGTATATGGCCATCTTTGGGATCCATAAAACACAGATGCCAAATACAAACCCATAGCTGCTCATGTGCTCATACTTAATTCTTCATGTATTTCACATTATAAACAGATACACAGTATTTTTTCATCGACTCTATACTGTATACTGAAATCATGGTACACAGTATTGTATGGCATGTTATGGAGATATTCTTCCCTTAGAAGCATTGCGAGTAAGAGAATAAGCTGAAACCATATGGACTCCTTCTGCTGCCATGTGTGGGGCCATTCACACTGAGAAAAATGGTGAGGAATTTGGAGTGGAGTTTTCCACACTGAAAAAAAATTCTGCTAGTGGAAAAAAAATCTAGCAGAACCCATTGAAATCAATGGGAGGCTTTTTTCAGCATGGAAAATTCCACACCAGATTCCTCACCACTTCCCTCTGTGTGAATAGACCCTTAGTTACCAGTCTTCACTTTCCTATATCACTTATGGCCAATCTTATTTCTGAAAAAAAAAAAAAAATCATTCTACTGATCAGTGAATGGTTTATTGAGCAACATATATACGATATTTTGTTATTATTTATCTGTTCAACTTTGCCAAAATTTATCCTTTTATCTTTTCAACTCATTTTTGTTAAATATGAAAAAAATATTTTTTGTGGATTTCTAACTGTGGGTTTAAGACTATGACTTAAGAATGTAAAAAATGTATTAAAATAGTTAAGGGTAGTGTTTAATTGTAGCTGTTACACATTTTTCAGATATTAATTATGCTGACACATAATTAATAGTGTGATTCACCAGTTAACAGAATGTTCCTGTTAAACGGAAAAGGAATAAGATCTTTCTCATTGCTTAACCTCTTCATGCCTCAGCCATTTTTTGTTACTGCATTTCTGTTTTTTCCTCCTCCCATTCCAAGAGCTATATTTTTTTAAGTTTACAAAGTCACATGATGGGTTATTGTTTGTGAAACAAATTGTACTTTGTAATGGCGCCATTCAATATCCTGTACAATGTACTGGGAAGCTGGAGAAGAATTCAGAATGAGATTTTTCTCAGTTTCCTATGGATTTAACATTCACTATTTGGTAAAAACGTTACCTGTTAAATTTTTGTTTACATGCTATATGTATTCTGTGGGTCAGTATGATCATGGCAATTCCAAATACTGTATATATAGTACTAGCAGGAGGACCCAGCTTCGCACAGGTGTATTTCATTTTTTGTTTGTGTAGTGGCCCCATAAGAATTGTCCAGTTTTGCACTGGTGTATTTTGTATATCATTTGTGTGGGTGTCCATAAGCGTCACGTGATTATGTGTATCTCATTTAGGATATCAGTGAAAAACCTGCGATCGGTTGTTATAGAGACCTGGAGTAAAGTTATTGTATGTGACCTTGTGTAACAGTGTCATCCGCAGTGCCATGCCCCTTTAAAGCTGACAAAAAGTAGTGAAGAAAAATGGCTGGAATGCTATGGAAACCTGGAGTAAAACTCTAATATGTGGTACTCTGTGCAGAGCCGTCTATATAATCCACCGGTGTGAGGTACTGTGTGCTGATACACGTATCTATTCCACAGGCATGTGGTACTGTGTGGAGTTGTGTGTATCTAATCCCCTAGCGCATGGTACTGTGTGCAGTGGCACGTATCTAATCCTCTGCCGTTTGGTACTGTGTGCAGTGGTGCACATCTAATTCTCCTCTGTGTGGTATTGTGTGCATTGGTGCATATCCAATCCTCCGACGTGTGGTATTGTGTGCAGTGGCACATATATAATCCTCTGGCGTGTGGATTTGTGTGAAGATGCGTGTATCTAATCCTCTGGTGCTTGGTAATTTGTGAATACGCGCGTATCTAACCCTTCAGCTTGTGGTACTGTGTGCAGACGTGTGTATTTAATCCTCTGGCGTGTGGTACTATGTGTTGACTTGTGTATCTAATCCTCCAGTGTGTGGTACTGTGTGCAGACATGCGTATCTAATCCTCCAGCATGTGGAACTATGCGCAGACGTGTGTATCTAATGCTTTTCTTTTTTTTTTTTCTAAATGTAGATTGTGAGCCCCACATAGAGCTCACAATGTACATTTTTCCCTATCAGTATGTCTTTTTTGGAATATGGGATGGAAATCCATGCAAACACGGGGAGCACATACAAACTCCTTGCAGATGGTTTATTGCCCTTGGCGGGATTTCAACACCAGGGCCCAGCGCTGCAAGGCTGCAGTGCTAACCACTGAGCCACCGTGTGGCCCCGTGTGTATCTAATGCTGTGGCATGTGTAGCTGTGTATAGACGCACGCATCTAATCCTCCGGCGTGTGGAACTGTGTGCAGACGTGTGTATATAACACTCCCCTCGTGGTATTGTATGCAGTAGTGTGTATCTAAACCTCCACCGTGTGGTATTATGAAAAGATGTGCGTATCTAATCCTTCGGTGTGTGGAACTGTGCGCAGATGCGCGCATATAATCCTGCTGCATGTGGAACTGTGTATAGACAAACATATCTAATCCTCCAGTGTGTGGAACTGTGTGAAGATGCACGTATCTAATCCTCTGGTGTATGATACTGTATGAAGACTCATGTATCTAATCCTCTGGCATGTGGAATTGTGTGTAGATGCGCATATCTAATCCTGTGGTGTTTGTAACTGTGTGCATTGGCGTGTATCCAATCCTCCGGCCTGTGGTATGCAGTGGCACATATCTAATCCTACGGTGTGTGGAACTATGTGCAGACATGCGTATCTAATCCTCCGGCATGTGATACTGTGTGAAGACGTGTGTATCCAATCCTCTGGCATGTGGTACTTTGTGCAGATGCGTGTATCTAATCCTTTGGCATGTGGAACTGTGTGCAGTCATGCATATCTAATCCTCTGGCATGTGGAACTGTGCAGAGGTGCATATCTAATCTTTTGGCATATGGAACTGTGTGCAGACATGTGTATCTAATCCTCTGGCGTGTTATACTGTATGCTGACCTGTGTATCTAATCCTCCAACGTTTCGTACTTTGTGCAGACACGCGTATCTAATCCTCTGGCATATGGAACTGTGTGTAGATGCGCATATCTAATCCTGCGGTGTGTGCATTGGTGTGTATCCAATCCTCCGGCGTATGGTATTATGTGCAGTGAGGCGTATCTAATCCTGCTGCATGTGGAACTATTTACAGACATGCATATCTAATCCTCTGGTGTGGTATTGTGTTAAGACGTGCGTATCTAATCCTTCGGGTTGTGATACTGTGTGCAGACGTGCGTATCTAATCCTCCGGCATGTGGTACTGTGTGAAGACGCGTGTATTTAATCCTTTGACATGTGGAACTGTGTGCAGACGCACGTATCTAATCTTTAGCCATGTGGTACTTTGTGTAGATGTGCATATCTAATTCTCTGGCATGTGATACTGTGTGCTGACCTGTGTATCTAATCGTTTGGCGTGTGGTACTGTGTGCAAACGTGCATATCTAATCCTTTGGTTTGTGGAACTGTGCGTAGACGTGCATATCTAATGCTCTGGCGTGTAATATTTTGTGCTGACCTGTGCATTTAATCCTTCAGCGTGTGGTATTTTGAGCAGACACGCCTATCTAATCCTCTGGCGTGTGGAACTGTGTGCAGACGCACGTATCTGATCCTCTGGCATGTGATACTGGGTGCTGATCTGTGTATCTAATCTTCTGATGTGTGTATCTCAGTTTGGATATCAGTGTTGGAGTGTACATATGGAGTGACCGTGTGTATTGTAGTTGGAATATGAGTGAAAGACATGCAGGTTTGTATTGGCTAATGGGGGGGTCAGGGTGTTGGGAATGCTGTATCTCCAGAACGGTATGTCCGAGTGAGTTGGGGCCTCATTTTAAACCTTCCCGAACACCTGAAGTATCTGTGTGCCAAATTTAGTGATGATCGGTCCAGTCGTTTGGTCGCGCATAGAGAACACACAGACAGACAAGAATTCATTTTTATAATATAGAGATATAGAGAAATATGGTTGATTTAAACTTTTATATTTTTAGTGGGGGTTTTTTTATTCTTTTTTTTTTCTTTTACTTTTATTTTCAGACCCCCTAAGTTATGAGGTTTAGAAGGTGGTGAGTCAAAAATTAAAATTGTCACCAGAGGGAAGGAGTTAAAGAACTCAGTCCAGTCAATGCTGTGCAGTACTCCTGTACTTACTTTTTAGGGATTCTTTAGACTGGTATTTGGCCAAGCGACTGGCGCAAAGACAAATGTGGTGCCTATACAGTCCCTATATATTTATACTAAACTGCTAGTACAGGAGTTGGTTCAGAGTACACAGCCAAACTGCTATTATATACGGTTGCTTAGACTACACCGCCAGCTTTTATTATAGGGGATTGTCAAAATAGTGAGCAGTGAGATTTCTGTAATAAGTTACAGACCGATTCATATCAAGATACAGTTTGACTGTTGTTAGATGGTGGCCAAAAGTTATATAGTCATACTGATATTATAATTCACAGTCCAGACAACTTTGCCAGACTGTAGTTACAGAGTACAGCCCAGACTACATCAGGAGACTGCTGGTATTAGGTACCATCCAGATTACATAGCCAGACTGCCGTTGCAGGGTATGCTACATTTACACACTGAACTTGCTTTAGAGACTAACTAGCCAAACTTCTGTTATAGGACACGGTCCAGACTACACAGCTAAACTGCTGTTATGGCTTAGGACATAGTCCAGACTACACAGACAGACTGTTATTGGGGGAAGTGCAATCTTTCTAAAAAGTGAAGCACTCCACTTTTGGATATTTCATTATTCTCTGCATTTGTATACTTATTACCTGTTACTAACAAAGTGCTATTGACATGATCTATTACTGCATTTAGTTTTGAAAATAGAATAAGGGCACAGCAATATAACAATGCAGTTTAATACGTTGTCAAGATTGCAGAATAAACTAGATTCTATAGAATGAACAGATTGTGTCAGCAGAAATGAATACACCATCTTCTCTCTCATTATCTTCAATTGATCTTAGTGTACTTGCATAAAAATATTATTGCTAAACTTTACAATTATGAGAGAGTAATCAATAGTCTATCTAGCTATCTGCTACTGTGCCAGATAGTCATCTGTTCGATGTGCAAAATAAACTTTATTTGTAATGTATTTTAGTTTATTTCAGTATATATCAGTTTTACAGCATAAACTAAAAAGTCAGGATTTTTAAGCTAACACTACTAGGCATTTGGCATCTTTTGTGAAATGCAATAATCCTAATCTTCTATAGAAAATGCTGCAATAGATACCTATACATTTTACATTGATACACTATGTATTGAATATAAGTGTATCTGAAGTGTATTCTAGATCATCTGAACCTTGACATGCGATGCTTTCCAATTTTTCTAGCAATACCATGTAGAGATGTCAAACATTTCTGAAAGTGGTTGGGGCCACATGGTGGCTCAGTGGTTAGCACTGGATTTGAATCCTGCCAAGGGCAAAAAAACATTTGCAAGGAGTTTGTATGTTCTCCCCGTGTTTGAGTGGCTTTCCATCCAAAAGACATAATGATAGGGACAAATGTACATTGTGAGCCCTATGTAGGGTTCACATTCTACATAAAAAAAACATTTCTGAAAGTGGGAAGCACTCTATGCACAAATTTACCTTGTAGTCACAGCTCAACCCTTAGGAAAAATATGGAGCACTTTGGCTCATCTTGAAACATCTAGGCTCACCTTGGCCCATTTTGGATCATCAAATACCTTTGATTCATAGGAGAAGTGATTTCAAGAAGGAGACATGACTTAGTGGGAAAGGACTAAAGCTTAAATATGAAAAAGAAAGCTTAAAATTTAGGCTAGGCAGCGTCATTGAGTCACAAAGCCCTTCAACATTCTAAAAATGTAAATTTACTTTATTCTTCAATAATCTATCTTTCAATGCCTAGCGATAAATTTTATGTTCAGCGTCAGTATAATTTTACAAGTAAACAAAATCCATAGATAACTTACAAAAAAAATTTTGGGAAAATCTAGCTTTATTACTTCAGCAATGTTGAGTTGTATCCTCCTCCTATGAGTCAGTGCTTTTGGATTCTAACCGTTGGCCCTTTTTATTGCTAATGTTATTGTTTTTCCACACAGTATAAAGAAAAAAAATGAAAAGTAAGACAATAAAACTCTTAAAGCCATTCAAGCATACACGTTAAAATGGAGAATAATGTTTATAGTGCACATCATCAAACTGAAGATATCTGGCTGCTCCGTTGACACTGTTCGCACCATTGTGAGGAACATATTCCAGCATGAGATCATTCTGAGCTTTATGTCTATCGAATAGTTCTGGAACAAAGTGAAAGCGATAAATACATTACAGACATACAGAACATACAGCTCTAACCTGAAAGCTGCAATTTGCTTTTTAATCCCATCCGTGTTGCATTTCAACATTTCCTTGGCAGTTCAAAGAGAGTCTACATCCTTCTCACCTAAAAACTATATTGCTTTACCAGAACCTTTCTCAAATTACTTTTTGTCGTGTTATTTTATAATTACAAGTGGAATATTTGAGAAATGTTTCAAATGCACAAAAACTGCTGTCAGAAAATGTATGGAATAGAAAGGAAATGTCACATCAGTGGATACCTTAAATAGACTCAGCTATCTGCTATTTTTAAGTTCTGACTTCCTTCCATAGCTTATTGCTAAGCTTACTAAAAATGAGTATGTACTGACATACTGTGCTGTAAGTGGGCAGATTTTTTAATTAAAAAAAAACCATCCATCAGCTGGAATGTACTATTTTCTAAAGGGAAACAGCACTATAGGAAGATTTCAGTGATCTTAGAATACTTATGTCTTTCAAAAAGCCAGAGTCCTGCTTTCATTAAAGGGATATGTTAATATCATTGGTATATACCTTAAAGGGGATGTCCAGGATAACTCTAAAGCCCTTCACTGATTTAAACACCCTCCTCCCTCCTACTTTCTAAATGACATTATTAATCAAAAATGCCTATTTACCCATATCCCTGGAGCATGTCATGTGACCGCCACAGGGACATTTCTTGACTATCCGCTAATCATCTGTTTCCCATTTCTGGAAACAGATCGACACTACTACTCCCGCTCCCATCCACACCATCATACTTACTCATCTTCTTCCTGTCCGGGCTCCTCCTCCTTTGATGACATTGGCGTACGCATACGCAATTGATTCAGTATCGCTGAAGCCAACAAGGAATGTAAATGATATCGGGAGTTACACTGTCTCTGTACAGGTGATCTGTGGAGGTCTTGGGTGTTAGACCCCTGCAGATCTAATATTGATGGCTTATGCTAAGTATAAGGAAACTAGAAATCGGATAACTCCTGTAATGCTTGCCCAGCTTTTTAAAAATAAAAACAATCTGTTACTTACTGTATACAGCTTATGCCAAATTTATTTTGGTGGTATTTGATGTTGTGTCCATAGAAAAAAATATCTACAAAAGGTATTAATTTCTAGAATTAGAAAAAAAAAACTGTTATAGGAATGCATAAAAAAAACACCTTTCTGTATTTTGTATATAGTAGTTTGCTCAACAAGTGCTTGGGGAGTCTAGAGGTCATATTTTATAGACTGCAAATAATGGCGGATAATTAATTGCCTGCTATTAGTGGAGGACGCACAGCTTGATGGGGGATTTTTTTTCCCGTCCTATTTCTAGAGCTGTAAGACCTTGGCTGAGCAATCATACTGCCACAAAATAGTCTCACAATCAAACCTCCATGAATCAATTGTTGACAGCTTTAAATCTGAGTAGCACAGAGGGTGGCCGGAACAGCTGCTGCTAAACCTGCTCTAGGCCTGTACTTTCAGACATATACAAGTCAAGTTTTGTGAAAATAATGTCAGGATGCAAACAGTAGTCAGGTTACCAGGGTCGCTGAAAGACAGAACTTTGTATTATTTTTGTTCTTTAAACTTTCAAGATTTGCACCTGTTATACTTGAAATAAAGCACAGTACCCCATCTTTGTCTTCAAACACTCAGTATTTGTAAAACTACAGTACTTAGATTGTACCAAAACACTCTATGCAACACTGTATATAAATTGTGCATACTCGTATTCTTGCTAGACACTAGGGACAGTATCAAAACTGTATATTACATGTGGGAGCAAACACACAAACTCTGCAGGCTTTCTGTAAAAAGCAGTGTATTTCCGTTTTTTCCCGCAATGCATTTTTTTCACTGCATCTCTCACATTGCAGAAGTGCAGCATTTTTGAATGCTGAGTTTCTCTGCAGTGTTTTTAGCTGCATCTTGCTACATTGTATCTTAGGTGCAGTCTGGGCACTATTATGTTAAAATTAAAGTAGATCCATTTGTTGCCCTGGTTTTCCCATATTGTTACAGAATTACTTAGAACAGCTCATGTCTTTTACGAAATACTCTAGCTGCAATACACATCAGGTGGACAAATATTGCAGTATTACAAACTACAGTATGCTGCGACTGCAACACAATGACCACAAAAAAAATCATAAGGTTTGTTTTTTCTTGTAGAAGTCTTGACAGTTTGCTTGTTGCAGTGCACCTCATTCAGTTCTATTAGCTGAGATGAAAGTAGTGCTACATTGCAATATTTGGCCAGACATTTTCTATATGAAAAGTACAACATTTGCACAATTTTCACAATTTACAGACTTATTTATATACTATAGTTGTTGAACAAAGGGCACAATATTATGAAAGACTCCTGTAACTCTGCAAATTATGAAATCAACACAACGCAAAAGAAGCTTGCAGCATATGGATGAGATCTACTTGTGTGGTAATATAATCTGCTTCAGTAAGTCCCTGGGTAAAATCCAAGGAATTGTAGGACAACAAAAAAAAAAGTGTGTAGCTGCGGACTTTCTATGGGTGTTCCTATTTGGCCCCTTTATTGCGCCTTTGCAATAAAAGGGGCATTTTACAAATGCAGCATAAAGTGTTACTTGAGATAAGCTCACTTTCCCCCACAAAAAAGCAAAGTGATGAGCTTGGTGGAAAAACCTTCAACATAGGCTCAAACACATGCTAAATTTTGTACACTTGAAAAAGGGGCAGAATCACAATAAAATAGCTGCAAATGCCCTCTCATTGGGTGTAGTTGCAACAGGTTTTTACATTTCTAACATGACAATGATTGCTGCGGGTTTTATTAGCTGCTCTAAAGCCGGACCCCTCATGGTGGAAACAACACAGCAGAATTGCCGCGGTATAAACAGCGGTGTTTTACAGTCATTGCAGCATGGTCTTGTAAATCCCATCTACACCTTGTGATAAAATAATTGCTGCAGACATGCTGCGATTTTCAAAAGCATAGTGGTTTTGGAAATCGCAGCATGTCAATGATACCTATGGAAACATTGGCAGTTTTCCTATAGATATAATTGAAACAGAATGTTTGTGGAAAACATCTCTGTGAACTTTCTGTGAAAAGTGCTGCAGGAAAAACTGTAATGCGTTTCCGCTGTGGTTTTTCCCACAGTGCCTTTTTGCTGTTGTCTTCTACAAGGGGCGTTAACTTTAACCTGTGCAGTACAAGTATGAAAAGCTTTGGAAGATGTCTGGGGATTCCGGCAGGTATGCAGCAGAAAAACCCGCACAGACTCTGTCCATTTACATGAAGGAAAATGGCGCTTTATTTGGCGCAGAATTTTCAGCACTGAAAAAAAGCCTCCCATTTATTTCAATGGGTTCTACTAGTTTTTTTTTCCACTAGCAGAATTTTCCACGCTGAAAAAAAAAGCCTTCTATTGATTTCAATGGGTTCTGCTAGCAGAAAAAAGCTAGCGGCACCCATTGAAGTCAATGGGAGGCGCTTTTTTTTCAGTGCTGAAAATTCAATGTAGCCAATAAAAAAAATGGCTTTCACACAGCTGATATTCATTGCCATTGCAAATATAGGGTAGATGTCAGACACATTGCATCATGCAACCACAGTTTCTGTAAATTAAAGAGAAAACTCATGTTTTTGCCTGTGAAGATCAGAATAGCAACAATGACACATCAGGACTGACAATATATTTATGGACTGTTTGTATAGTTGCTATTTGTAAACTATATAGTAAAAACTTTCCCACAGCATTTGCAGTAAAATTCCTTGTTGTTTGTGCAAGCTAACTGTACATGCTATTATAACCCCGCTATTGAAAAAAACGTCCCTGGACCCATCCTGTGCTGCTAACTATCGACCCGTCTCTAACCTCCCCTTCATCTCTAAACTCTTGGAACGCCTGGTCTATTCTCGTTTAATCCGCTAATCTCTCTACTAACTCTCTGCTTGACCCCTTACAATCTGGTTTCCGCGCTTTTCACTCTACTGAAACAGCTCTCACAAAAGTCTCCAATGATCTCCTAATGGCTAAATCCAATGGTGACTTCTCTCTTCTTATTCTTCTCTATTCCCTCTAAAATCTATTCTGAATGCAGCGGCCAGGCTCATCTATCAGGCTAGACGCTACAGCGATGCCTCTGGTCTGTGCCAGTCGCTACATTGGCTGCCTATTCATTATAGAATAAAATATAAAGTTATTACTCTCATCCACAAGGCTCTCCATAATGCCGCACCTCCCTACATTTCCTCCTTCATCTCTGTCTACCGCCCAACCCATGCTCTCCACTCACTCAATGACCTAACACTTACATCCTCTATTATCAGAACCTCCCACGCTCGTATACAAGACTTCTCCCGAGCTGCACCACTTCTCTGGAATGCTCTACCCCGGACAATCAGATTAACTCCCAATTTCTACAGTTTCAAACGTAAACTAAAGACGCATCTTTTCAGACAGGCCTATCACAATTTCTAATGTAAACCCTTCCATACTATAATTAGAATCCCCAAAATTTAACCTTCCTCTGTCCCCGCTCCCACATTACCCCACATGATATGATGTCTTTTCAGGCTAACTTTATTTGTACAAGCTCCATCCACATGTTACAGGACACTACTAGTGATGGCTCACAAAGTTTTGTTTGTGTAATGACAGAAACCTCTATTACAAAATTATCTGAACACTGTATAAGCAATGCCGCCCCTGCTACCTCTTGTGTCACTCCCTCTACCTCATAGATTGTAAGCTCTTGCGAGCGGGGCCCTCAGTCCCATTGTGTGAAATGACGTTCTTTGTTATGTATCTGTCTGTATTTGAACCCTACAAATTGTACAGTGCTGCGGAATATGTTGGTGCTAAATAAATAAAATGTATCATTATTATTATTATTATTATTATTATTATTATTATTATTATTATTATTATTATTATATGATGTACTAATTTATATAAAAATTGATATTTGACGTTTAATAAAATAATAAGTAAATAAATGATGTCACCCTACTGGAAAGACAGTGAAATTACAATGCAGATTACCAAAATGTTTTGTGATGCAGCCCAACTGTCGAATTAGATAATGTTTGTATTACTTTATGTATCTAAGAAGAAATCATCAGAAGAATTATGAGCAACGTCTGATATTCATTACAGCTATATTTTCCCCTGTATATTTTATGCCAGATCTCAGCTGGAGGTAACCTAGTTTGCAATTACATTAAGTCAGAGATTTAGAGTTGTAAGCACTGCAGATTTGTTTAATGTGCAACATACCTCTATATTTAGCAGATACAACATAGATATATTATATACTTCTATTAGTCAACTAGGATCTGTCGAAATTATGTTCTTACAATAAGACATTAAATCCTCCAAAATCCAACGTGTTTACTGGATTTCTGCCATTGCAATTTTGCCAAAATGTATTCAAGGGAAGTATCCACATAGTATGGACAGTTTGTAAAATTGACTGATCAACAGAGGTTTTCATATTTATGACATCTATTACCATCCTAGAATAGAATAAATGACATATTCCCATCTCAAGTATCTAAACTGCTGGTTTATGGAGATTCAAAAGGTTTCCTAAATACATTGCTTTAATAATGTTGCTTTGTTTGTCTGTTATGTGAGATTATTCCTCCTATTGCTTACTCTGTTTCCTTGAACGCTAATCTGTTATCTGATTCAGGACGGATGACATGACTAACTGTTCTCTGGAGGGGAGGGTGTTTGAGTTTTTGGGTTTTAGCTTGCTTTAAAAGCTGTTATCTCCTGTTCTTACAGGTCAGCTAATTGAATTTTGCTGATAATGGCTGGGACAGGGTTCTAGCTTAGTGCCTGTTATTTTCTTTCCAAACCTATGTAATGTAATATATACTTGCTTTGCATATCTCATCTGCATTATTAGAGATTTCTAGTCATAATAAATAATCCTTAATAGTAAAGGCAATGTCTGTATTTACTGAAGTACTTCATATTGTTCTGCCCATCAAACTGTCAAACCCCTTCCATCAGCTTGGTGATATAGGATGTGAAAAGAAGAAACAGTAGGCAAACTGGTGGGAAAGGGAGATGGACAAACCCCTTTAGGCTAAAGGCCTACATTGCAAAAATGCATTGTTTTAAAGTACCTGAAAAGTGGATGGGATTCTGGCTAATCCCATCCACACACTGCAGAAAAAATCTACAGCTTTCTATCACTAAACTATCTAAACTATCACCTTTTTGAAAATCGCAGCATGTCAATTATACCTATGGAAATGCTGGCATTTTCTATATAGGTATAATAGCAGTACATGGTCCACAGAGGAAAGCTCTGAAAAAATGCAATGAAAAGCGCAATGAAATGTCACAGCTGAGGTCAATGACCTGAAAATAAATCGGTAAATGGTGCTGAATTTAAACAAAATACATATTAGAAAGTGTTTTGTATTGATACATCCAGTTTTGTTTTGTTTTTTAAATTGGATAACTCCTTTAAGGCCGAGGCTCCATAGAGTGAAACACAGCTTAAAAATGGATCAAATACACATCATATTTTGCTGCTTTATTTTTCACTGAGGTTTTGTTGCATTTTCCTATTAAATACATACTAATATTAACATTTTCAATTGCAATTTTCAAATGTTTGAAAACACAGCTTTCCCATGGCTTTTTTTTAAAGGAAATGTTTTTTTTCCAGGAGTGCCCTGAGCCTGAAAAGATTGGAAAATGCTGCCCTACAGTGTTATTTTTTCTAGATGGCTGTTACCACTAGCGGGTGGTTCTCTGCATATTGTACAGTCAATACTGACAGATCAGACTATGATGAAACCTCCACACTAATTTCACAATAGTTGACATGGCAGCCCCTGCTCTGCATAACCACTACTTAGAACACGATGAAGGATCTTGTAGTGACGTCATCACAGGGACAAGCCAATCACAGAGCAGTAGTGACATAATCACAGGTCCTGTGCCCCTAGCAGGGAAGAGACAGAGCCTGTGAATCGAAAGCAGGAGGATGTCCTTACATAGAAGAACCAAGAGAGGAGGGCGTGAACAGAGTATGACATGGGTGCATGGGAACGCCCACGGTGCATTTACATATATGTTTAAAAGGCAATTCATTAAAATGGGGGTTCTTTTAACAAACAATTAGCAGGACTTGAATAGCCTTTTTAAAGGCTATTCAGGCATATGTTCATCTAAAATAGCGAAAATCCAGTGATAGAGCCCCTTTAACCCTTTTCCGCCAATGGCATTTTTTGATTTTCGTTTTTCGTTTTTGACTCCCCTCCTTCTAAACCCCATAACTTTTTTATTTCTTCGCTCTCAGAGCCATATGAGGTCTTAATTTTTGTGGGACAAATTTTTCTTCATGATGCCACCATTAATTATTCTGTAGAATGTACTGGGAAGCATGAAAAATTCAGAATGGGGTGGATTTGAAGAAAAAATGCATTTCTGCGAATTTCTTACGAGCTTTGGTTTTACGGCGTTCACTGTACAGCCAAAATGACATGTCCCCTGTTATTCTGTGTTTCGGTACGGTTCCAGGGATACCAAATTTATATGGTTTTATTTACATTTTGACCCCTTAAAAAAAAATCCAAAACTGTGTAAAAAAAATTTTTCTAAAAGTTGCCATATTCCAACAGCCGTAACTTTTTTATATGTCAGTGTACTGGGATGCATAGGGTGTCTTTTTTTGCGGGTCGGGTGTACTTTTTAGTTCTACCATTTTCGGGAAATGCTTTTGCTTTGATCACTTTTTATCCAAATTTTTATCAGAATCAAAACACTGAAAAAACGGCGGTTTGGCACTTTTGACTATTTTTCCCGCTACAGCGTTTACCGAACAGGAAAAATATTTTTATAGATTTGTAGAATGGGCAATTTCGGACACGGGGATACCTAACATGTATGTGTTTCACAGTTTTTAACTACTTTTATGTGTGTTCTAGGGAAAGGGGGGTGATTTGAATTTTTAATACTTTTTATATTTTTTTATATATTTTTTTTCTTTACTTTAAAAATTATTTTTTTTTTTTTTTGCATTTATTAGACCCCCTAGGGGTGTTGAACCCAAGGGGATCTGATCACTAATGCAATGCATTATAATGCTAATGCATTGCAAAAAAATCATCCTTTCTTTTGCAGGCCGCATAGACCAGCTTGCAAAAGAATGAGATTGCAGACTGGCCAGGGAGTCTTGTAAAGGCTCCCGGCTGTCATGCCAACGTGACGTCGGCCCTGGAGCATGCTCCAGGAGCTGGCGAACACCAGCAAAATGGCGCCGCCATGAAAATGGCTCCTCCGGCGCCTTTGACCGTGGTGCCGGAGTGGTTAATGCCTCCGATCGGTCCGGGGACCGATCAGAGTCATTAGAGCCGGTTGTCTACTGCTTAAAGCAGTAGACACCCGGCGGCTATGGCGGCCGCCCGGCTCCCGTGGGGTCGCTATAGTTACACACCCGACATGCACCATACTATTACGGCGGATGTCGGGAAGGGGTTAATATAAATTCCAATGGGTGGGTGATCTGCAACATGTATGTAACTTAATGTAATTTGGTTTTTATACTCTGTATCCAGTTACTGTACTGATACTCTCATGCACAGCTACTTGTTCTATATTAAACATCCATCTGCTTATTTCATATTATGCTGATTAGTTAACCCTTGCAGTAACCTTCACAATCCCATGAAAATGCATGATACGCTAGAGTAAATTACACTACATTTGTATAATTTTTTTATTCTTGTAACTTATATACATATCATTATTGGTGATGAAATAATTACTCCAATTTTCTGACAGGAGAAAAATACATTACCATATTATACAACCTTGTAAGCCACCACTAAAAAAGGTGCACTCTTTAAGGTGGTATCACTTGCATGTCAATTGAGTTTTTATATATATTTCAACCCAGTATGTGTGAAACATTTGCAATTAGCAAGATTTTGCCATGATACTACCAGATCATTGTACCTTTATTAATGCCTATTGCTACAGAGGTTTTTTGCCTGTTTACCCAATGGTTACCTTATGAAGTTTATAAATTACCCAGGAATGTCTGGTGAGTTGTAGCATTTTGAGACTTTTTTTTTTTTTTACCATGCCTTGATATTGTGCTGAACTGGTTTAAAGAGGATCTTTCATGTCCTCAGGCACAGGTAGTTTTATAGAAAGCTAGAACGCCGACAGTTCCTGACAGTGTAACTGGTAACGCCCCTCCTGACAGTCTGTCCTCAGCGATGTACTGTGAGGGGGCGTTCCTTACTGGCCAGCCATGACGCCTGACCAAACTCATCCCTAGACCAGTACTGAATTGAGTGCACTTCTGGATTTCTAGAGGTATATAAAACCGCATGTGTCCGAGGACATGAAAGGTTATCTTTAATGAAAAGTTAGAGTTGTTAACCAAACTGGAAATCAGTTATGTGTGAACACATTTGTGGATTTTTTTTTTCCAACATACTGTTAAAAAAAAGATGAGAATGATAGTACACAAATTAGTGATATACACTGATTAATATACACGGATTGGCATGATGGCATAGATGTTACATTTTCTCACAGATGTTGCAGCTGAGCTTGTAGGTCCTGCACAATTGTAGGTAGCCGAAACTAGCATCCCAGCTGGCCCCATAAATGCTTAATTGACAGTCTGGATACTAGATAGGTGAGGAAAGTATTGAAATATGGTCAAAACTTTCCTTGTTTCTTGTTTCGTGTAGACAAACATTATGCTGCTATAAGTGACAATACTTGGCAGCAGGATGTCCTGCACATATTACTGAGCTGTTACTGTCCCTCAAATCACTACTAGGGGTGACTAGCAATGTCTCACAAAGAGAGAATTAAAACACTTACCACAAGGAATCCATACTTGAACCCAGTCATTGTTAGATCCCAAACACACATTACAGTTCCAGCCCATAATAGTCCAGGTTTCTTGTTCACAACATAACTGTAAACAAGGAAATTGGTGGCTGGCTGCCAATGGCATGACACGTAATGACACCAATCTCCTTCTGCTAAGCATCTGGTTATGGTCTGGGCAGTGAAAATAGTGAAGGCAGTTAAGGTGTCAAAGAATCCTACTTGTGATCTATCTGGACTGTCTGGAGCCTGTTCCCTGTGTGTACCCTCTTATAACCACTGTACCCAACACCTAACAACTAGATCAGAACAGCCTAGATGGCACACACTTCGTTAAAACAGCTATTCTGGTTCTCCTAGTCCATTGATGTCCACCTCTCAAGTGTATCAAGTGGCAATATGCCTTTAAATGTGTCATAAACATATAGAAGTATTTTTAATCTGTCCTGTAGGAAGTCCTGGTGTCTAATCAGACCATACCTGTAATTATTTGTATAATTGCCTAAGGCTATGATCACAAATGCGTCCTCCATTCCTCTTGGAATCCTGGCTGACCCCATTATAGTCTGTTCCATGGTTAACCACTTTTGAAGCGGATTGGGTTTACGTTTTTCGGATCCCCAAGCGGACCTGAAAAATGGAAACCCCAATGCAGTTGTGAATCTAGCATTAGACATGGCTGTCTGCTGAGATTTCCAGCAATCCAACCCTTCTATCTTAGTGTGTTATTTTTTTGCCAATGAGTGTATTAGTGTTGTGATGCACATGTTCACCATAAGCCCTAGTCACAAAAATACCAGCAATAATAATATAATAATATTTATTTAGTAAATTGTGACATTCATTTTTCCACATCTAGCAGTATTTTAGATGCATTTGGTATCACAGGATCCATATTATTATGTTTTTGAAGCATTGACATGGCTTGTCTGATGTTTCATTGTGAAGATTTTTTCTTTCTAGTCATCAGAGATTGAGTTTTCAGAATATCAAATATAATCATGTTCTTTTTTTCCTCTGCTAATGGCATATCAGTGTGTTCACAAATGAATTCAATACCCTAAATAGGCAACCTGACTAACAGAAACTTATCACTGGTTGCACTTTTTGACATGTTAATGAATTCCCCCCAGAAATGTAACGGCTTGCAGAAAGCTATGCTGTATGTTAAAGTATGGTTAATTCCTCTTACACAATCCCATGAGGAGATAGGATGTTTGCCGTGTCAGCATAGCACAGATTTATTTTCATACGACAGTCCAAAGAGCTGAAGAATTTGTTAAAAGAAAATAATATTGTCAAGTTTTCTTCTCATTAATTTGCTTTGTTTTCCAAATTATTAACTTCATTAATCTTTCATAATAAAAAGTTATTTGATAAATAAAATATTGAAAAAATACATGTGATAAGAAAATGCATTAATTGTTAAAAAATAACTCACAAAGAAGGAATTGTAGGGATTAAACCTTAAGGTTTGGGGAAAACTGTTGAAAGGATGCTGTAGTACCCTATTGGGGTGACTCTAGTCTGGATATAAGATTAGATACAGTTGGGCATAGAGGCATACATGTTCCATATGGTATCCTGCTGCTCATTTGTCCAAAAAGTTACAAATGAGCCTGTAGCTCTTTCACTTTTTTAGGCTATTGAATCTGTCTTCCAAGCTGGTCCCATAAATGCTTGATTGGCAAAAAATCTTGCAATTTGGTAGAAACATTCCTGGGAAACCCTTGCTATGCGTGGGCGAGCATTATACTTCTGAAAAATGCAAGTTGAAACCCTTCCCATGAGAGAAAATACATGTGTCCACAGGATATCCTGTACATATCGCTGAACTGTTTGTGTCTTTTGTATCAACTGTCATGACCTGGACTTGTCACTGAAGACAATACAGTTCCTGTCCTTAGCAGTACAGGTTGGCTTTTAATGACAAGGCATGTAACAAATTTCCTACTGCTAGGCAACTGTAAATGGTATGGGTCGAGACAGGGGTGTAAAATGAAGTTGCCACCTATGTCTAGATGGTGGATAAGGAACCTATGGCAGGTGCACGTGCTTGACGCAGTGTCGTGTCTTGCAGTCAACCATTTCTCATCAATAGGTATTCTACTCAAAAGCAGTCTTTGAGGGCCTTTGTTGTGCAATTCCAAAAGTCTAGTCAGACCATATTATACACATATCTGCTTGAGAAACAATTGTAAACCGTGTTTTACGGCAAATTGACATTTTGGGTTTGTTTCTTTTTTGTGTGTGTGTGTCAAGGAGTGAATACATTGTGCGTATCTTGATGAGTAACACTTATTGTATCATTTGAAAGGGTTGTCCATGTTTGACATTTTGTCCTTTGTCAGAAGAGATGACAAAAAGAATGTGGTCACAGGTTTTCAATACCCAGAATTAGTTTACCTATAACCTTGCGGAAGCTATATCTTTTGTGGATAGATTGTAAAAAGAAAATCACCAGATTGTTCAGGAACACATCCAGAATCAAATGAGGCATGTTACTTAGCATTTTCTAATTTGTCCAAACTCCAGGAAAAAAGGGGAGGGGGGGGGGGAATTGGGAAAAATACAGCCCACTCTGCTGGCAATATGTTATAATCCCAATAGTTCACTGCCGAATTTCAAAGTGATATAGAAAATCCCGGTATATAATATCATGGAAAAAATTAGTGACTCACTCTCTCCAGACGTGAAGGGGAATCGCACAGGACAATCCTTGGTTCCTCCGGCTAGGAACCCAAACATGCAAGAAAAATCTCAAGGTAAACGGAGTCCAGCGATATAGACTTGGTTAAAAATACTTTATGTTTATTCACTTCATATTAAAAAGGTTTTCTACCCGACACCTCAAGACAGATGGAAACCAGATATATATGGTATAATGACAGACCCAGCTTACGCGTTTCGAAAACTAAGGTTTCTTAGTCATAGCCTAGGCTATGTTACCTTTGGTTTTGAACCTAGGATTCTGGCATTGCAGTGTTAAGCACTGAGCCATTATGCTGCCATCAATCTTTGCTCAGGCTGCAAGTTAAGAATAAACTCCACACTCCCCACCAGTGTGTTGCAAACACACTCCACACACCTGAAATACTTCACTTGAACTACACACTTTTGCTCCCAGCAGTCAGATGCGAACACAAAAAAGTAATGGGTTGACAGAAGCAGACATAAAGTACCATCAAACATAATGATTTAATACCCAAAGGGTTCAGTGTCATATGTGAATAATACAAGAGTTGAGAATACAAGCAAAACAGTTTTTAAAATAAAAGGAGAAAACAGAATAATCCTGATAACCTAGAGTCCTTTTTGGTTCCATGGAGCTTGGAGGATCTCACTGATGGACTGGGCACTCCCAGCTTAATTGCTGGCTTCAAGATGTGACACCATTTCTAAAGTATTTCCAGTCCTTTGTAATGTGAAACTCCCGGCTTGTGCTTAATTACCCCTCTGTCAGATTGCCACGCTCCTGCCCCTTTCCACATCTTGTAAAACTAGGAAATGGCTGGTTTCATCTGCACCTTGGAAAGAGGGATACTCTACAGATGACCAAGATTGCTCTCTGGTCACAATCTCCTATGCCTGACAAGGCAATAAACATTCCTTGGCAGTATATCTGACAGTTGGAAACATTTTCACTTCTGATACCCCCCTGTCATTACTTGTATACGCACATACCAATGTAATTTACTGACACATGCATAAATACAATATTCACTTAATGATAGATACACAAACCATGTAATTCAGTAATGTTATATACTGAAATGGCCCTCCTTTCATCACTGGTTTCACAACATCTAAAGCAGAACAAGTGGCATAAATACATGCTCAATACATAAGTTGCATAAACAGTTTAACAAAATGTTAAAATTGTTCCTTGGAAGAATACTGCAAAATTAAGATCACTTCTAAGAGCTTCCATACAGCACTGAATTTTCTTCTTTGCACAATACATATTTTAATATTCTTAAACGTTTTCCTCATATTTTCATTTTTAAAGTTGGACTTTAGGAAAAAACAAAATTAACACCGCTAAATATGCAGTCATTTTGTAGCCAAGATTCTGGTGCCCTTTCTGACCACATTTTCCCATTTGGAGTTAAGATGTCATCAGGAAACATCTGCTGCTCTTGAGCTTTACCCAGCAGAATAGTAAGTGATGCGGAACAATAAAGAATGCAATTTACACACTAGTAAAACATAAAACCTGTGCAGAACGTAATTTCAGGCCTTGTATTTCCTTTTAATATGACGCATTACAAAGCATATTGATTATGTGCTGGGTCACTACAAGTATTTTCTTAGTGATGGCTGCATTTCCATGATGATGATAGTTCTCTCGGCCAATATTCATTATTGTATATTATGCTTAATGGCTAATATGACAGCTAAAGGTGTCCTGTAAACTCAGGGCGGACGTTGAAGAATTGTTGAGCTTCCTTATTCTAGGATATTCTTGCTGTACAATTCTTTGTGTGATCATAGGCTCTTACCCCTGACATTCTTTCTTAAAGTCTTTCTGTAATAAAATGATTTCCCTGTGGAAACAAAAGAACATTCCATCGACGAGATGATTACATAGAACATGGAGGGATTTGGTGACTATATTGACTTATAAAGTGACTTTTACAAGGTGTTAAACCCTGCCCTATGTTATGAGATAGAGAAAAAGCAAGTGTCCATTGCATCACTATAGTCCGTAGTTCCTAACATTAAATCTCTGTTACCGCAGACTCATGTATAAAGTATTTCTGAGCATCTGTTATTTTCTGCTCTTCCTCCGATGACCTGTGAAGAAAACATAAGACGAGACAATTAGCAGCTGTTAAATGCATTAGCCAGCTAAAATCACATGAGAGCTTTATTTAGAGGTAAATGAAAACAACCAAAAGATTTATCATCAGTGACTGAATTGTGCTGAGAACGGATCATAAATAGTAAAATATATATCGAGTTATATATCAGACATGATAGCAAACAGGATAATGAATGGATAGGTCTGACCTTCATATTGTGCATGTATTACAAGAATACACTCATATACTATATTGATGGGAGATAGGAGTCTAGTGGGAGAGACATACTTTTTATCTCTATATGTGTCAAGAGTGGGTACAGGTATTAGGAATGCCTGGGTGCTTCCATCTCGTGATGAGAAGACACCTCATATTTCAAGTGAGTTATGAAGATAAATGCTAAAGTCTTGACCAGTCTAAAAACTAAATATATATCATTGGGAAATGACCTTCAAAAGATAGAAAAATAGATAGATAGATAGATAGATAGATAGATAGATAGATGATTGATTGATAGATAGATAGGAGATAGATAGATAGATAGATAGATAGATAGATAGATAGATCTAATTAAACGTATGGATAATAGCACCAAATATTGGATTAACCTATATGATAAAAAAATGTTTTTGAATGTTATCATGTATTAAAAAAAAAAAATTCAGATTTTATCATGATCTTTAATAAATTTGAGCATTTTATAAGTGGTGGTTCTGTCTTTTGACTAAGCATTTTGTATTTATATGAACACACTTTTTTGCCTAGGATTGCACTGTATATTTTTACAGAGGAGTGAGGGTCATATATTCATCACTCTCAACAAACCCCTAATGTGCCATTAAACCCAAATTTACACTCCAAAGTCTTATTAAGCTGCACTAACAGGGCCAACTCCAGGTTTCTGTGGGCCCTTGGGCAACAGTGTTTCAGTTGGCCCCTTTTGGAGCAACTCATGTGCACTGCAGCAAAAGAACAACCAAAGCCGGGTGTTTTTTTAGTGAGGCGGAGCTGCTGGAGTGGACTATAATACAGTCCATTCCATACAATTAGGTGGAACCTGTTCAGACATTAGAAAGTAGAGAAGAATTTTAGACAGACATCTGCCTCAGATTCAGGGGCTTAACTACCAGGGTAACAGAGGTAGCCGGGGCCACAGGGCCCGGGACATTAGGAGGACCGGTGACAGCCAGTACCGCTGCATTTATTTCTTTATTTTTAAATAGGCCATTACCGGCTGGAGTAACTTCAGGGGAGGGGCTACACCAGCTTAATTATACATTATGACACGAGCCTGACCCACGTGAAGTCTTTGAACAAGGCCGAAGATAGTATGCAGTCACATCGAACCCAGGAGAGGTAAGTAACAGTTTATTATGTTCACTTACCTCCCCTGGACCTTTGATCATCATACTCTGGAGTCTGCACAGTATGATAATAGCAATTTCGGTTTGGACCTATGTGGTCTGAACCAAACTGCCTCTGATCCTCACTCCTGCAAGGTGGATCGGTAAATAAATAGGGCTGCAGTCAACTGTCTAGTGGGCCCTCTCAGGAGTTTGGGGCCCCAGAACTTGTCTGGGTAAACCGGGTGCTGTATCCAGCCCTGTGTACTAGCACTAAATGCTGGAGAATATACTGTAAATATCAACTATTTATTAGTATACTGTATAGTTTTACTGCTTCTGACTGGCCATGGCTCCATGAAGTTGAGTTGGAATTGAGCTGTGGAAAAATAGAGAAATCAGAGTTGTAGTCAGAGGTTTAACCTGCCGCGTACACAGCCCTGGGCTTAAATCCGGCCTAGTTTGTCCTAGCTGTATATGATAGTGAAGTATTTAGTGTTCTCTAACAGCAAGATTAGGAGCAAACTCTAGAAAAAAAAAAACATTATAAATGCCTAGAAGATAATAGAAAAGAGGCAACATAAAAGATGAAAAATGAAATGAATTTGTTCATTAATTCACAAGGCCAGAAGAAATATCAGCCAAGACGAGAATATGCAAACAAAAAACAGACGCCAGCATTAATTTGTGGATAACATTGTACTCTCAATGGAGCTTGCTAAACTGCAGCTTTCAGCAACAATTTATAGGTAATTGTTTACCTGCAGCTTGGAGAGAATGCAGATGGTTCTGGCAAGATCCTCAAGACAGAGCAACCTATGTCCCCAGCTATTTCCTGTCATTACCGATATAGCTGAAGCTGTATTACCACCAGACATTGGTATTTTCCTGCCACTCTGCACTACATAGAATGCATTTATGTAGCGCTATATACTGAGTTGTGCAAAAGTTTTAGGTAGGCGTGGGGAAAAAATGCTACAAAGTAAGAATATTTTTAAAAATAGAAGTGTTAATTGCTATAATTTATACACAGTATAAGTATGTATAGGTATATATATATATATAACAATATAATGTATTGTGTAAAATTTTGGCAGATGTGTACAAAATGCTGTTAAGTAAAAATGCTGTCAATAATGAAAGTCATAATAATTTAATTTAGTCAATTAGCAAAATTAAGTGAATGAATAAAAGTGAAATACAAAATCAATCAATAGTTGGCGTTACCCTCTCCCTTTGGGGGAGAATTCCTGGAAGTGATTATATGGTCTCCAGAATGCCCTGATCTCAACATCACAATTCTGCAATTTTAAATATTGGGACATAATAATAAAAAAAAAATCTCGTCATTTGAAAGTCCTAAATTTAGGTAAATACAAACTCAGATAAACAACACATGACAAATTACAACATTTCATTTCAACAAACCCTAGGTCAAAATGCAGAAGCAGTTTATGAAATGACCTTGATTATCTGATGATAAGTAAGTGTGACCACCTCTATAAAAGCAGAAATTTTGGCAGTTTGCTGGTCTGGAGTGTTCAGGCATGTGTTAACAGAATTCCAAAGGAAAGATATCAACAATGACCTTAAGTAAGCAATTGTCAGAAAACCAAGAGCTAGGGGGCCACACGGTGGCTCAGTGGTTAGTAGAGATGAGCAAACACTAAAGTGTCCGAGGTTCGAAATCCGATTCGAACAGCTGCACACTGTTCGACTGTTCGAACGGATTTCGAACCCCATTATAGTCTAGGGGGGGGGGGGGGGGAATGCTCGTTTCAGGGGTAGGCAACATTCGATAAAATCATATTTACCAAGTCCACGAGTGACGGTCAGGCTGGATTCTGCTTGAAGTGTTGTCCCGGACCCCGCGTCCTCTTCCGGGTGGTATTCACTCTGCCTAGGCATCCCGCCTAGGCAGAGCCGACTGCGCATGTATAGCATTCTGCCAATTAACGCTGGTTCTGCATCGAACATTAAACTTCGAACAGCTAGTGGTGTTCGATCGAGTAGGAGTATTTCGAATACCGTAGTATTCGATCGAACACTACTCGCTCATCTCTAGTGGTTAGCACTGCAGCCTTGCAGTGCTGGAGTCCTGGTGTTCAAATCCCGCCAAGGGCAAAAAAACCATCTGCAAGGAGTTTGTATGTTCTCCCTGTGTTTGCATGGATTTCCATCCCATATTCCAAAGACATACTGATAGGAAAAATGTACATTGTGATCTCTATGTGGGCTCACAATCTACATTAGAAAAAAAAAACAAAAGCTACATCTCAGAATCTAGTTAGCATCATAAGTGTTCAAGTTCATGGCAGTAAAATAATACAGAAAACCATGGCTTCCAGTTGTTGCTGCTCTTGAGATTTGTTTTGCAAATATAATATACTAGAGGGAGGACCCGGCTTCGCACGGGTATATTACATTTTATGTTTGTGTAGTGCCCCATAAGAAATGTCCAATTTTGCACTGGTGTATTTTGTATGTGGTTTGTGTGTATGTCCATAAGCGTCATGTGAATATGTGTATCTCATTTTGGATATCAGTGAAAAACCTGTGATCAGTTGTTATGGATACCTTGAGTAAAGCTGTATCTAATCCTTCCCCGTGTAGTACTGTGTTTAGACGCAAGTATCTAATCCTTGTTGGTGTGGTACTGTGTGCAGATGCACATATCTAATCCTCCGGCGTGTGGTACTGTGTGCAGATGTGTGTATCTAATCCTCCCCCGTGTGGCATTGTGTGAAGAGGCACGTATCTAATCCTCCGGTAATTGAAACTGTGTGCAGACGTGCATATCTAATCTTATGGCATGTGGTACTATGTGCAGACGCACGTATCTAATCCTCTGGCATGTGGTACTGTGTGCAGACAGGTATATCTAATCCTCTGGCGTGACGTACTGTGTGCAGATGCACGTATCTAATCCTCCCCCGTGTGGTACTGTGTGCTTAGACGTGTATCTAATTATCTGGCATGTGGTACTGTGTGCAGAGGCATGTATCTAATCCTCCAAAGTGTGGTACTTTTTTCAGACACACGTATCTAATCCTCCCCTGTGTGGTATTGTGTGAAGAGGCGTGTATCTAATCCTATGGCGTGTACAACTGTGTGAAGATGTGCGTATCTAATCGTCTGACATGTGAAACTGTAAGCAGACACGCGTATCTAATCCTACGGCATGTGGTACTGTGTGCAGACGTGCTTATCTATTCCTATGGTGTGTGGAACTGTGTGCAGATGCACGTATCTAATCCTCCCCTGTGTGGTATTGTGTGATGAGGCGTGTATCTAATCCTATGGCGAGTGGAACTGTGTGTAGACGCGCGTATCTAATCCTACGGCATGTGGTACTGTGTGCAGATGTGCGTATCTAATCCTCTTGCGTGTGGTACTGTGTATTGAGACGCGTATCTAATTCTCTGGCTTGTGGTACTGTGTGCAGAGGCTTGTATCTAATCCTCCAAAGTGTGGTATTGTATGCAGACACACGTATCTAATCCTTCCTTGTGTGGTATTGTGTGAAGAGTCGCATATCTAATCCTACGGCATGTGGAACTGTGTGTAGACGCGCGTATCTAATCCTTTGGCGTGTGGTACTGTGTGCAGATGCGCGTATCTAATTCTTCCCTGTGTGGTACTGTGTGCTGATGAGCGTATCTAATTCTCTGGCTTGTGGTACTGTGTGCAGAGGCATGTATCTAATCCTCCAAAGTGTGGTACTGTATGCAGACACACGTATCTAATCCTCCCCTGTGTGGTACTGTGTGAAGAGGTGCGTATCTAATCCTACGGCATGTGGAACTGTGTGTAGATGCGCGTATCTAATCCTACAGCATGTGGTACTGTGTGCAGACGTGTGTATCTAATCCTCTCTGTGTGGTGCTGAGACGCATATATAATTCTCTGGCTTGTGGTACTGTGGGCAGAGGCATGTATCTAATCCTCCAAAGTGTGGTACTGTATGCAAACACATGTATCTAATCCTCCCCTGTGTGGTATTGTGTGAAGAGGCATATATCTAATCCTACGGCATGTGGTACTGTGTGCAGATGCGCGTATCTAATCCTCTGGCATGTGGTACTGTGTGCAGATGCACGTATCTAATCCTCCCCTGTGTGGTACTGTGTGCAGATGCACATATCTAATCCTCTGGCATGTGGTACTGTGTGCAGATGTGCGTATCTAATCCTCCCCCGTGTGGTACTGTGTGCTGAGACATGTATGTAATTCTCTGGCTTGTGGTACTGTGTGCAGAGGCATGTATCTAATTCTCCAAAGTGTGGTACTGTGTGCAGACACAACTATCTAATCCTCCCCTGTGTGGTATTGTGTGAAGAGGTGCGTATCTAATCCTATGGCATGTGGAACTGTGTGTAGATGCACGTATCTAATCCTACGGCATGTGGTACTGTGTGCAGACACGTGTATCTAATCCTTCCTGTGTGGTACTGTGTGCTGAGACGTGTATGTAATTCTCTGGCTTGTGGTACTGTGTGCAGAGGCATGTATCTAATCCTCCAAAGTGTGGTACTGTGTGCAGACACACGTATCTAATCCTCCCCTGTGTGGTATTGTGTCAAGAGGCGTGTATCTAATCCTACGGCATGTGGAACTGTGTGTAGATGTACGTATCTAATCCTACAGCATGTGGTACTGTGTGCAGATGTGCATATCTTATGCTCTGGTGTGTGGAACTATGTGCAGATGTGTGTATCCAATCCTTTGGCATGTGGTACTGTGTGCAGACGCATGTATCCAATCCCCCGGCGTGTGGTACTTTGTGCAGACGCGTGTATCTAATCCTTCGGCATGTGGAACTGTGTGCAGAAGCGCGTATTTAATCATCTGGTTTGTGGGACTGTGTGCAGACGCGTGTATCTAATCCTCTGGCGTGTGATACTGTGTGCTGATCTGTGTATCTAATCCTCTGTTGCATGTATCTCAGTTTGGATATCAGTGTTGGGTTGTGTATGTGGAGTGACCGTGTGTATTGCAGTTGGAATATGAGTGAAAGACTTGCAGGTTTGTATTGGCTAAGGGGGGGGCATTGTGTTTGGAATGCTGTATCTCAGCAACGGTACGTCCGAGCGAGTTGGAGTCTCGTCTTAAACCTTCCCGGATATCTGAAGTATCTCTGTACCAAATTTGGTGAAGATCGGTCCAGTCGTTTGGTTCGCATTAGAGCACAGACAGACAGACAGACAGACAGACGGACAGACAGACAGAAATTCATTTTTATAATATAGGGAGATATATATAACTTTAATACAATGACATAAGTGAAGACAACATGAAGATTATTATTATTAATAATACTAATAATAATAATTAGAGTTGAGTGAATAGTATTCGAAACTAGAGTTTCGATTATACCTCGCTCCCATAGGAATGAATTGGAGTGGCCGTACAGCTGGCCGCTTAACCCCTTGCTGTACGGCTGCTCCCATGCATTCCTATGGGAGTGAGCTATTCAACACTCTAGTTTCGAATACTATTTGCTCATCTCTAATAATAATAATAGTAATAATAAAACATTATATTTATTTGGTCTTGTAGGTGTTTACATCCTAGAATTCTGACTTATAAATAAGCTTTACTTCTAAAATAAACTAAGATCCTTGTTCAATGAAGAATCAGGAAATGTAGAATTAATATTAGAATCCAAACTCATTTCCTATGATTCTTGGCACTTGTTCCACTTTAGTTCTACTGTTGAAGGACAGTCGGGAGGAAGTTTAACAATCTGCTGTAAACATTGTACAGAAACACTAATGTTTGCTATGAGGTGGTTATTTCCTGAACATGCATGAACTAGCATGTGTTCTCGTACACTAATCACTAAAGATGTAAGAAATGTTTTGACACCATATATGAATCATTGCCTAGCAGATATATAGTATCTTGGACATTCTTCACAGAGAAATATAAAGATGCATTTATGTCTCAGAATGTAAGGGATTAGATAAACAACATATAGAAAGTTTATAGTGTTTATGTATTCATTAATATAAACCTAACTATATAATAATTTATATTTATTTTAAAAGTTAAGTGAGATAATTGTAATGCTTGGCCTGTGCTTGAAGCTTGAAATCAAGGCAAGTACAGATGACAAGTGGTAAAGGTAGGGGGTTTAATGACTCATATGATATGTATATGGATATCCTGAGGCTGATCATACACACTAGTCCCGGATCTGAGACTCAGTCCATGTAAATGCATTATTTCGCAGCTTGTACCTTATTTTGGAAAAGGAACTCCCAGCATTATAGTTATATATGACCCTAGGAGTCCCTGCCTCCCAGTCACATACTGTTCCAAATTGATTAAAGTATGGGACTGTATGTATCTAGGAGGCAGTGATTCCTAGCATCATACATAACTATAGAGGCCCAAGGCCCCTCTGACTTGTGGACCGATGCTCTGTTCCATTCTGATATTTATACAGTATGTTCTATAAAATATTGAAATGGAACAGGGCATTGGAAGAGCCTTGGGCGGCATACTCAGTTATGTGCATGAGGCATAAACGTAAGAGGTAGAAAAGCAAGAGGTATCAGTAGTGTGACCATAATATGGACATATAAAAACAGGTTTAGGAAGTTTTCATGTGTGTCAGACCTACTGTAGAATTTATGCATTAGATATATATTTAGGTGTAGTATTAGATTTCTGCTGTAGACATTTATTTTCGTGAACATCTGCAATTTACAGACGTGTCATCCCTTATCCAACTTCTTAGGCCTATTTCATATCTGTGTTTAGGTTTCCGTTCAGGGAGTCCGCTAAAACTAAAAAAGTGGTTACCCAAGGAAAAAAAAAAATCTATAATGGGGTCCGTGTGGTTTCCGCATGAAAAATGCAGAGAGAAAAATGTTGCTTTCAGGACTTTTCTCTTTGCATATTTCATGCGGATAGGGGGACGGAATTGCCCGAACGCAGATGTGAACTGGGCCTCAGCTGGATATGTCCACATAACAAAGCATCAAAACAAACTGGAAATCAGATGTGTGTGGATATTTCCGTATTCCTCCAGCAGGTCTCTTGGTATAGTCAGTGTAATCTTTGTAATCTTGTGTTTTTGTGTCATTGAAATCTTGCATTTTTAAAATAAAAATCTCAACCAAAATCCAGAGAATTAGCTGGACATTTATAAATAACATTATATTTTCTTGAAATGTGTTATTGTGACTGCGCGGTGTGTCATTGTAGTATCACACACACACACACACACACACACACACACACACACACACACACACACACACACATATATATATATATATATATATATATATATGTGAAGCACCTTCTAGTTTAGTCATATACCGTAGATGTATACACAAAAATACATTTTGTATAGGCTGACAATTTAGAAAACAAAGAAAAGTAGGTACATGTAGGATTATACCTTGTTCAATGCTGAATGCACACCCCAAAATATATGTAACTGTACCGTTCATACATCTTCCATTTGCTTTATATACACTCAAAACCACAGGTTTTTCTTATTGCAATGGTGCATACATAGCAAAGTTGTCATTTACCCCAATGGGGGAATGTAATAAAGGCATTTATAATGCTAACCTCAGTCTGAAGAATGGTGAAGGTATGCCATTTTTATAAAGAGGCTCATGCATCTATAAATATGGTGTTTATTTTCCCTGCCCACGCTCCGTGAATATAAATCCATGCCAGTTGTGGGTATCTTGTGTTACAAATTCATTCTCTGCTACATATATGTATAGAAGCAGTGTATGGTATAGCCTTTGTTGGAGGAATTGGAACATAGGAGTTAGGTTTTTTGCATGTTAACAGTGTGATCACATTCAGTATGGTTCGGGAGCATCTGATTTCCATTCTGCCACAGCTGCCAACATTTTATTACATTATTACATGCAATTTCCAATGCAACAGATGAGATCCAATTTACTGAAGCTGACCTAGTTCACATGAAAGGCAGATCTATATTTTTACTATATTATATTCCTACTGCATGTTATGAGGCTGTGTGTACACATGCAGATTTTGATCAGATTTTGTGATAGTTTTTGATGCCCAAACCAGGAGAAGCTGTAATGTTCAGCAAATTATCATCTGTACATAAACCTACAAATGTTTGGCCCATACAGCCAACCATAACTAAAGTTGGTCACAACTAAAATCAGTTGTGTTAACTTTTTTTGTCCATCTGTTGGTTACAGTTGTTTGTGTAAGGAATTGACTGACAGAACTATGGTTGCTTAGGCATGGCTTATGGCGAACATGCTTTAATGAACATTCATTTTGCATAGTGAATGCTTGTTGAAATATTTGTGGGTTGTCTGTACAATGACAAATGTTTGTTTCAGATGACTGATGGCTAAAATCTAATGTGTATGCCTAGCTTTACATTTGCAATTGGGGAGAATTGGGGATAACATGCATTTGTAAGCCTTTCTTATGGTCAGCGTTCACTCTGCAGCCAGAATGACATGTCACCTGTATTCTATATTTCGGTACGATTCTGAGGAAATTTATATTGATTTAATTACATCTTAACCCCATAATGAAAATCTAATTTTTATTTTAAAAAAAGTCCCTATATTTTAATACCCATAATTTAAAGTCTATTACTTTGATCACTTTTTATTCAGTTTTTTATCAGAGACAAAACAGCGAAAAAAAATGAAGTTTTTTTCATTGCATTTATCAGACCCTCTAGGACAGCGTTTCCCAAACTTTTTGAGTCGAGGAGCACTATTCAGGACAGAAATTTTGTAGGGAGCCCTTAACATATTTTACCTAAAACCTACATAGGTGCCAAAGATAACGAGCGATATTAGCGATGGGGAGGGGGGAATTTTAACAAATTGATATTAAATATTACATTTTCTATTAACTTTATTCAAATTTTTTTCTTTTTCAGTCAAGGTTAAAAAATAAGGAACTTAATTACATATAATGAAAGACAAAAATCCTGAAAACACAGATCATATTTCTTAAATCTTAAAAAACTTAATGTCTTCATTTTATTGTAAAGAATGAGGCTGCTTTGATTTACACAGCTTAGCAATAACTGGTTGAATTTGGGATAGCTGCAATCGAATGTCAGTTTCCACGTTCAGTCGAGATCTATATTTTGTTTTAGGGGCCACATAGGTGGAGAATGCTGCTTCACATAAGTATGTTGTTTCAAAAGGAAGAATAATTTTTGCTTTATCTGACAAAATTTTAAATTCGTCTTTGAGTTGACACCAAAAATCTACAAGCAATTTACTTTTAAAATGTCCTTTTATCACAGAAACCAATGTCAAATCTATCAGGCATTCATACTGCTGAGATGTTAACCAAGCTGTTTATTTCAAAATTGCAGAGTATGGATCTATAACCCAGAAGTTTTCTTTAATTTTCTCATAGAAATCCTCAGGAAAATAATTATTGAAGCTCTCAAATAAATTCAGCAGATAAGCAAGTGACCACACAATACTAGTGTGAAAGATGACTAAAGCACTTCCATCCATAGGTACAGTTTGTTCGGCGAATATACGAGACCGGCGTATTAACCCGGAAAGGGCGGTCCGAGACCAGTTTGGAAGTGCCGTCCGACCGTGAAGTGTTAATCCGCCGGCCTCGTATATTCGCCGAACAGACCATAGTGCCACGCCAGTAGAATATTAGGAGTGCATGTGAACCAGTATTTAAATTTTTAAACCCTTCACATTTATCAATTTTTTATTGTTAACCGTTTATTATCTCCATATCACGGAGCACCTGTAGATGGTTCGGGCAGCACAGTTTGGGAAATGCTGCTCTAGGGGGTCTTGACCTCCATGGTGTTTGATCACTAATGCAATGCATTGCAAAATATCAGCGTTTCTATTATAGGCTGCATAGAAGGTAAAGCCTAGACTTACACCTGTACTTGCTCTCTGATGGGAGATTCAGTTCCCCATTCTGCTTCAAAAAAAGCGGAGAGAAAAGTGCTGCTTGCAGTGCTTTTCTTTCCACATTTTTCAAGTGGAATGTGGAACAGAATCCCCCATCAGAGAGCAGGTTCAGGCGTGAACCTAGACTTAGTCCCATGAAAAATCACATGAGCAGCTATTGACTCTGGTTGTTGGGGGGTAGTGTAATCATCTTTTCATCTATACTCTTCTAAATAATCTAAGAGACTATAAGTAAACAGACTGGCAAGTTGCATTGTCATCTTCTTGTTAAGGACTGTGTGACAGGAACCTGTCTAATCATCATCAGTAGCTAGACTTAGGGGTTTGTGCCCCATGTCTGTGTGAGCTTCCCCTAGGTACCCCAGCTTCTTCCTACACTCTTAAAATATACTGTAACTTGTGAACGCTATTGAGAGCAGGGACCACCATGAATGATAACAATGTCAGTACACAAGTTAGTATTGTGTGAAAGAATAAAATAATGATGAAGCATAAAACACTATGCCATGTACTATATATGAGTACTGTACTATGTACCAGATCAGTCTGACTAAGTGGAAGGAGATGCCAGAAGATCTGATATAAAACACAGAGTATGATAAAAAAGGGCACGTGTTGTAGCTCTTTCAACAAAGCAGAGATTATGCATATTCTCGTTATAAATGGAAGATGTGTTTTTTCTTTATTTTAATCAGTTCCATATTTTTAATCTATATTTATGACAGGCACTATTAGACTTGAGGTAGATAAGGAAAGGTTCAGGTGTACATTGCAAAAAGCAATCTGCTTCTATAAAGAACAGTGCTGTGCTCAGGCTTACTGTGAAAAATTTACTGCATGTTTGCACAGCTCCATTCCAATGTGAACATGTAATAAATTCTCTACGGCAGAGCTGTATATATATATATATATGTATATATATATATATATATATATATATATATATATATATATATATGTGATAAACTGAAGTTCTGCCATTCCCGAGTAGAAATGTGTATTTTCCAATTGAAGAGTGATTTTTATGGCGGTGGTTTGATCCACCTAAGAAGTATTGAAAGAAAAAAAATTGCAAGTCGCTCTCTTTGTAAAGGAGCCGCATAAAGTAGATACAAGAGAAGCAACAAGTCTGAAGGGTAAAGGTTGATTTCTTTTGGCCTCTTGTGATCTGTATTTAGGATTCCTAAATATGGGATCTAACTGCCAGTGATGTCACTGATGACTATCTATTTCTACATGGAGCTAGTTCAGTCTAATTTTATATTTCATTGTAGACGTACACAAATATTGATATGTACTTATTACATTGCAGCTGAAATGTTGGTGTGCTCTGTATGCTCGGCCTTTAGTCCCATGAAAAACCAGCACGTCATTGTGTGGGCAGCTAGTGACAGTACTGTCTCTGGCCGCTGGGGGACAGTGTAATCTCTTTTCCATCTATACTCTTCTGAATAACTTAAGGGTAAGTTCGCACATGGTCGTATCCGCCTCAAAATCCTGACCAAAAAGACGGCCCCCATTGCAATCAATGGGAGCCACTCAGGAGTTTTTACCTGAAGAAGCGAGATGTTCATTCTTCAGGCCGAGTCGCCTCACGATTCGGCCTGAAGACACTCCCTCCTCCAGACTAGGCCCATTCATTGGCCCTAATTCGGAGCGGAGTGCACGGCTGGATGCCGGTGCAGTGCACTGACTTTCAGTCACGGTTACCTGGTTTTTGGTCCGGAATCTGAGGCGGCCTCTGACTTTGGTTCCAGGCCAAATATCTCTGTGTGAACTTACCCTAAGAGACCATAAGTATACAGTCAGGGAAGTTACGGAGGTTGCATAGTCTTCTTCTTGTTTCTAAGTATGCGACAGGAGACTTTCTAATTGTTATCAATACATAGACATATACATTCCCCGAATATTGATATGTTCTTATTACTTTGCAGTTGCTTTTTTTTTTTTCTTTTAAACAAATAACCCATCGCTGTATTGGTTGTGAGTTTTGCAGTACAGATGCTATCGATAAGGCCTTATTCATGCATTTTTTTTATTTTTTTTTTGGAAGTTTCTGTGTACATATAAAAATGTAATCAAGTTTTTGTGCTTTTTACTGTCTTAACTTCTGTGTAGAAACTTCTTCCTTTGTTACTTATTCTTCCTTTGTTACTTATTAATGACTGTAATCCCGCCGTACAGGCTTTATTGTGCTGTATGTAATGTCTACTCTTCCTCTTTACAGCGATGCTACTGTCAGTGAACTTCCTGATGTCGGTTCTTTGAGTCCCATATTTCTTCATAAAGCCCTTTAACCTCACAGTCCATGTTCAGATAGGGTGACGAACCCATCTCTAATCTGGGGTGTGAGTAATTATAGCATACAGCGATTGTGAATTAGTCTTGGAGTGCACTTAATTAGTCCAATTAAATATACAGATACAGCCAGCATCAGAGAGGCCATCTGGATTAAAGGAAGAATCTTAATTGGGAGATGAGCAGGGATCTTATTCAGATCACAGAGAGCGTTTTGTCTGGTCCAGAACAAAAGAACTCACAAGGTAGAGGTCTTAGCTGAAAATCTGTCAAAGCTATCATACATATAAATTACAGCTGGAGGAAACGTATTGAATAGAGGGCATGTCTGGTTCACATTGTACATTGAGAGAGCTGTCAGCTATCTCATACTCTCCACAGGTTTTTCGACAAAAGGCCTATGGGAAATAATAGTCACTAGTATAGCTGGAGGCTCTCGACATAAAATTCCCATTATTAATATTGTAATTCGATGGGGTATGCAGGACACGTTTGAGAATATAGCATTGTTAACCAGTTCATGTGTAAGAGGCATGTATATAATGTTTATTCTGCGGTATGTAAGATGCAAAGGTCATTAGAGACGTGGCCGCTTGTTAGCTGCAGTATTGATATTCTTTATCTCCAGCTGAAGATGCACATTCAGCTCCCCATCAATATTCTTACCATGGTTCCTGCCCTCCAGTACTTTATTAAACTACCAGAATTGTCTCTGCAAGAAGTCTCTTTTGTGCGCTTGTTTCAACTCATAAAGCTACTGATTGCTTTCTTGCAGTAATCTTTAGCACCACTGCCTTCATAATCCGGATTGAAGGTGAACTGTCAGTAAAGCACAGGACTGTTAAACATGTTTTGCATCTACCCCTCGGCTAAGAACACACAAAGCCAAAGAAATACATTGAACAGCGGTTCATAGCAGGAGACAAATCTTTTGTTTAAACAGGGGATCGTGACACCATCATAGCAAATAAAGAGCAGCTCTAATGTAATGCTGGATGCAGAGATTGTGTGTGAACTGGATCTAAACAAACCATTACATGGTTCATAATTGTAATATTTACAGATATCTGTCAATCTTACAGATTTTTGTATGCCTGTATCTATTTATTGCATGTAGAGGATGTATAAACCATACTCCTGAAACCATACACTCTACATATGTTACCACCACATATGTGCAACTGTTGCTGTATTCAAAAGGGGTTATATGGGACCTCATTCTTGTGATCGGTGGAAGTCCCAACAGTTGGACTGCAAACAATTAGACACGTATCACCTACACTTTCAGACAGGTCTATCACAATTCCTAATGTAAACCCTTCCGTACCATAATTAGAATCCCTAAAATGAACCCTCCTCTGTTCCAGCTCCCACATTACCCCACACGATATGATGCCGTTTCAGACTAACTTTATATGTCCAAGCACCATCCACATGTTAAAGGACACGACTGGTGACGGCTCATACAGTTTTATGTTTGTGTAATGACAGTAACCTCTATTACAAAATTGTTTGACCTTCATATAAGCAATGCTGCCTCCAATGTCGTTCCTGCTGCCTATTGTGTCACCCCCTCTACCTCATAGATTGTAAGCTTTTCTGAGCAGGGCCCTCAGTCCCATTGTGTGAAGTGACTATTTCTTTGCAATCTATCTTTTTTTCTGTACCTGAACCCTACAAATTGTAAAGTGCTGCGGAATATGTTGGTGCTATATAAATAAAATGTATTATTATTATTATTATTATTATTATTTATTATTATTATTATTATTATTACACTCTGTGGGGATCCTTCTGTAAGTCACCAACCCTAAAAAGCACTTTTTCTATTAAGCCAGGTTCAGATGTGACAGAATTCCTGCACAGATTTTACCCTTTGCCATGTAAAGGATGAAATGCATGACAAATCCATGTATAAAGCAAATAGACTATGCATGTACAAAGATGTAGAAATGTGGCCCTCTGTGTGATTAGTATAGAGTGCAACCATGGATGCCATCTATAGCAACTCTGGAGATTCAGAAAGGGTTAATATAAGTACTTGTTATGACTATACAGTTGTTCAGTGATTGTTACATACAGTGCAAGCTGATCTATGGAACAATACATTAATATAATTTAACGTACAGATTTTTGGCAAAATTCCTCAGTTCTCCAGTTTCAGTCCTGAGGCATTGTATATTTTTGATGTGTTTCCTATAGTGTATATTTTCATTTATGTATGCAGAGCCAGTTATGAATATATTTCATGTTTATGTGTAAAAGGATGACCATAGTATTCAGCATATTGGAAACTATGTGTATATATGCTTTCAAAGCACTTTAAATAGATTATTAAATATTAGATTCCTGGATGATGGTCTCGGGTTGCAATATTTAATGAAAAAGCTTATAAGAGCGTATTAACATATTAATACTGCCAAGTTTGTACTAGAGCTGATCCAGATTTTTGGAAGAAGGAAAATGATAGCTGTATGAAGTGTGTATATTCAGTGTGTTTGTAGAGTTTTCCTATGGGTTTTCTGGTTTCCCGTTGCACTCAATATACTGATTATATTAACTATCTTACTATGACTTTTGCCCCCTAGTGTGTGTCTGAGATAGAGAAACTACCTGCTGGAGAATTGTAAATTGTTACAGTTGGTGTATAAAGTTGCAAAATACCTGCAAAATGCAACAGATAATTACATTTACTTGATATATGAAACTGTCACATTTTGTAGGACTCCAGTAATCTGGAATGCTTGGGCAGGGCTCTATTATCACATTGGTAGGCCCAGTGCAAAGGTTTCATAAGTGTGCTCCCCCCATCACCACCACTTAGAAATACTTGACTTGCACAAATTATAATGCCCTCTTAGTGGCCCCATACAATATAATGTCCCCTTCAGCTATTCCACAGTACAATGTCCTCCTCCAGATACCCCCACAGCATAATGACCCCCTCTAAGTGCACCTACAGCATCATATCCCCTTCCAGCTATCCCCACATTTCATTTTCTTGCTCATCTGCCCCCGGAGCGTAATGTCTCCATCCATCTGCCCCCACAGCATAATGTCCCCACCCATCTGCCCCCAAAGCATAATGTTACCCTCCAAGTGCACCCACAGTATAATGTCCTCCTCAAGCTACCCTGACAGTTTAATGTCCCCTTCCAGCTGCCCCCACAGTTTCATGTCCTCCCCCAGTTTTCCCCAGTTTAATGTCCCCCTCCTGCTACCCCACACTTTAAAGTCCCTCTGCACTTGCCCAATGTTTAATGTCCCCCTCCAGCTGCCCAGATGATGCCGATGAGCTGAGGTTGAGGTGGTCCGGAACAGCAGGACAGCAAATGCAGAACTTTCCGAAGGGGTCACCTGCATAGGGTCCACTGCAAGTACACCATTGCCCCTATGGTTCAAGTGGCCCTGTCCTTGGGGTAAGAGTATAAGATTCGCTGGATCATAGGACATATGCATATGTACTGTATAGTACATATCAACATCAATTCTAGCATCTCCATTCTATCTGTATCTGAGGTGTTTTGTTTTTTTGTTGTTGTTGTTTTTTAAACTACAGTTATTAAAGTATAAAAAGCTACCCCAAAATCTGCCTGACAGTCTGATATGCCTAACATACTAAGACAGACTAAGTAAAGGGAGGTTTGGAAGAAAGCCGTCTGAAAAATGAAGAAAGAAACCTTCTTTAACTCCTTTCCGGCATTTGCCGCACCTGTACAGCGGATGTCGGGTATTTAAAGATGGTATGTGCTCAGCTTCCAACTGGTTTTACATAACAAGGACCCAGCAGCAGTGTGAGAGATTGTGGGCACCTTTCAGTTACCATCATAGTCAGGAGCATTTTGTAAGTTCCCAGGTCTGCTAATGCTATGTTACTATGGAGCCTTTACATAGACTGTGATACAGTAATATTGCAGTATATATATATATATATATATATATATATATATATATATATATATATGACTTCTTGTTCAAGCTAAACAAATTATGTAAAAATATAACAAAACAAAATAATATTGTTTTACATTGTACATATAGAAATAAATAGGAATATATCTTACACAGCTCCATACACGAAAATATTAAAAAAAATATTCATTGAAATGAAAGTTTTATATTTTTAAAGATATCAATACATAACAAAAACTATAAAATAGTATTAGTGTGTTTGCACTGACACACAGAATAAAGATAACAGTGAATGGCATTAAAACAAAATCTTTAAGAAAGGCCAACTGCGTTTTTTTACAGTCCCATCCCACTCTGATTTTTTTTGTCTAGTTTCCTAGTACATTATACAGAATGTTAGGCCTCCTTTACATCCATGTGTCATCTGTGCTTTTCACTAATACATACTTTGTAGTGAATGGAACAAGCTGCAAATACAGACCTGCTCCATATTTTGCACCTCTTCACTAAAGCCCGGACATATAGCCACAACCAATACAACTGTGTGTATGGACGCATAGAAATGCACCTATCCATACTTGATCTGCAATTGTGGATCCACAATTTAAAAGTTCAGTCATGTGAAGGAGGCCCTAAAGCAGGGGTAGGGAATGTACGGCTCTCCAGCTGTTGCAAAACTACAACTCCCAGCATGTATACTTGCTCTGCTGTTCTTGGAACTCCCATGGAAGTGAATGGAGCATGCTGGGAGTTATAGTTTCACAGCAGCTGGAGAGCCAAAGGTTCCCTACCCCTGCCCTAAAGGGTAACTTTAGGAAGTAAAACTTGTCCCACAAAAAGCAAGCGCCATATGGCTCTGTGAATAAAGAAAAATAATAATTTGAAAGACAAGGAATAGTGAATGAATCCATAAAAACAAAAAATTGCTGAAACAGGAAGAGGTTAATAAGATAAAATAAAAGTTTCTCTATGACTAGCTGCCCATTAAGCATGATATGGAGATTGGAAACGGTGGCAAATATTGTATTATGTGATTCACGGTACCTAACTGGGACCATTTTGATATTATAACATTTATTTCTACAAAAAATGTACAATATATAATCATTTTAAGTAGAGAACTATTTGAAATAATGACATTATTGGGATTATTATCCAAATTCATAGGACCAGCCTTGGACATTATCTCCTTCCTGATTCAAAATGGGTTTACACCTATTGCTGTTTCACAGTCATTCTTAAAACAGAAGAGCGTCATGACGTCTTTATTAGAGATGAGCAAGTAGTATTCGATCGAGTAGATATTCGAACGAATACTACGGTATTCGAAATACTCGTACTCGATCAAATACTACTCCTATGTGCAGTAAAGATTCGATTCAGAACCAGCGTTGATTGGCCGAATATAGCATTCGGCCAGTCAACGCTGGTTCTGCGGCAGGCTTGTCCTTGCTAGTCAGGAGAGCTGTCAGCTTGCGGTTACGAGGGAGCTTACTTTTTCTCATAGGAATGCATTGACCAGCGTTGATTGGCCAGTGTACAGCATTCGGCCAATCAATGCTGGTTCTGCCGGAGGCTCGTCTGTGAGGAGGCGGAGTCTAAGATCGGACCAAAGCAGTCTCCATTGTGGTCCGATCTTAGACTTCGCCTCCTCATAGACGAGCTGTGCTCAACTCTGCTACATCTGAAATGAAGCCGAGCTGTGTGCTCAACTCTGCTACACCTGAGATGTAGCACAGCTGTGTGCTCAACTCTGCTACACCTGAGATGTAGCCGAGCTGTGTGCTCAACTCTGCTACACCTGAGATGTAGCAGAGCTGTGTGCTCAACTCTGCTACACCTGAGATGTAGCAGAGCTGTGTGCTCAACTCTGCTACACCTGAGATGTAGCAGAGCTGTGTGCTCAACTCTTCTACACCTCAGATGTAGCAGAGCTGTGTGCTCAACTCTTCAACATCTCAGATGTAGCAGAGCTGTGTACTCAACCCTGCTACATCTGAGATGTAGCAGAGCTGTGTGCTCAACTCTGCTACAGCTGAGATCGGACCACAATGGAGACTGCTGTGGTCCGATCTTAGACTCCACCTCCTCACAGACGAGCCTCCGGCAGAACCAGCGTTGATTGGCCGAATGCATATAGCATTCGGCCAATCAACGCTGGTCAATGCATTCCGATGAGAAAAAGTCAGCTCCCGCAAAACCGCAAGCTGCCAGCTCTCCCGACTAGCATAGAGCCTGCTGCAGAACCAGCGTTGATTGGCGGAATGCTATACACGGTATAACATTCGGCCAATCAATGCTGGTTCTGCAGGAGGAGTAAGTTCACATTAGTGCTTGCCTCCCATCCGGAAGGAGTCCGCAGGAGGACCCCCCTAACGGAATATCAGCGCAGCGCTGTGCAGTTAAAGCGCACAGACCCGTTATAGTCTACGGGGTCAGTGCACTTTAACTGCACAACACTCCTCCTAAACAGTCTCCGCCTGCTACTCGTGGACTTGGTGACTCTCCTTTAGTCGAATAGTGGTTTCCCCTGAAATGAGCATTTTTTCCCATAGACTGTAATGGGATTCGATATTCGATCAAGTAGTCGAATATTGAGGCTCTACTCGAGACGAATATCGAATCTTGAATATTTCACTACTTGCTCATCTCTAGTCTTTATATATATATATATACCGTATTTTTCGGACTATAAGACGCACTTTTTTTCCCCAAAATTTTTGGGGAAAAGAAGGGTGTGTCTTATAGTCTGAAGGTGGCGCCTGGCACCCGCTGTAATAGAGAAGCGGAAGCCGGCAAGTGATAGACGCCATTACAGGTGCCGGGGCCTGAGACATCGCTGCGCTCCTCTGACCTTCATGAAGCCAGCAGCGGCAGGGGCTCCTCCGTCCCCCCGCTGCTGGCTTCATGAAGGGCAGAGGATCGTAGCGATGTCTCAGGCCCCGGCGTCTATCCCTCCCCGGCATCCTCCTCTCTAGTACAGCGGATGCCGGGTCAGTATCCGTGGCCCCTTCTCCCCCGGGGCCGGTCCCCACCGGCCCCGTACCTGTAAAGTTGCAGGCCGGCTCCTGCGCGGCGATATCGCAGGAGCCAACCTGTTCAGGTGACAGCCGGGAGCCTAATGAGGCTCCCAGGCCTGTCACTGCTGTATTAGTATTGCGGCTGGTCTCTATGACCAGCCGTAATACTAATAGACAGAATGTCCCATAGACGGCAATACAGTTGTATTGCCGTCTATGGGACTTGCGATCAAGTGACCGCAGGTTCAAGCCCCCGGGGGGGAATAAAATAGTAAAAAAAAAAAAAAAAAAGCTTTAAAAATATGAAATAAATAAAAGTTCTAAATCACCTCCTGTTTTTTTTTCAATACAAGGTGATCTAAGCAATAGATATCCCCCAAAATGGTATAACTAAAAAGTACAGCTGGCCCCGCAAAAAAACCGCTCTATGCATCCCCGTACAGCTGCAGGGTCACCTGTCAATGTGGCCTTGCAGCTGTTGCAAAACTACAACTCCCATATATTAAATATTTTACCAGTTTTTGCTTCAAAATTTTTTTTCCCTATTTTCCTCCTCTAAAACCTATATAGTCTTATAGTCCAGTGCGTCTTATAGTCCGAAAAATACGATATATATATATATATATATATATATATATATATATATATATATATATTTTTTTTTTTTTTTTAATGTAGATTGTGAGCCCCATATAGAGATCACAATGTACTTCTTTTTTTCCTATTGGTGTGTCTTTGTAGAAAGGGAGGTAATCCACGCAAACACAGGAGAATATACAAACTCCTTGCAGATGTTGTTCCTGGCGGGATTCAAATCCAGGACTCAGAGCTGCAAGGCTGCAGTGCTAACCACTGAGCCACCATGTTGCCCCTATCTTTATATTTTTTGTGACATCATTGCAAAAAATTCACAGGAATTAGGCTAACTTGAATTTCCCCCTACTATCTCGAGTTCCATAAAACTTATAGGAGTTACCTGTATGGTACATCTGTCTTTGTCAGTTGTACACTATTGTAAAATTTATAAGAGCCAGTAAAATCAGATGTGTCATAGTAATAATTTATGTTATGTCTTGTTTTGTAGCATGTCGTCCAGGATTTTTCAAGTCTTCCCCCCAAAGTCAGAAATGCAGTAAGTGCCCACCTCACAGCTTTGCCCATGAAGAAGCTTCAACATCTTGTGTCTGTGAAGAGCGCTATTATAGGAAAGAGTCTGACCCACATACAATGGCATGTACAAGTAAGCATGTTCTAAGCACTCCTCTGTTATTCTAGTGTATGGATTGTACACAGAAATAATACAAAGTACCGTATATTCTTGTGAATACAATGTAACATCACGTTAGGATATCTTCTGAATATGTTGAAATATGCTGGAAATGCAGATTAGAAAGGCGTATTTGTCCTACTGATACAAAATAACATGGCACCACTTGTATGTTTCAGCAAAGTGGTCAACTCTGTATTTTACTGGCTCTTTTCCAATTATTTATGGACATCACAGCTGCACACATTTGCCAATTCTGTAATGATGTATTGATTTTATTTTGCCATTTGTCACTTAGTTGAAGCAGACTTTACAGCTGTTTTGTTCACTTTACTCTGAAATTAGAAGACATCAGTTGCTGAACAAAAAGAAAGCGGTGTGGAAATTGTAGGTTCGTAGGGCTAGGTGCTCTTTTGCAATCACTTTAGAAATTGCTTGAACACATTTAAGAGAAAAAAATAAAGCAACTTTTGAAATAGTCTTAAGAAAAATGCCCTAAGATTTTGTCTACCGCTTCTGTGCAGAGCCTTGTGTCTCCATGGTTACACAATCCAAGCAACACTATACAACCCTGTGTTTCCAAAGTATGATAGCAGACTACTATGCACAGGGTCACACAATTTTTAAAGGGGTTGTCCCATTACAAGGATCCTATCTATACTGCTTGTTAATGTGAATGTAAGACTTTTCCTAAATACATTGCTTCAGCAAAACTGCTTTGTTTGTCCACTATCTTACTTTATTCATTTTTTTTTTACACATCCCTTGACTTATCTGGTCATAAGTCAAGTGATGTATCTGCTGCTCTCAGGGGGGAGGGAGGAGGGGCTAAGTGCACGGGAGCGAGCCTGGAGGGGGGGGTAGTTTACCCTTTGGTGGGAAGGGGCCGCCAATACAGGCCTGGCATTCGCTGTAATAGAGAGGTGGATACCAGGGGACGGTTAGACGCCGGCACAGATGCCTTCAACATCGCTATGTTCCTGCCCTGCATGAAGCCAGCAGCTGCTGGAGCTATGCTACTATTCTGGGGGGGGGGGGGGGGGAGCGGAATAACAGCATCACTACTGCCACTGCTGGCTTCATGCAGGGCAGGAGCATAGCGATGTCGCAGGCATCTGTGCATCTGTGACGGCGTCTACACTCCCTGGCATCCACCTCTCTATTACAGCGGATTCCGGGTCTGTATTCACATATGCAAAGCCCTGCGTGCACGCTCATAGATGGTGAGACCAGTCTAGCCTTCACAATGCCAATACAGACCCAGCATCCGCTGTAATAGAGAGAGGCGGATGCCGGGTCTGTATTCACATTGTGAAGGCTAGACTGGTCTCATCATCTATGAGCGTGCATGCAGGGCCAGCAGGATCTCGCCGCTGGCTTTGCATATATAACCCCGCCCACCAATGACGCAACAAAGCAGGAAGAAAGAAGAATTTACAGCAACGAAGACTGGTGAGTATGCGACGTGGGAATACCCCTTTAAAGGCTGCTTCCTTGTATGTACTCCTTCTTCTACTGTCTCTTACCCTGGAAATGTGTTGGTTTATATAGGAGTTCTTTAGGGAAAAGAGATTTCAAAATATAGGTTCATATTCATATTTTTAGTGGTCAGAGCTCTTTTTGTTTCCTAATATAGAGCTCCAAATCCTTTATGCAGATAAAGAGTAATAGCAAAAGATCATATGCTGCCGCCACTAAGAGGAGCTTAGAAGCTTGCTGCACATTGTTGTCCGTTGTATTATGAAAGCGGTTTGCAATAAGTTCACTCTAGTTCTTGCTGCAGGGAGCCATCATGCCATCTTTTAAATTAGTGTTTATTCTTGGAATTTGGAGCTCTTGTATTACAATTATAAAAATTTTAAAGAAAAATGTATTAAGAAATGAATCACAGAACACTGAACCCATAAAGCATAGGATGATAAATAGTGGAGAATATCTGGAGATTTCAAATTTTGTCCATAGCTTGAATACCAGAGTGAACTCTATTCCACCTACATAACATAAATTAAGGGGTTAATGGCCTGCTACCTGTGTCAGTGGTTAAGGCTAGGTTCACATCTGCATTGCAGTCTCTGTAGGAGACTCCACTGCACATTCCATCTAAAATTGGCAAAGAGAAAAGTCCTGAACTATAGTCTATGGTGTCTGCGGGTGTCTGCAGGTAACCGGTCTTTAGTGGACAGGGTTCACTGTCTTTCGAGTCCCCATGTGGACCCAAACAATGGATAGGCAAAGGCTAGTGTGAACCTACCGTAACACTGTTGCCTTGCAGAACTGGAATCTTGGGTTACAATCTGACTAACAGAAACATCTCCATGAAGTTTCCATGTGCTGCATGTTTGTGTGGCTTTCATCTGAGTACCATGGTTTCCTCCCACATTCCCAAAAATATACTGATAAGTTAATTGGCTTCCCCTAAAAGAAGTGACCCTTGTGAGCACCTGTATGGCATACACTGGCTCCCCTACTCCTCAACTCTTCCTGTCCTTTCAGTCATTGTAATAACTGCTGATATTGAACACTGTGTTCCCAAAAATACAGAAACTGCCAATTTGGTAATTCTGCTGCTACTAGAGAACGCTATGACATCATTAATGATTTCATAGGGAATCCTGCTGCAGAAGGGGTTCAGAGGCACATCTTCTCTGCATGTCTCATGTATAATGATTATTAATTATATTAAACATACAGCTTCAATGGGAGTCTGTATCCAGGTCCTGTTCATAGGTAGTTTTATGGTAAGCTGGCCATTCTTCTTCAAACCTATGGGGTCAGTCTATGGAGTGCAGGCCTGGTTCACATCCACATGGGGACCCCCCTGAATGCAATACCGAATGCATTGGCAAGCGGAGAGCTTATGAAAGCACACAGACCCTATAATGGGTTGCGTCTGCTTTCCGTGCGGTATCCGCACGGATCATGTAGACAAGAAAAGTACTTCATGAACTACTTTCATGTCTGCATGACTCATGCGGATACCACACTGAAAACAAATGGACCCCATTATAGTCTATGAGGTCTGTGTGCTTTCACTGCTCGCCGTTTATCAATGCATTTGGTATTCCATTCGAGGGGTCCCCATGTGAACTCCCCAAACAGATTGGAAAGACAGACAAAGACAAAAGGGGGAGGACGGAGGGAAAGGGAAAGAGGGTACTAGGTCACAGGCCACGCAGGGTGCAGTAAGCATCTCAAGGGGACCAAATGGAGAGGAAAGCATCCAATGTATTGTTAATGCTGGCAGTCAAAAATTCAAGGCTCTGTACATCCTTAATGCGAGCCAGGAGTTCTGTACCAGAGGGGGGATTAGGGCTCTTCCAATGCTTAGCAATGAGGGTCTTTGCAGCCGTGCAAAGATGGAGGAATAGCCTGGAGGTCGTGCTACCTAAATGCCTAGGGGGAGATTCAGAATATAAATAAGGGGATCAAGATCTAATTCCCTTGTAAGAAAAGGGAATCCGTTAATGCTCTAACCTCCTGCCAGAAGCCCAGGATAAGGGGGCAGGTCCAAAAAATGTGGTACAGAGTGCCCACAGCTGTGTTACAATGCCAGCACCCCATAGGAAGTGCAGGATTCAAAGCATGAAGAAGGGCCGGTGTGTGGTACCAATGCATCAAAAGTTTAAATTGCATTTCCCTGAAGGTAATGCACTGAGAAGATTTCTGAGTTTGAGACCAAACAATCTGCCACTGTCCCGGAGAAATGGTGCACCCAATGCTTCCTCCCACATGGTCATATAGCGATGCCGAATGGGGGAGCCAAGTGCCTGACAAGAGAGGAGCTGGTAAACTGAGGAAATAAAGCCCTTGGTAGAAGTGCCGGCACGTAGATCCTCTCAAAGGCCGTAGGGAGAGATACCTTGGAGGAGCCATGGGGAGATTGGACGAAGTGTACAACCTGAGATTAATGGAACCATTCGGCCTCAGGAAGACCTACGTTAGCCACAAAGTAATCAAAGGGCCTGAGCTCCAACGACACGGGGTCGAGAAGGGCTCTAAGGTCACGGAATAAGCGCGGGTAGTTTTCCGAGTAGAATAGGAGGCAGTAATTTGGACCCCCAAGTAGCGAATGGAGGAAGAATGCCATTGGAAGTCAAAATTAGCCTGGAGGAGTGCGAGGTCATGCGTCAGGATATTAAGGGGGAGGGCCTCAGTCTTGGAGGGGTTCACCTTATAGCCCGAGAAGTCGCTAAAGGTGTTAAGCAAGCACATGAGATTAGGGAGAGTGATATGGGGGAAGAGAGGGTAAGAAGGACATCATCAGCAAAGACAGATACCTTAAATCCTTGCCCCGAACCAGTATACCTTTGACATCGGGATCCTGGCAGATCTGGGCCACCAGTGGCTCAATGCACAGGGCAAAGATTAAGGGGGGGGAGGGGCACCCCTGGTGGGTACCATTACAGATAAGGAAGGTGGATGAAGAAGCGTTAGGGGACCTTAACCGCCGCCGAGGGGGAGGAATAAAGCATCTGGATAGCTGTGAGAAAGGGCCCTGAGAACCCGAAGTCATCCAAGGTGGCATGCATAAATGACCAGTTCAGACGGTCAAAGGCCTTCTCAGCGTCAAGAATTAGGAGAAGAGCCGGGGTGAATGAATGGTTGGCTACCTCTGCCAAGTCCACAGCCCTTCTGGTATTGTCACAGCCCTGACGACAGGGGACAAAGCCCCCCTGGTCTTTATGGACAAGGAGAGGAAGCCAAGTGTTTCGTCTATTGGCTAAGATTTTGGTGAAGAGTTTCAGGTCAGTATTCAATAGAGGGATTGGGCGGAAGTTAGCACAATTGTGAGCATCCTTACCCGGTTTAGGTATCAAGGTAAGGAGTGAGTGGGACATCGAGGGAGATCCGGATAGGAAGGAGTTAAAGAGATACAAGAGATGAGTTGTAAGCTCCCCCTGAAATACCTTGTAATACTAGTATGTAAACCGTTAGGGACATCCTTGAGGGTATCCGCTAGTTGTTAAGCCATAATAGGGGAGTTAAAGGATGCCAAGGCGGCGGGGGAGAGACGCGGTAAGCAGCAACCAGCGAGATAGTCAGCCAAGAGAGATTGGCCATCTGCCTGGGCAGTTATCCGGGGAGGGGGCAAGTTGTACAGTTTAGTATAATAAGTGTGGAACACTCGAGCCATGGCATCTGGATGGTGCTGAAGGACATCGGAGCAGACAAGTACAGGATGAGGGGTGGAAGCAGTACGATGATCTCTGAGGGCCCTGGCCAGTAGCGTATGAGGTTTATTACCTCGCTCAAAATATCGCTGGTGGGAATACAGAAGCAGTCGTTGCACATGGCGGGTCTCCAAAGAGTGAAGATCCGCCTGAGCAAGGACCAAGCGACGAAGGGTCCCCAGAGATGGATGAGCCGCTAGATAGGACGACAAGGAGTAAATACGAATGCAGAGGAGACACTCCTGGGCCTGCCTATCCCGTTTAAGCTTAGTAGCCAGAGCTACTGGGGAATCCACCGTGCCGAGGTTGTCCCGAAAGCAGTCAGTTAGGTGGGAGCGTAGGATGGGCAATGAGGTCGGGGACTTAAGAAGCATTTCGTTGAGGCGCCAGTGACAGTGATGAACCGCGTGTGGAGTTGAGGAGAGAGTTACAACCACCGGAGCGTGGTCTGACCACGAAAGGGGGCCAATATCAGAATCCGTGAGCAAACAAAGCGTTTGGGCATTGCCGAAAAAATAATCAATCCGCGTGTGTGTGTTATGGGGATGGGAGAAGAAAGAGAAGGAGAAAGCCGTAGGGTTATCTACACTCCAGAGGTCATATGAGTGCGAGTGGATCAGTCGACGGAATTCCCGAGCAAGTTGGACTTGGTGGAGGGGCGCAGGAATCTGGGGGACGGAGAGGCGATCCACCCGCTCAGACAACACCATGATAAAGTCGCCTTCAATCAGCCAGACCGCCGATGAGAGAGAACGCAAGCGAGAGAAGACCCGACGTAGGAAGGTGAGCTGAGCAGAGTTGGGGGCATACAGATGAAGGAGACCCTCCAAGATAACATAGCGACCCCCGGGGTCAAGGTGGGAAGCCATGTTCGAAATCGGGCATGTACGAGAGAGGAGGATGGCAACCCCTGCCTTATGGCAACTATGAAAAGCAGAGAAGGCAGTAGGAAAGTAGTGTTTGGCAAAATTGAAAGTCCCCATATGGTCAAAGTGGGTCTCCTGAAGAAATGCAACCTCAGCACGGAGAGAACTGAGCTCTCTGAGGACGAGATGTCGCTTGGCGTTGGAGCCCAGGCCCTTAACATTAATTGTCACACATCTAACCATTGGGATCCAAAGTAAAGGGACAGTGGCAGATTGAAGGTGCACTCACCCACCAAACCCGAAGCAGGCACACGGGTCCAGGGAAAGCAGTATCACCCAGCAGAGGAAAAGACACAATGGCTGAACTGAGGCTCCAGCGGGGCATCCTGATTAGCAAAACGAACAGAGGAAGTGGGGGGGAGAGCACATGAGGACAAAACAAGCAAAAAGACAAATAAGAGCAGGTGATCAACAGGCAAACAAAGTACATGAGAAAACCATAGTAATCAGTCAGGGCTAAATCCCCCGACCAAGGGCAAAGAACCGACAACCATGTAAGTGTTGACAACAACACTACGTGGGCCCATGCCATAGGCCCAAAGCTGGACTCAGCCCCCCTAGATGCGGGAGCAGGGAGAGACATGAGAGAGTCACCAGTAGGCGATTCAAAAAGGAGAGGTATGTACAGGGAGGTGCAAGCCCACCCCACCTGCAATAACGAAAACAACAGTCAAAAAAAGGCATGGGACCTATAGGAAGCAAAAAGAAAGCAAAAATATAGGCAAAATCAGAAACAGCAATCCAACAGCAATGGGGAAGAAAGAAATCAGGCAAGTCGTTCCTTCAGGGGGGGAGGAGGGTCCATTTTTGGCCTCCTGGAGGGAGCAGTAGGAGAAGTTAACTGGCGCCTCTTGGGTTTCTGGACAGTCCAGACTGGAGGAGGAGGTGAGGAGGAGCCGGGAGCTCCCAGGTGAGCAAATATGGTAGAGGAATGTCCAATGAAGAGCAGAAAGGCTCAAGATCTGCGTAAACTCTGAGTGTGGCAGAGCGACCCTCATGCTTAGCTGTCAAGGCGAAGGGGAAGCCCCAGCAATACGAGATCTGACGGTCTCGAAGAAGTTGCAGTAGAGGTATGAGATGTCTCCGTTTCTGAAGAGTAATCAGTGAAAGATCTTGGTAGAGTTGAATCTTGGCCCCATCAAAGTCTATGTCTCCGAGTGTCCGGGACTTGGACAAAATAGCCTCTTTCTTTTTTTTTAATTCAAACTTTATTAATTTTTTCAAAGTACAGAGAACAACAACAGTACCATAGGCAAAATAAGAGAACAGCAGAGAAAATGAGCATAAGACCAAAGACCATGACCATCCATAGAATAACAGCTGTCCATGGTATACGAAAAACAGTCAGAACCAGGCCCAAGCGCAAAGATGCGCTTCAGCATAAGGAGGCCAGAAATAACAATATCAATATAAAATTTGAAAATAGAGAAAGGTAAAGGAGGGGGGTGAGGCAGACGGGAGGGTAGGAAGGAAAAGGTAAAAAAAAAAAAGAGTGAGGGGGGAGGAGGGGGGAGATGAGTGAAAAGAGCAAAATGAAATGAGTCGCAAACCAGAAAAAACTCCAATATGAAAACAAGTAAAGTCCGCGCAACCATCTGGAAAGAACATGGAAAACGGAGCTATCAACTCTCAGCAGAGGCCGACGCAGCATCCAGGGATTCAGAGCAACTCGGTGGAAGTTGCCAAGTCGCCGGTAACAAAATAGCCTCTTTCAATGCGAAATCATGCACGCATCAGACCACAGCAGGCGGCGTAGGGCCAGAGCCCTTTGGGCAGAGGGCCCTGTGAGCTCTGTCCAGCTTAATCTTGTGGGATGGGGGCTCCTGTAGAACCGAGTTAAATATAGCCTCCAAGGTGACGTGGAGGTCCGCCTCCCGTGTAGCCTCAGGAAGGCCCTTGACTCTTATATTATTGCACCTTCCGCGATTGTCCAGGTCTTCCAGGTGGTGTTTTATGTAACTGACAGCCTGGGATTGAGATAGAACAGTGTCTTGAAGCTGAGAAATAAAAGAGCGAGTCTGGTCATGGTCATCTTCCAGGGTATTGACCCTATGTGCAATATACTGAAAGTCCTGTCTCAAAGCAGAGATTTTGGTGCGAATTTCCGTGCGACAGGCATCAGTGACTTTAGCGACCATAGAATCAAGGTCCTCTTTAGAGGGTAGGCGAGCAAGATAATCAATCCAGAAGTGAGGTGAGGATGGCACAGAATGAGGCTGCAACATTGGGGGAAGAGATGCCTGAGTATGGGCTGCAAAGGGGGACAAAGATGGGGTTGCCCCTAAATCAGTGTCCTTATCAATGGCAGGGGTAGATGCAGCAGGAGAGGGTCCAGGAGTAGAGGACTGAGAGGGCTGGAGGGAGAGTTCCCCCATAGCTGGAGGGTTGTCAGCAGGAGCCTGGAGGGAGATGGGCTGCCAGTGCAGCAGGTGGACAGCCTGAGCTGGAGGAGACACGTAGGGGGAGCGGGGGAGAGGCAGGAGATGAGGCAGAACCCGCTCTCCCCAAGCCCGATACCTGTAAGGGCGGCATTGCCACGGATGGTAGGCCCTGTTGTAGTGAGGAGTCCATGGTGGTGGATGCTGCTGGTGGAGGAGAGCGGTCCAGGGAGGAGAACGGAGAAGCTGCGGTGGTAGAAGTGGATGGGGCGGGTGGCACTGTCAAGCAAGATGGCCGCCACCTCATGGAAGGCCGGGTAGTGGATGGCTCGGAGCGGAATTACTTGGTCAGCATGGATTGCCCGGAGTGGCCGACAGCAGCAGGAGGAGCAAGAGAGGTAGACTGGGCAGTTTTCTTCCCCATGGAGTGGGTGAGTGCAGCTGTAGGTCCCAGATACAGGCAGGTGGAGCAGGAGCTCCTGCTCCATCAGCGTCTCGGCCACGCCCCCCCACTAATGACCTTCTAATGGCCAAAGCCAAGCGTCTCTACTCTGTCCTCCTCCTCTATGGCCTCTCTTCTGCCTTTGAAACAATCGACCACTCCCTCTTGTTAGAAACTCTCTCATCCCTTGGTATCTCAGACCTGGCCCTTTCCTGGATCTCCTCATACCTCACATTCAGCGTCTCCCACTCGTATACCACCTCCTCGCCATGCCCTCTTTTTGTAGTTGTCCCCCAAGGCTCTGTCATAGGACCCCTCCTGTTCTCCATCTACACTCTCGGCCTGGGCCAACTCATAGAATCTCATGGTTTTCAATACCATTGCTATGCTGATGACACTCAAATATATCTCTTAGGCCCAGACATTACCTCTCTGTTGGCCAGAGTTCCAGAGTGTCTAGCAGCTGTAGCCTCCTTTTTCTCCTCCCGCTTTCTCAAACTCTACATGGAGAAAATAGAGTTCATCATCTTTGCCCCACCTCGTACGGCCCTTCTACTTCACCCATCTATCAAAGTTAATGGAACCACGCTTACCCCTGTCCCACAGGTCCGTTGCCTTTGGATAACCCTGGACTCTGACCTGTCCTTCAAGTCACACATTCAAACCCTCAACACCTACTTCCGCCTCCAACTCAAGAACATCCATCGAATCTGCTCCTTCCTCACCCCAGAAACTAAAAAGATGCTAGTCCATGCCCTCATAATCTCCCACTTAGATTACTACTTCTCCATGGCCTCCCAGCAAATAATCTCACTCCCTCCAGTCCACCTGATACTGTGCTGCTCGCCTAATATACCTCTTTCCCCATTCATCATCGGCCGCTCCCCTCTGCCAATCCCTTCACTGGTTACCTGTTGCTCAGCGAATTGAGTTCAAGTTACTATAGCTAACATACAAAGCCATCCTCAACCTGTCTCCTCCATATATCTGTGACCTAATCTCCCGCTACCTGCCCACACGTAACCTCCAATCCTCCAAAGACTTCATACTCCGCTCTGCTCTTATCCGCTCTTCACACAGCCATCTCCAAGATTTTGCTTGTCCATCCCCCATACTTTGGAACTCCTTACCAAGACACATAAAACTGACTCCCACAATCACAAATTTCAAGAAGGCCCTGAAGACTCACCTATTCAGGAAGGCCTACAACCCCCAATAACACTACTGTCACCACACCACCATCTGAACTGCCTCTCCCCTCACCTTCTGTCTCTATTAGAGATGAGCAAATACCGTTTGATCGAGTAGATATTCGATCGAATATTAAGGTATTCGGCATATTCAATTCCAATTAAATACCACGCGGTAAACACGCTTTTTTGCACCAATAACTGTGCAGGGGAGGTGGGACAGGAAAGAGGAAAACATAGGCATCGAAAAAAATAAGGAAAAAGTCATTGGCTGGCGAAATCAGGTGACCTCGGATCTATAAGAATAGTGGCAGCCATGTTTGTGTCTTTTGCGGCTGGGATAGATAGGGAGAGACATCGTGCTGAGGGTCAGAGAGAAATTTTAGCTTCTGCCAGACAGGAAAGAGTCTGAAAACAGCAACACTGCTTGATGAGTCTATAAACACCATCAGCTTATAGGCTCACCCTGCAGAAAGTTCTCAAAACCACGTTTTAGGGCTGAAATTCTGTAGCGCTGGTATACAGTATATACCTGGGCTGAAGCAACAGAATGGGGCTGAGACTGTAAACAATGCTGTGGCAAGTCAAAATTGAAAAGAGGGGTGAAATAATGACTACTGGGGTGGCAGGGCTGAATTGGCACAGAGGGGCAGAAGAAAAAAATGTCTTTTGTGGCCTAATGCAAAAGAATGGGGCTGAGACTATAAAAAGCTGCTGTGGTAAGTCAGAATTAAATAAAAGGGGTGAAAGAATGAAAGGGCTGAATTGGCACAAGGGCACAAAAAAGAACACTGTCTGTTAGCTCCTTAGATTCGTGAAGTGGTTGAACAGAGTCGAAGAGTGGAAAGGACCCAAAAACAGCTCCTGAGAGGGGGCAATGGTGGGATGACTCTGCTGGGAAGATTGAACATGTTGGGAGAAAGGAGGGGCAGACCCTTGGGTATGGAAAAGCCGCTGGAAGCCCTTTACCCCACTGTGCCAGTTGTATGTAAACCTTCAAATGTAAAGCACCATGGAATTAATAGTGCTAGATAAACAAACAATAAATAAATAAATAAAAGTTCTTTGTTTTTTTCACTGACAGTTAAAGACTAATGCAAAACAGACATTAAAAACTGACATTAAATTCTGAAAAATATGTGACTCACTGATGGGATTGGGCGTTAAAAATTGACAGTTTGGTCTGTTTTTAATGTTTGTTATTTAATGTTTTAATGTTTGGTCATGTGCATATAGCCTCAGTTTTGTATTCTCTTCTCCCCATTAAGAACATATGAATTTTTATCCAGGTTGAGTGCGCCAGTGTATGGGAATGAGGAGGAGGGGGGTGTGAGGAGGATGTGACTGTTGGCATTTAGTTGACAGCTATCTAAAGAATTTAGTCAGCTGTAAGTTTAGGTATTAGAATGAAAAAAAATGTCACGTTTGAACAATTTATTATATTTTTTAAGCAAAATAGTATCCTAGGTAATAAAATATTATGCTATATTTAGACACTTAAATACCAAAGTATTGTCTTGAAAAGGCTAATAGTTCATGTCTGTACACCATACCTAATGTCTACAGTAAGCAGTAACACATCATGGTACCTCGAATATCTGTGAGCTAATTAGCACTGAATTGTAGTCTGTGATTCCTCTATTCATTTAACTAGAAAGAACTTTATTGCCCAATACACATTTATTACCCTCATTCATTAGTCTTAATTTCTTCTCAGTAAGGCAATCCTTGCACAAATACACTAAAGGATAATAAGAAACCAAAACCTTTTCTTCATGAAGATTCTCGAGCATAAGGATAATGTTAATAATGTACAGATAATGTTAATAAATAAATATCTAAGACTAATTTTATATTTTACTGTCTATTTCCTATAAACGGAAATCAAATCTTAAAGGAGAATTCACCCAAAATTCACCACTTGACTATCACCCAAAATACCACCTGACCATGTCTACACGAATTTATGCACTGTGTGACTATATAGATATTGTAGCTATTTGAGGCATAAAGTTTATATAAAACTAGTCATATTTTTATCCTTTAATCTATTTTCCTGAGTACTACATACTGTAGGTTCATTTTTGTGATTTCTGTGTTATTTTCTAATTTTATCATATTTGTTATTGCTAAGATTGTATATTTATTTTCTGTATTCTAAGGGCCGCCATCAGCTCCACGCAATGCAATTTCCAACATCAATGAAACTAGTGTCTTCTTGGAATGGATGTTTCCAGCAGACACCGGAGGAAGGAAGGATGTCTACTATAATATTGTATGCAAGAAATGTAACTCCATTGCTGGAGTGTGCGAGGAGTGTGGAATTCATGTTCGTTACATACCTCAGCAAAGTGGCCTCAGAAATACATCTGTGATGGTTATAGATCTTCAGGCCCATACAAATTACACCTTTGAGATTGAAGCTGAAAATGGTGTGTCAGAGCTGAGCCCAGGATTTAGGCAGTATGTCTCAGTGAATGTCACCACTAACCAGGCCGGTAAGTTGGATTCAGAACAATGTACTCAAATGTTATGTTTTGGTTTTTTTACATATATACAAGCTGACTTTGAACTGTATTCTATAACATACTAGCAGGAGGATCTGGCTTCGCACATGTATATTTAATTTTTTGTTTATGTAGTGGCTTCATTAAGAATTGGCCAATTTTGCACTGGTGTATTTTGTACGTCATTTATGTGTGTGCGTGTGTGTGTGTGTGTGTGTGTGTGTGTGTGTGTGTCCATAAGCGTCATGTGGTCATGTGAATCTTAGTTTGGATGCCAATGAAAAATCTGCAATTTGTTGTTATGGATACATGGAGTAAAGCTGTGTGAATGTGAACTTGTGTAACAGCGTCATGTACAGCGCCCTTCCCCTTTAAAGCTGACCTACAGCAGTAAAGAAAAATGGCAGTTTTTTTATGGAAACATGGAGTAAATATCTGATGTGTGACGATGTGCTGAGCTGGGTATCTAATCCTCTGATGTGTGATACTGTGGGCTGAGCTGTGTATCTAATCCTTTGATGTGTGTTGGTGGTGTGTGCTGAGCTGGGTATCTAATCCTATATGTGATTCTGTGTGCTGAGCTGTGTATCTAATTCCCTGATGTGTGATTCTGTGTGCTGAGCTGTGTATCTAATTCCCTGATGTGTGATTCTGTGTGCTGAGCTGTGTATCTAATTCCCTGATGTGTGATACTGTGTGCTGAGCTGTGTATCTAATTCACTGATGTGTGGTAGTGTGTGATTAGATGTGTATCCAATCTTCTGATGTGTGATATTGTGTGCTGTGTGTGTGTCCATAAGCATCACGTGATCATAGTTACATAGTAGATGAGGTTGGATAAAGACATCAGTCCATCAAGTCCAACCTATAACCCTACAATCCCCTACAGTGTTGATCCAGGGGAAGGCAAAAAACCCCATGAGGCTCGTGCCAATTGCCCTATTTCATGTGTATTTCAGTTTGGATATCAGTGAAAAACCTGTGATCGGTTGTTATGGATACCTGGGGTAAAGCTGTGTGAATGTGACTTTGTGTAAGAGAGTCATCCACAGCACTCTGCCCCTTTAAAGCTGACATACAGCAGTGAAGAAAAATGGCTGGGTTGCTATGGAAACCTGGAGTAAAACTCTAATGTGTGGTACTCTGTGCAGAGACGTGTATCTAATCCTCTGGCGTGTGGTACTATGTTCTGAGGTACGTATCTAATCTATCTAATCCTCTGGCATGTGGTACTGTATGCAGGTGCGTGTATCTAATCCCCACTGTGTGGTATTGTGTGCAGTGGCAGGTATCTAATCCTCCAGCATGTTGCATTGTTTGAAGATGCACGTATCTAATCCTCTGGCATGTGGAACTGTGCGTAGACACGCGTATCTAATACTCCACAGTGTGGTACTGTGTGCAGATGCGCATATGGAATTCTCCGGCGTGTGGTACTGTGTGCTAAGGAGCATATCTAATCCTTCAGCGTGTGGTACTATGTGCAGAGAGGCATATTTAATCCTCCCTGTGTGGTATTGTGTGCAGTGTCACGTATCTAATCCTCCGGATTGTGGTACTGTGTGCAGAGGCGCGTATCTAATCATCCAGCGTGTGTTACTGTGTGCTAAGGCGCGTATCTAATCCTCCAGCATGTGGTACTGTGTGCTGAGGCGTGTATCTAATTCTCTGGCATGTGTTACTGTGTACTGAGGCATGTCTGTAATCCTCTAGCGTGTGGTATTGTGTGCAGACGTGCGTATCTAATCCTCTGGCGTGTGGTACTGTGTGCAGACATGCGTATCTAACCCTTTGGCTTGTGGAACTGCGTGCAGATGCGCATATCTAATCCTCCGGTGTGTGGAATTGTGTTCAGATGCGCATATGTAATCTTACGGCGTGTGGAACTGTGTGCAGATGCGCGTATCTAATCCTCTGGCATGTGATACTGTGTGCTGACTTGTGTATCTAGTCCTCTGATGAGTGTATCTCTCTCAGTTTGGATATCAGTGTTTGATTGTGCATGTGGAGTGACCGTGTGTATGACAGTTGGAATATGAGTGAAAGACTTGCAGGTTTGTATTGGCTAATGGGTGTCAGTGTTTTGGGAATGCTGTATCTCAGCAACGGTATGTCTTAGGCCTTGTCTTAAACCTTCCCGGACACCTGAAGTATCTGTGTGCCAAATTTGGTGAAGATTGGTTTGCTCGTTTGGTCGCGCATAAAGAACAGACAGACAGACAGACAGGAATTCATTTTTATAATATAGAGATATTAACAACCATAGAAATGTATGGAGCTGCTGTGACGTAGGTCCATACAAATTCCTCCTCACTGCAGGATGGTATAGCGGAATGCAGAATTATGGAGACCTGTGTGCCTGTGTGTGTAATGGGGATAAGAATATCATTTTTGTTCTGTATGGATTGAGAATTGGTCCTCAGATTCATTTCCCATTATGGGCCTAAGGTACCCCATTTGACACTAGTTACATGTGAAACAAATATTTTATACAGAACGTGCTTTCCTCTGTGCCTCTGCAATATCTCTTCTGTAAACTACCTTTACAATATAGACATATAATAGTTTGAGTTTGTCACTGAGTGAATTCACCATCTCTTGTCTGTATTGTATTTTTATTGCATGGTTTTGGTGGACAAACAATATACCGTAGAGCTAAATTGCAGTGTTGGCTTTTCTATACCTGTATCTTACATTTATGAATGTGTATGTACTGTAATGTACTGTATGCAGTGTATTATGTTAAAGTTACACATTTTTACACATCAAGTTTATTAGATTTTATATCCTTTAGAACTAGAAAAAAAAACCCGCATTATCGTAGTATAGAGCTGAGCCAAATTCTGGTTTGTTTTTGTGTTGCTACAAGACATTCTGAATGTGAGTATTGCTCTGAAGTACATTGCCAACACAATCTTTTGCCAGCTTTCCTGTTTTGGATATCGAAGTTTTTGGCTTAGGTATACGTTTGCACAGAGGTTTTGTTCTCAAGTACATTTTCCCATAATAATACAGTTACTCATTTTTTCAATTTATGCTTGAATTTCATTTTCTCAGAATTTACTTTTTTGGACCATAAACTGCATAAAAATTGAGTATGGGGTAGACTTGTTTTCTGACCACAGGGTCCTTATAGACTTATTTAGCTTTATTACTGAAATGTACTTACATCTGGAACGGGGACAGCTACATTTACTTTTTTCATATTAATTTTTCATAAATGCCTACTTTATGGCTATGATTTCTACTCAATTGTTTATTTGCATTAAATGTTGTATTAAACTGTTTCTGATTTTAGAAAATACAAATTTTTTACCTTATCAGATTTTTTTTTATATTGGATATCAATAGAGAAAATGCACCAAAGCAAAAAAAAAGCAGTATGAATATAGAAAAAAAAAAGTTCAAAAGTACAAGAAATAGAACTTATTAATAACACTTAAATACCCTTTGTAAAGCCCCTAATTGTATATTCTCATCATTGAAATTGTATTGTGTATTTTTATGTATGTGTGTGAAATGTGATTCATCCTGCAAACTGCCCAGAGAATATTTATGGCCATGATAGGCGAGGAACCAGAGGTGAGTGTGTGTTTTGTCAACTGGGCCTGGGTTATACAATTTTCCAGGATTGACCAGATGGACAAATAAACATTAGTATTTCCAGAGAAGAATAACCTTCATCCAATATCGGGTGTTGTAATAAAAACATATATATGATTCATATTAATGTGGCTTATCCCCTTATAAATGTAATGTACTGTTACCAACAGCACTGAAACCTAAGTCAGGAGCTAAGATTATCAAATTGATACATTATCCCTAGGGTTGAGCAAATCTTGAGATTTCAGGATCGTTTTTAAAATCCGATTTCCGAAAATTTTCCATTCGAACCCGATCCCAATTCCGATCCTAATGCAAATCAATGAGATTTTTTTAATAATCGAAGATCGGATTTTAAAAACAATCCTATTCACTACACAGCATGGAGTCTAAAAATTGAACGCTTTAATTTTTAGACTCCACACTGTGTAGTGATTAAAAAATCCCCCAGCTACTTAAGTCCCCCCTGCTGTCCACTTACCTGCACAGAAGTGCTGCCCCTGCCGCTCCAACCTGCTCTCTTCTAGTGGACTATACTATTTTGTTTCCTCTCTGCTGTGCCGTATACTGGACTCTGCTACATCTGCATTACTGTACATTGACTTGTCTATCTACTCTTCTGCTTCGTCCCTGAAGCAGAAGAGTAGATAGACAAGTCAATGTACAGTAAAGCAGATGATGCAGAGTCCAGTATACGGCACAGCAGAGAGGAAACAGAATAGTAGATACTATCTACTCTTCTGTTTCCTCCCTGCTATGCCATAGGAATGAATGGACACAGCCGGCGTGCAGGGGGTTAAGCAGCCGGACGCCGGCACAGGCTGTATGCTGTCTGAATGCATTCATTCCTATGGGAGCATGCTATTCGAAACGGCAGTTTTGAATAGTACTCGCTCATCTCTAGTAGCTAACATTGTTAGCTTTTCCCACAATGCTTGGCCAGGAGCAAAGCATTGTAGGAAATAACCTCCGACCTCGATCCCGCCTAAAAAGATTGGGATCGGAATTCCGATCGCGATCGTGAAATTTACTCGATTGCCGATCGGAATCCGATCTTTTCCGATCCTGATCACTCAACCCTAATTGTAACACATGCAGGGCCAGTCAAGCTAAATGTGGCCATTTTTTTTCCCAACCCTCAGGGGATCATAAGGATTGCATTTTTATGTTTTCACTTTTAAGCATTGAACCTTATTGTAGTAAAGTGTAAACTTTAATGTTAGTGTATGGCTGCTCCAAGGCCTTTTAAATAGTGTTTGGCCATCTGACTACAGGAAGCCGTGACTTCATATGTGTGTTGGGCACGTACTGGCTTGGAAATCAGTGGGTGGACTTAGCATGTATCTGGAGTTCTTGGACTGTTGAAATGGGATTTATGCTCAATTTGCAGCCTGAGTGAATACAAATGGGGTAAAAACCAGGAATAGAGGGAACGCTACTGAGTGAAGTGTGAGTCCAAGGGTTAATTAGTAACGTCACTTTATTAGCTGCAATGACAGAAGATAAACTGATAGGCTGGTCAAGCGTCTTCTTCAGGCCTATACTAGGTTCCCACGATCTGACAGTGGAATACACACTGGCCTGAAGAAGACGCTTGACCAGCCTATCAGTTTATCTTTTGTCATTGGAACCAATAAAGTGACGTTACCAATTAACCCTTGGACTCACCCTTCACTCAGTAGCGCTCCCTCTAGTCCCGGTTTTTACCCCATTTGTATTCTATGTTTGCTCACCACCCTTTGGATGGTGCCCGGGAGGAGCTGCAACTGATAGATCATTATCTTTTTTCAACATACGGGCGCCTTTTTATATTTTTAACCCAGCCTGAATGAAGGGTGAGTGCAAGATTGAGTGAGTGAACTACATTAACCCCTTACAGTCACACCCACATTATATTCTAGGATGGTACCAACATGACATCCCTACATTGTAACCAAGTATGTTGATGCTCAGGAGATATGCTCAAACATATTTGGAGATAATATTCCTCCAATAGTTTTGGGTCATCTGGACACAAAAAGTACAACCCTGAAATCATGTGATAGATGGAATCATGATGTAGCATAGATGATATCTACAATTTTGTGATAGTGAACGCTATAATTAGCATTATTGAATATCTTCTAATTTATCTTAGGATGATCCATCAAATAATGTTGACAAGATCTATAGTCAAAAAGTCTCCTTTCTCTATTAATAAGGCCACAATGGTAGCCTCTGACCCCAAGACGTCTTGAAATAGTTTCATAGGTAGCATTAATGGATCATGAGTGTTTTGCCCTGACAAACTCTCTAATAAGTAAGTTTGATGTGGATGACAAGTTCCAAAATGTAATATGGTGTTACCATTCATAGGTTTACAATACAAGATAGTGGGAATCTGTCCAGATGTCACTTGTCCAACGCTGTCTAAATTTTAGACAGGTTAAGCTTAGACCAGGCAGTTACCTAATGTGCCAGTGGCTCGCACTGTGTTGTAGATATAACATATCATTTTAGAAGTGTTTCCTTTTTTTTCTCTTTAAACCTTGCAGCTTAAAAACCAAACTGGTCATATACAATTGTAAGCGTGACACAGAATCACATGGTACAGTGCGCTTTCCACCCAAAATACAGACAGCACAAACTACAGGGCTCATAAGAATTAAAAAAAATATAAAAAGGTTTAGATTTTTCTTTTTTTCTTATTGCTACTGTTTCAAATACATTAGTATGGGTATACTTGTACTTTGCAGGCTTATACACTTTGTAGTACACAGTCCAGTCACATTAATGTGACCACCGCCTACTTTTGACGTCAACGTTAAATAACAAATCGCAGAAGGCATGTGTAGTCAGCCATCTGGGTGCCCTCATCATTGTGAAAGGCACAACACAAGTATGCATCTATCCTTGCGGACCATGCTCGCCCCTGCATGCAAATTGTTTTTCCTCAGGATTATGGCACCTACCAGCAGGACAAAGCGACGTGTCATAAAGCCCGCAGTGTACATGCGTGGTTCGAGGAGCACCAGGATAAGTTTACAGTACTCCCTTGGCCAGCAAATTCCCCGGACTTGAACCCAATCAAAAATCTGTGGGACCACCTCAACCAGGTTGTTCGTGCCATGGATGCTCAAAGGCGTAGCCTAGCACAGCTGGACACAGCACTGGAGTCAGCACGGCTCAACATCCCAGTGAACATCATCACAACATCCCCCCTCTTTCTGCTCATCTCGCAGCGGTCTGCTCTACGAAAGGTGGTTATTCTGGATTTTGATAGGTGGTCACATTAATGTGACTGGACTGTGTATAACACTTTTAAATATATTTCCACGTGTTCAATGTTTTTTTCTTTTGGAAATTTACCTGAGCCTCAGCGTCTCTAAATTAAATGCAGCTCCATCATATACTGTAATAACATTGATAAAAATAGTTACTTTGTCTGTATAAATTGTATATCAATATTAGATTACCCTCTGTTTATTTGACTAATAAATATTTAGGGAAAATTTTAGTATTTCAATACAAGACATTCTACCACAGTGGGCAATGACATCACAACATATGGCCAAGTTTCTGTTGCTAAATCAGTTATGAATTAGTTGAATATTTTATAGCTTTATTTATAACTCCCCAGTTGGTAATTGCACTTAGCCGCAGTTTATTGGCCCTTGGAAAATGCTTAGATTAATGAAAGGATGTAATCTATTGTGAAAACATCCTGAGCATTTTTTCAATGGTTATTTACTCTATTGCTTTGATCGCACAGGCCTGTGCTACATTTCTTTATCTAGGGAAGCAAAAGCACAATAAATCAACGACATAAAAGAGATGTACATTTCATATGTAAAAAGAGTTTATTGTGCTGCAATGAAAGGTGATAGCAATATATTTCACAATGTAGCAGCAGATGCACACCAGTGTTAAACTGTAACAAAATAGCTTGTAAGACGCTCTAAATAATGCACAACCTGAATAGCTTCAGCACTTCCTAGATTTACTGAAAGGTTGTAAAGATACAAAGAGAGAACAAAGTGAATAAAATTATAATAAATTCAGTGGTATTTATTTTTACTTGGCTGATAAACATATATTCCATAGCTTAAATGCTGCATCAATACGTACCATAAATCAGTGCAGGGAACGTACACAGGTGACTTAGAATAAATATGTAAAAAACATTTGTATATTGAACTTGGTTGTATTTATACTTTATAACAACTAAAATAATCACAGTACTACTCTTCACGATAAATACAATTGAGATGACTTCAATTTTACTTGCTTTTGCAAAAGGAAACCTCCAGCCATAGTATATTATTGTATACTATAGCCATAGTATTGTTGACTATGGTCATGAACTTCTATGTGCAGTAGCTGCAGCCATTTACAGAGGCATGAAATAACAGCTACCATTGACATCCATATTGTCACCTTTTGACAGAGACCTTTGTCTCTCATATTTGAAGTTACCTTTTTCATTAAATACCTCCTCCTTAAGATGGCCATATTCCTAAATAGCTATTGGGATGTGGCCCCACTGTGACATCTAATCTGTTTCATTTTGGCCTACTCCCAGGGGCGTTATCTAAGTAGCCTCCTCAGTTTTCAACCTTTAACCCCTGTACAGGGATATGGCTTTTGCTGCTGATCTGAGCACCAGGCAAAGACCTGGTATCAGGCAAAGAGTAGTCAGGTATGGACCAAAGGTATCTGTGGCAAGCAGATACCTCTTGCAACACTCTCCTTGCTCATTGAGTAACTATTAATGTCCTGTATCAATTACTTATCAGCCCAGGAAGGAAACAGTGGAGTGACTGCCCTTCTTGAGCAATATGTTAGTACAATGTGCAAATAAATGAAGTAATGTGGTAAGTAATAAATAATATAAGACGATATGACACATGGCATCAGCATCAATCAACTGTTTGCAGCAGCCACTGGTACTGAAACTACATAGGGGAAGAGCCAAAAAAATGATTGTGATCTGGACAGTAGTAGTTTGGAAAGGACACTACACAGTCTGTTTCCTCCTCTGTCCACTGTGTAATGATGGGGGTTCCTTGTGTCGGACAAGAATAAAACATTACTATCAAAAGGCTGGATCAGAAATAGAGAGATCAGGACAATTTCTCTTTCCCCCTTTTTTTCAGTTCACTCCTTGCTTTGGCATCAAGCACTACATACAAAATCCTATACATGGAAACATAGCTGAAATTAAACATTCAGTGCCTTACTTTATATTGATATCATTTGCACAGGGTAACATATTTCACCCTTAGTGAAACAATGTACATTTCTTATTTATTATAAATCTATGTTGTGGATTGTAGAAATATTTTTTTTGTAATGACTATACATATGCACAGTAATAATATTACCAGCTTGAACTCCTACACGATGACATGTGTTAATTCTAATTACTTTGAATGCATTGCAGCAATTAGCAGCTAGCAAAGGAAGAAAAGGACATGGAAAATGAAAAATATTAACATTGACATCACTGGTATTCTTACCATTTCGTTACCTTTTTTATGGCAAATATGTATTACCTTAAAGTATACCTCCAGTTATAAACAACTTTGCATAAATTAATAGTGATTAGGAGAACAGTGCACTCTGTACGCCACCCTCTAGAGGGCGGCGTACAGAGTGCACTGTTCTCCTAATTACATCTTGGAGAATAGATTTGCATATTTTTTACCCAGAATTCCTAGCGGAGCAGGAATGACTTGTAAATCTCCGTACTGCCTGTGTAGGCACACACTCTCCCTGATGTGTACGATTATCCCCTGACCATAAATTAATAGTACAGGTGGAAATAAGAAACTTTGTTTTCTTCTCCACGTTCCAAACATTTTAGTGTATGAATAGGGGAGGAAGAGGAAAAGTCTCAAATAATTGCTTCTGCTGCACTCCGCTACTTTGTGACCTTTTAACACTGCTAGGTTGTAGATAAGAGGCTATCAGTACAAAGAATAAGAGAAATCAAAAAGACTAAATAAATCAATTAAATGGCTGGTAGCAACATCCTACTCCACCTCTGCTTTCTCCATAAATCTCTGTGTTTAGGGCTGAATAGGAAACCAATCCTATATAAACAAGCAGTCTGACTGATGATAAGGAACAGAAGAACAGTTGCTTAATAAGTTATATTACACATACACAATACACATTTATGAAAAGTTGTTTAAAACCTGGTGGTACATTTTATAGGGAGTCTGCCATCTCTCTAATTGTATGAAAACTACCTATAGGAGCTTCTTGGCTACAGCGACAGCAATCCAAACCTACCTCTATTAATGCAGGATGAGCTGTTGTCTTTATTTTTTATTTTTTGAAAAATCAGATTTAAAAATGTACAGATAAAGATATGGCTGCACCAGGGATATTCCCAAGCCTGGTGTTGCTTCATCTTTTTTCTTTCTCTGAGCTGCTCAGACTCTCCAGTAGCCACTTATACTGTATAGGAGACTTTGGCAGAGGAGACTGAAACTACTGTGTGTGAGAAGGGGACCTGTGACATTGGCCTTGGTTGGAATGAGGACTAGTATGAATAAAGGGCAGTGTTACACGATCAGTATGGACATCTCACTGGTAAAACATTGGTATTACTGAAAGACAGATAACTTAGAAGTAAACTTTTCACATGAAAGGAGCAGACCCCATCTTTGTGCAAGAATGGAAGGTTCCCCTGTATGAGCTCCTTGTGGCAGCATATCCTTGCATTGCATAGACAACCGTTAATTCACATGTCATGTAATATTACATTTACCTGTACCTGCCTTTACAAAAGAAATATGTACCCATTGCAGCTTTGCCCAGTGCAGGGGGTGGGAAAAGTCCATCTCAACGCTTAATGTACACAAGTTTGTCCTAATGTATAGGTAACTTCAGGACAAAACAGAATTGTAGGATCAAATTTGTAAATGCAAACCTTATAGAGAATTTCCACCTTGGACTATCCTTACGTAATATCTTAGGTCAAATTCTTGAATAGTATGCTTCTAATAGGCTGTAATACTAGTATCAGGAATGCGCCCTGTATCCAGGACATTGTGTTAATACTAATTAAAGTAACAAAAAATTACCTGTGTCTTTATGAATTAGTCCAACAGTATGTTTTTGCTGATTTACACAAATGTATCTTATCCAGCATAAGGTCTATCAACACTGTTATATGCCTTCATAACCTCTTCTCAGGATTACTGTAATGCCCTATACATAGGTGTTCCAGATAAAAAAATGCATCGCCTTCAGATAGTCCAAAATTCTGCAGCAAGGTTAACCAAACAATCCCAAAATGCTCCCATAAAGCCCTTCCTCTGCTTACTGCATTGGCTGTCTGTAAAATGAACAATAACTTGTAAAGTTTGCTTGATGTTCTTTAAGTCCAAGTCCCCTAATCCTTGCCTAATCCACTCAAGTCAGCAGGCACAAATAAACAAGTCCATCTTGGGGAAAGGTTCCGATCGTGTGACTCGGGGGTCGGAACCAGGTTGGAACCCGTTTGGTTTTCTTCAAAAGTCCATTGCATCAAGTAAGCTAGTCTTAACTTCCTGGACAACGCTCTTCATTAAAGGGGTATTCCCACGTCCCCCATAGAGCATAGCGATGTTGCAGGCATCTGTGCCGGCGTCTACACTCCCCGGCATCCGCCTCTCTATTACAGCGGATGCCGGGTCTGTATTGGCGGCCCCTTCCCCCCAAAGGGTAAACTACCCCCCCCTCCAGGCTCGCTCCCGTGCACTTAGCCCCTCCTCCCTCCCACCTCAGAGCAGCAGATACATCACTTGACTTATGACCAGATAAGTCAAGGGATGTGTCAAAAAAAAAAAAAAGAATAAAGTAAGATAGTGGACAAAGCAGTTTTGCTGAAGCAATGTATTTAGGAAAAGTCTTACATTCACATTAACAAGCAGTATAGATAGGATCCTTGTGATGGGACATCCCCTTTAAGCTTCTCTGCAAAACCAGACACAGTCAATTGTACGAATGGCCTACCATAGAAAACTTGACTTTTTGAATCGTACACAAATGTGGAAAACAGATGTCACATTCTTTCCTTTGCAGCTATTGATAAAAGCTTTCTAATAGATTAGGAAAATATCCACAATGTCAATGTTTTGCTTATAGGGTTTTTCTTATGTCATATAACAATAGCAAATACTGTTATGGGAAAGCATCCTACCCCTAGGATCTCACTGAAATGCTATGGATTAGCTCCATTGCAATCTGGTATATTCACATATGAATACGCTGGCCAATGTTTTCAGAAATCTGGAGATCTGCAGAGTTAAAAAAAATAATAATAATGCTGGGTTTGTTTATAGCAAATCTGTGGAAAAAATGGTCTCAAAAGACCAATAATAATGTATAGTACTTACAGATGTGCCCATTGTTAACTTAGCTCTAATATGCTTAATAACTTCAATTTCTCATTAAACTAATTTAGTACAGATTCTGAAATGCTGTCAAAACTCTCTTCACATACTGAATTCCACAACACAGCCACTGGGTGGCAGAGTATGGACACACAGGGAACAGACAGCATATCAGTTTGTGATAACATATCACTTTGTGGTATTCTACTGTTAAAAGCTACTCATCTCATGACAATCATTTGGCCCAGTGCAGACAAGAGGAAAGGTAAAGAAGGACACATCTTTGGTGCCAACACTTGGTTCACACTAGCATTTGGCTTTCCGCTGCTTAGAGACCCAAAGAACGGAAACCTAATCCACTTAAAAAGCAGTTACCTGCAGATCATAGGTCCTCAAACATGCGGCCCACCGAGGACATTTTTCTGACCCACTGGCAGGAGCGCACTTATAACCCCTAGGGTCGTGATGGTGAACCTATGGTATGCATACCAGAGAGGGCATACAGAGTCCTCTCTGCTGGCATGCACGACATTCACTCGGATTGCTCACTAATGTGGAATCTGGTACAGGATTACCTGATCCCTTTTTTCAGCTGTATGTGCAGTCAGTGTAGTCGACAGCGGTGTACACTGACTGCAGAGTGTGACCTCTGTCCCACTGTGGTCTACTGTGAAGCATTTAATATTGTGTGGGGAGGGGCCTACTGTGGAGCATATAATACTGTGTGGGGAGGGGGCTACTGTGGAGCATTTAATATTGTGTGGGAAGAAGGCTACTGTGGAACATTTAATATTGTATGGGGAGGGGGCTACTGTGTAGCATTTAATACAGTGTGGGGAGGGTGGCTTCTGTGTAACATTTAATACTATGGAGCATTTAATACTGTGTGAGGACGGGGCTACTGTGGATCATTTAATACTGTGTGGGGAGGGTGGCTACTGTGGAACATTTAATACTGTGGAGCATTTGATACTTTGTGAGGAGGGGGCTACTGTGGAGCATTTAATACTGTGTGGGGAGGGGGCTACTGTAGAGCAATTAATACTGTGTGAGGAGGGGGCTACTGTGGAGCATTTAATACTGTGTGGGGAGGGTGGCTACTGTGGAACATTTAATACTGTGGAGCAATTAATACTGTGTGAGGAGGGGGCTACTGTGGAACATTTAATACTGTGGAGCATTTAATACTGTGTGAGGAGGGGGCTACTGTGGAGCATTTAATATTGTATGGGGAGGGGCTACTGTGTAGCATTTAATACTGTGTGGGGAGGGTGGCTACTGTGGAACATTTAATACTGTGGAACAATTATTACTGTGTGAGGAGGGGGCTACTGTGGAGCATTTAATACTGTGTGGGGAGGGTGGCTACTGTGGAACATTTAATACTGTGTGAGGAGGGGGCTACTGTGGAGCATTTAATAATGTGTGGGGAGGGGGCTACTATGGAGCATTTAATACTGTGTGAGGAGGGGGCTACTGTGGAGCATTTTGTACTGTGTGGGGAGGGTGGCTACTGTGGAACATTTAATACTGTGGAGCATTTAATACTGTGTGATGAGGGGGCTACTGTGGAACATTTAATACTGTGGAGCATTTAATACTGTGTGAGGAGGGGTCTACTGTGGAACATTTAATACTGTGTGGGGAGGGGGCTACTATGGAGCATTTAATATTGTATGGGGAGGGGGCTACTGTGTAGCATTTAATACTGTGTGGGGAGGGTGGCTACTTTGGAACATTTAATACTGTGGAGCAATTATTACTGTGTGAGGAGGGGGCTACTGTGGAGCATTTAATACTGTGTGGGAAGGGTGGCTACTGTGGAACATTTAATATTGTGTGAGGAGGGGGCTACTGTGGAGCATTTAATACTGTGTGGGGAGGGGGCTACTGTGGAGCATTTAATACTGTGTGGGGAGGGGGCTACTGTGGAGCATTTAATATTGTATGGGGAGGGGGCTACTGTGTAGCATTTAATACTGTGTGGGGAGGGTGGCTACTGTGGAACATTTAATACTGTGGAGCAATTATTACTGTGTGAGGAGGGGGCTACTGTGGAGCATTTAATACTGTGTGGGGAGGGTGGCTACTGTGGAACATTTAATACTGTGGAGCATTTAATACTGTGTGAGGAGGGGGCTACTGTGGGGGCATTTAATACTGTGTGGGGAGGGGGCTACTGTGGAGCATTTAGTACTCTGTGGGGAGGGGGGCTACTATGGAGCATTTAATACTGTGTGTGAAGGAATTTGTTCATAGTTTATTTAAAACTATATTTCAGCCCTCCAATGGTCTGAGGGACAGTGAACTGGCGCCCTGTTTAAAAAGTTTGAGGACCCCTGCCATAGACTATAATGGTGACCGCATGGTTTCCGTCTGAAAAATGTGGCGAGAAAAGTCCTGCTTGCAGGACTTTTCTCTCTGCATTATTCAAGCGGATTCGGTTATGGACGCTGAACGGAGTCTGAACGCTGGTGTGAACCCAGCCTAAGTAAAATAAATAATGTAAAATAATTTGCAATCTCTAAAATCCATCTTGCACGTGTCAGTGCTTAAGGTGAAAGCACAACTGCACAAGCAAACATCTCCTGAAATTTCCTAATCAACATGAAGGTAGTAGAGATGTTCATGAATTCTATTAATCTGATTTGGACACAATGTGTCAGACGTGTCTCGTGTTCTACAAATCTGAGTTTTGTACATATACCTAATTATTTATGTTAAGTGGTTAAAATTTAGTAACACGAATCTCACATTATCTCTCCATCAACACTGAAAAGGTGTTCTTAACAGATTTATTGGTTAATTTGGGATGGCATGCAGGTGGTTGCAATATTTATGAGACCTGTAATTACTTTTTGTAAAATGAGTTCCATAGAGAAATCAGCTTACAGTGATGAAATGTGATGAGGTGCTTCTGCATATCCAAAGTCTCACAGTCACACAAACTGAATGTCATAATGCAATATCCGGAGCTCTTTTACCCAGCAAATACTTTTATTAGCTGAGAACACCATCTATTTACTGTTGGAGTCATTCCTAGCCCTAGGCGCTGTGAGCGAATATTCCCTAAATTAGTCATTAAAGACTCACTAGGTTTAGGCCTCATACAACAACAAGCCCTTCCCTCATTATTTTAGTGCTATGTGGTGGTACTCCGCAATACCCTATCAGCTAGGACAAACTTTTTATGGAACTAAAGTACTTGAAAGCATAAGTGACAGTCTAGATGTAATATATTTAGATTTACATCTACTACATTATGTGTGACTTTTATTTAGAACCCATAGAAATATGTATATTTCATTTTCCACTGCTCTTTTACTTTATTCTTTGCTTGTCAATTACTTTTATACTGTCTTTTTTTTTTATTAATGAGGGCATTGGTCTCCCATTCATATTTCAGAGCTGATGGTATAGTTTACTACATGGCAGATTTACTGCAGACAGTTCTGTGACTTCTGCATTCATCTTGTAAAAAAACAAGTATTGGCGGCATAAACAACCCTAACTAGATGAATGGGAGGAAAAAATGCAGAAACAAATCTACATGTGAATGTATTCTATCAGTTACAGATTAACAGTATTTCCCTCTATCAATACATATAAAGCATGGAAAGCAGAAAACATCTCTCTAACCTCTCTATCTGTCAGCTTTTCTTATAACATATGGACGTGATTCATGTGATTTTGTTCAGTCATTCCTTAAATGCTTTGATTCAGCTATTCGCAAGATATGATACCTCCTGATAAAGATGTGGTTCTTGTATTCTTTGTATGGGGTCAACCAACCATGCTAACCCCTCAAATGTTATCCCAGATTTTTCTCCAACTACTGTACAGTACCTACTGTACTGTAGGTATGGTCCAACCTTTATATTTTCAAATATGGTCCTGTTTTTCTTACTTAACTAAACACGGTATGTTTCTACCTTTCCTTCTTAACTACTGTACATGTATCCTGCAATTCCTACCAGACTAGATGTGTCCTATCTTAAAAGGGTATTCCACAATGGGACATTTATGACATAGCCATAGGATACACCGGGAATGTCAGGTAGTTACATGTCCAACCACTGGGATCCAATATACTTTTTAGATCAATTTCTCATGGGTTTTCTAGATCTCTGCTTGCTGTCATTCTTTGGGCTAGCTCACACATGGTGCAGTAGGGCGGATCTTCATATTGAGAGTGACGTGGAGAGCCGTGCCACTCTTGGGTCAAAACTCGCCTGCCACAACTGTCGCGGCTTCCCCCTCTGAAGCCGGCTCAACTGAATGGGCCAACTCCGGAGTTTGCTGCCGCGAGGCGGAGGCCGCAGCTCAGCAAACCGCGGAATCCACCTGAAGAAAGGGCAGCTCGCTTCTTTTTTCCATGAGCGGCAGCATGCCGTTCACGGAAAAAAGAAGCCTGGCGGTCTCCATAGACCACCATTGTGAGGAGGCGGATTATGAAGTGAATTACACGCCATAATCCGCCCCCTCTGTGCCCGTGTGAACGGGCCCTTTGTTTACTTCCACTGGATAAAAATCAGTTCATGGTCATGTGACATACAGTCCATGGTCATGTGACATACAGTCCATGGTCATGTGACATACAGTACATGGTCATGTGATGAACACACCAGTGAACAGCTCATTATGGTCATAGTTAAGTAAATAGACTTCCGTCTTAAAACAAGACATGCACCTGAGCACCTGTACCATCACATGACCATGGATTGATTTTTATCCACTAGACGTAAACAGTGATTCACAGCTATCTGAACATATTCAGCAAAGGTAAGGAAGGACCAGTGGCGTAACTACAACCATAGCAGCAGAGGCAGCTGCCACAGGGCCCGGGACATTAGGGGCCCGGTGACAGCTGCTACCGCTGCTATCATTATTCTCGGAGGTCTTTTCAGACTCCCGAGTATAATGATCGGGGCCCCCTGTTGGTGGAATACTTTCCACCAACAGGGGGCCCCCGAAGCTGCAGCAATGGCTGACACACAGGAGCTGCAGGTCTGGCTCCTCTCAGCGCTTCAGGACGCTCCCCCTCTCTCCCCCCCCCTTTCTCTGCCTGTCCTCTGCCCACCAATGAGAGGGCTGAGGAGAGCCCAGGAGGCGGGGCTTATCCCTGCCGAGCTCCTGCCGTCCTGCACTCAAGAGGAGAAGAAGAAGCTGCTCCAGGAAGATGAAACTAAAGAAAGAAAACAGGTAACAGCTACAAACTGGGGAAACTATACTTATTAATATCAGGTACACAGGTACATACTGGGGTTACTATACTTATTACTATCAGGTACATAGTGGGGTTACTATACTTATTAATATCAGGTACACAGGTACATAGTGGGGTTACTATACTTATTAATATCAGGTACACAGGTGCATACTGGGGTTACTATACTTATTAATATCAGGTACACAGGTACATACTGGGGTTACTTTACTTATTAATATCAGGCATTTGGGGTGATTACTTTTGTTTTAGTAACTCCACGTGCTTCATATTAATAGAAGTTAACCCTATAATGTCCCTCACATTAACCCCTGTGTGCCTCACCATAAGAGTTACTGATATGTGAGACATATGGGGGTAATAATAATGAAGATACTTTATTATTACCTCCATGTCTCTCACATATCAGTAACTCTTATGTGAGGTACACAAGGGTTAATGTGAGGGACATGATGGGGTTAACTGCTATTAATATGAGGCACATGGAGTTACTAAATTGTAATGCACATGACCAAATTTTTTATCCACAATTGTCCTGGTATAGCGGTCAGCGGTGACGTGACAGTATTTAGTCCTGTAGGAGCCACTATGGGACATAATACTGTGTGCAGTGGCCACTATGGGGCATAATACTGTGTGCAGGGGCCACTATGGGACATAATACTGTGTGCAGTGACCACTATTGGGTATAATACTGTGTGCAGGGGCCACTATGGGGGATAATACTGTGTGTAGGGGCCACTATTGGGTATAATACTGTGTGCAGGGGCCTCTAAGGGACATAATACTGTGTGCAGGGGCCACTATTGGGTAAAATACTGTGTGCAGGGGCCTCTAAGGGGGCATTCACACTACGTATACTGAAGCTTATTCTGAACGTAAAACACGTTCAGAATAAGCGGCGTATAAAGCAGCTACATTCATTTCTATGGGAGCCGGCATACGAGCGCTCCCCATAGAAATGAATGGGCTGCTTCTTTCACTATGAGCAGTCCCATTGAAGTGAATGGGAAGTGCCGGCATGTACGGCTCGGCATGAGCAGAGCTTGCCGTATAGTATACGTAGTGTGAATGCCCCCTTAAGGACATAATACTGTGTGCAGGGTCCACTATTGGAGCGCGCAGGAATGCGTAGGAGGGACTCGGTCGAGATCTTCAGTGTCGGGGGGGCCCCATGTCAAAAGTTTGCCACGGGGCCCCGCCATTCCTAGTTACACCACTGGGAAGGACACATCTCTATGATCCTTTATTCCGACCCAAATAGATATAATCCAATCATTCTTATTGACGTATTCTTTCCTTAGCTAGAAGAGACTCAGTTTCCTTTACATATATACATTGTGCATTTATTGTTTTGTGTTTCTACAATTCCAAATGCCAGAATTGCCCTATAATTAAAATTGTTTGTGGTTAAACAACTGTTTTGTACTTCAACAGGGTATACTTTTATCATTCACCTGTTTAATACAAAGCACAATTAAAGGCAATTTATGGGATCAGAATATGGCCTGTTGTTAAAGAGGACCTTTCACCACCTGGGGCACATGTGGTTTTATATACCGCTAGAAAGCCGACAGTGCACTGAATTCAGCTTTCCCGTTCTGTGCCCCCGGTGAAGAACTATCGGTGTCGGTACGGTAACTCTTCACTATCAGAAGGGTGTTTCTGACAGTCAGTCAGGAACACCCATCCTCACAGCAGCGTCTATAGCACTGCACTTTGTGAGGGGGCATTGCTTACTGCCCAGCAATGACGCTGAGCGGTGAGGAACGCCCCCCCCCCAGTACTTGTCTATGGGCAGGTACTATCAGGAGGGGAGGGAGGCGTTCCTCCCTGCTCTCACAGTACTGCACTACAGACACTGCTGTGAGGAAGGGCGTTTCCGCAATTCTGGAATTTGCAGTCCTCTATCTGCTCTATAACTTTCTATTACTCATCGAGAAACAACACCAGGGCATATATTGAGATTACGGACTTGTACAGATGTGGATTAACTGCTTTGGTTGTGATAAGAAGCTTTAGGGTCAGATTAAAAACTATTTTTCTTGTCTTTTCTCCTTTTCTTCCTTCTCACCTCTTCATAGATTTCTATAGAGATGATTCATGTGACCTGTAGTCCACCTCTAGACAGTGCAGGGTTTTACAGTGAAAGTTGTTTTAGCAGAGGGAGATGAAGCAGGGAATCACTGTGATAAGAGCAGAAATAAACATTCTGTCTGATAAGATATATTTGTACTTGAATTCCTGAAGTGATCCAATTCCTTTTGTCTCCATGCAAGCTTTTCCTTTGAGGAACACATTTGAACAAACCGTAGGAAGCCCATCATAGCACCTTGTGAAATATTGTAGTATTCAGTGTACTCTTCTTACTCAGCTCAATATGTAACAAGATCACTAACACTGTATTTTGTAAACCACTGGGGCAATCCATAAACCACTTAATCCAATGTGCACTATAAAGAATATTTTAATTCAAAATCCGTTTTTCCTTTTTTTTTTTTTCTATTTATTGAAAAAAAAAAAAAGATTAATCTTAGCTATTTGTTAAGCAATGATTTAGCAACTATGCCATTTATCACAGTTGTATGCAAGCTAAGTGTCATTGACTTCAGTGGTATTACATTTGGCATCATGGTGTTATAATCCATGTGAGAGATTGATGAATCAGTTCTGTAGTGATTGTTTAAGATCTTCAATAAAAGGAGTTGTAGTTTTGCCTTTTTTTTCTGTAAACCCTTGACATAAACAATACTTAGAAAAATTATTAGAAATTTTTATTTTGTTAAACTCTACAAAACTATAAGGCAAAGAAGGCTCCAAGTTGCGGAAAATATTATTTATTTGTTGCAGAATTTACAGCGATTTTTTGAGGCAAAGCCTAGAGTGAATTTAGAAGGAGGGAGAAGTATAAGAATTTATGGTTCACTCTTAGCATTGGCTCAAAAAAACAGCAGAAAAACCTGCACCAATACATAGTCAGCTTTTCAGCAATGTGTGGTTTTAGCCTAATTGTGTAATGTATAATGAATATTTTAGAAGACAATACATACTGAGAAGAATTATTTGAAAAACTCCAGTTTACAATTTTTTTGAATCAACATTTCAATTTTGTAGGAAGCAGGTACCAGATGTTTTCTGGGAGCCTGTAATAAATTATGATAAAGTCGACGCGCATATCTTTTTCAAGACAATATTGTTATGTCATAATCTGTCACAAAGTGATGTGTTATGTGTTTTCATGTGTGGCCACCCATTTCATGTTATTTTTCTTTATTTTGTCATTTTATATTTTAGATATCTCTGCATTACATAATCCAGTACCTTTCATTTTCCACAGCTGGATAAAAAGAATATTTTTGCCTTGACTCTTTGAAAATGTTAATATAGACAGAACAATCTCATTAACCCCAGTTATCTCATGCAAATAATATCATAAATGACATAAATAATATGTCACTGTACCATAAGGTTGATGTCGGGGATCTGTAGTCATGGTTCTAGTCTATATACAAAAAAGATACTTTGATCTAAAATTATAGAATACTTTGTGTACAAGTCAGTATTGCTTATTTTTCTTATATAAATGATAACACAAGAAGAATCTAGTGATATATATATGTGTGTGTGTGTATGTGTGTGTTCCATAGCAAAGGAATTTTCTGATTTAACTAATTGGATTTTTGAAATTGAGGATTCTGCATTGTAGAAAACAAATAAATAGTCAAATGAATAGATGTGATTGGATTCTTAATGGTTGTCCACTGTCTTTTGACGAATGCTGTTGCAAGTACTAAATATGCATCTTTTAGCGTCATATTAAATGAGAGCAGTGAGCACTGCAGTGAGTACTCAGAGTACGCTGCTGTCTGTGACCATTGAGTGATCAAAAGAGAGTCTCAATAGTGGATTATAAAAAAAAGACCGATTGGATGGCATCCCCTGGTCCAAGGCATAGATAGCCAATGCACAGGGACGATTTTTTTGCAACACATAAAAAAATAGGAATAGGAGGGGCAACACGGTAGCTCAGTGGTTAGCACTATAGCCTTGCAGCGCTGGAGTCCTGGGCTCGAATCCCGCCAAGAACATCTGCAAGGAGTTCATATGTTCTCCCCGTGTTTGCGTGGATTTCCTCCCATTCTACAAAGACATACTGATAGGAGAAAAAAAAATTGTACATTGTGATCCCTATATGGGGCTCAAAATCTACATTAAAAAAAAAAAAAAAAAAAGGAATAGGAAAAACAGAACTTAGTATCACACACAAAAAAATCCTACAAAAACTCCAAACTTCCAAGTAGTAAAAGGACTTGGGTTCACTACACCCGGAACAACTATGCTTGGAACAATGTGCTCAATGCTTATCAAATATCCAGATAGTGTGAATAGGCAGCAAGGTTTGCAGAATTAGACACAGATGAAAGCAGCAATTTCTAGCAGACAGATCACTTCAGGAACTATTGGAAACTGGAGTTTAAGACCAGCAACTTACAGCATGAAAAAGCAGCGTTATATAGCCAGGAACAGTAGTAAGAAGAAAAGTGATTGGTAGCCGACCTCAGAACCACCCACAGCCTGTAAAGAGTTCTCAGCACTGCAGAGAACTTAACCCCTTCAGAGGCAAAGGCACACTAAAGAACTGACCTGCAATGCAACTCATCACATGAACCACACATGAGTGCTACCGCAGAGACCGCATGCCCAGTGTGAACATTCCTCTGCAGCACATCAGACGATGCACGCGCTGAATGCCATTCAGACACTCTGTACCTAAACCTAACAGGCTGAGACTGTGAAGACTGGGTCATAACACTAAGGCATTGGATACTTGACCAGGATCAATGGTGGTCTAAATGCTGAGCTATAAGTAAGTACAAGAGAAGACAAGTTACTTTGTACAATCAAGTACTATGGGTATGAAAAGGATGAAATAGAGTTCTAGCAGGACCGCGACCTGAAATGTGGAAATTAGCGAAGAAATAGTTCAATGTCAAGTAGAGGTGCTGGATTGGCCCACACAGTCCCCAGACCGCAACCCAATGAAACACTTATGGGTAGAGTTGATGAAAAAGCTGTATTCATACCCAAGTGTGTCAACCAGTCTATACCAACATTGGGAATGTGTAGAAATGACCTGGGTGTCGGACTCCCGTGGATCTTCAATTGATGTCCTATTGATGATCTATTAAAATATCTAAGCAGATTTAAAAATAATAATAATAATTGTAGTTTTTTTTTGTAAAAATCATGACAATGCACCAGTTCTTAACATTTTTGGAAGCATGGATCAAGGCAGGCTAGGACAGGGATGCCTAGGCCCATCAGATATACTATAACTTGTGCCTGAAAATTGGTGTAAGTTATACCAGAAATCAATGCCAGTCCCTGACAAGGCCCTAAGAGAGGTGAGTCATTTTAGTGTAAGGACCCAAATAACAGAGGTCGCTTTGACATGGCTCGTAGCCTTACAGTTACAGTTTGATCAAATTTCATGTATCCTTGTATACAGTAGGTATTTGCAGTAATACTTTTGGTTTTAACAGAGCAATGTTGCAACTTTTTGTGTTAGTAATTGTATTGCAGCCACAACAAAGTGCACCTACTTTTGTTGTTCACATTGTTTGGAAGTACTTTCCAAATTGAACATCTATATCAATTCTGGCTCATGGGACTGCCTGGGATGCATCAGATTTATTAAGAGATTCTTATGATTCTGGTGCATCTCGTGCCAGCAGGGGAATTGTAGGAAACGCCAGTCTTAATAAATCCCCATCGCTGTTTTTGCTTTTACACATGTATTTTGGTTGTTTTACACCAATGGTTTAAAAATAACAACATTGTGGGTGTTATAGCGTAATTGCCGTCAGAATTATCACAATTGACGTAGTCAAAACATACACTGTCAATCATAGCCTGTTTGGCTAACATGAAGTGTGCACAGGTTCGGAGAAGTACAGGTTATTGTTAGCAGAAAATCAAACAATGCGATTGTGTCTGCTGTGGACAGAGATTAATCTGCCTCACAAAGCTCACAGAGCGGCCTAGATGATTAGTTAATCCAGGCAATGGCATGATCAGCTGATAGGAGAGGAATACAAAGGCTAGAAATGTCTGTCTACTGCCTGGTGATTAATGCCAGAATCAAGACTCTTAGTATCCTCGGATCACAAGCGAGCAATGTGCTGCTGTCCTTATCCCCACATTGTCTCCATGCGTGGCACTGTAATTAAATCTGGCAAGACTTGAAAGAGAGCGGCTATAGCGTATCTGAACACTGGCTATTCTTGCCCATATTTTCACATTTCCTGTAAATTAGGTTTCTGTATATCATTACTGTTATTATTATTTTTAACATCCAAGCCATATTAGTCATATGTGCTAAGCCAGTTCACACAGAGGCCTTTATTGTAGCATGTAGCACGTTTGATGTCCATGTTATTTGACTTGAATCCGGGAGGAGAGATTTGATCCCCAAACTGGGCAAAGATAAGGAGATTGAAAGCATAGTATTACAAGGAAGAGTAAGAGGTGCTTATAGGAGAGAGGTATGAGGGCGTCAGGGTAATGTAAAAACAAACACAATGTTTTACATAATATTTTACGTGTCACTCAGCCTGTCTAATGTATTCGCTGGCCTCCTGATGCACAAGCCTTGTTTTCAGCAGGACAACCAAATCTAAGGCCCCACGTGATGTCCTGCACCAAAAAAGCACTGCGGGAAAAACCATGGCGGCAACATATCGCATTTTTTTCCTGCAGAGCTTCTCACAGACAGTTTGCAGAGGTTTCCTCTGTAGACTTTCTGCTTCAATAATATCTATAGGGAAAATGCCGGCATTTCCGTAGGTATAATTGACAATCTACGCTTTCCAATAGTGCAATGGTTTTGGAAATCGCAGCGTGTACCGATCCTCAATATTTTCCTGCAAAATGAGGATGGGATTTGCTGTGACTTTAAAATGTGGCGTTTTTATCTGTGGCGTTTATGCCACATGGGTCCCCTGGCCTAATAGGTGGGTGCAGATTGAGCTCTTATCGGCGTGGTTGTACTGACCGGCACTTCTTAACAAAAACCTTCTGTCTACTACAACCCTTGCCATGGCCAGTATTGGGACACTAAACCACTGGTGCATGAGGGCATTCTGGTCATTTAGTGTCCTAAAACCATTGACAAGTTCCTTTTAAACCTGACTTATTCATACATTGCATATTTCACATACCGGCTTTCATATTGGAAGGAATAGTAAAAACATTACATTCCCTCTTACATTTTGTTGGTTGTAAATAGATGTGGTCCTCATTACTGCCGTACCCTTTGGAGAATGTCATCATTTTCAGTAACTGTATTGTGTATTTTTCTTCCTTAGAACAAGCTGTTGGCTCAGATGTTACATTTGTCCCAGCATATTAGACTGGCAGATTGGATATTGTCTCACAAGCTGTATGTGTTATGACTGTATGTGCTGAGCAGAAAGGCCAATGTTTTGGAAAAATCTATGAACTATACATATTTTACTCCAGTATGTGATGTGATATCGAAAGCCTGATATTGCTATATCCACAGTTATCCAACAAGAGCAAGTTATAAAGAGTTCTGTTATGATGATAGTTATGGAGCTTATAATGATGAATTTTGTTTCTTAGCTCAATGATGAATGGGTTTTCAGAGAATTTACGATAGATGTTCCATTCGTGGAATAAGTTCCCAGACCTTATAGGATTTTTTTTGTTTTTGTTTTTGTATTATGGCCCATTCTTAGGATAGAGAATAAATATCTAATCTGTGGGACGCTGTTAGTTGTCCCTTACACAGATTAGGGCAGGGGGGTACATCTGGACCCTGTACTATACAGTGTGCAGAGCAGGAAGCGGATACCTCCATACACTGTATTATGGTGTCATGTTACTAGAATTGGTTTTATATAGATTTAACCTAAAGCAGAGTATGAAAAAGCATTGGGGTAAATGTACAAACATTAAGGCTGAGGCCTCACGTTACGGAAACGCACCTTTTTATGTGCAGATTTTGTTGCATTTTTGTGAGCCAAAGCCAGAAGGGAGAAGTATAAGAACTTCCTATATATTTCCCATTCCTGTAGCAGCCATTCTTGCCTTTGGCTCAAAAACCACAGAAAAATGTGCAACAAAAAAAGCTATGTTTACGCACCATGGGGCCATAGCCTTAAACTGGGGCCCCACATTACAAAAAGGCAGTGTTTTGTATTATCTGCAAAGTGGATGGGATTCTAGCTAATGCCATTCACAAATTGAAAAAAAAAAAATATATAAATTGCAGCGGAAAAGCTACGTTTTCAAAAAAGCAGCAGAAAAAAAACAGATGCAGTATAATTTTGTTGCATCTCACTACATGGGGCCTTAGTCTTAAAGAGGTGGACACCACTTATTCATGACAATGGAAGTCAGTACCAGATTTTTTTTCCTCTAGCTGATTTTTTCGGCTACAGTGGGAAAAAGCAACAATCTTCAGCCACCTTGAAAAAGCCATTAAAATGAATGGGAGGCAGTAAAAATTAAAAAGGGACACAGTTTTTTGATGTGGTTTTTGCTAAAATTTTATCAAAAATAGCTAGCATTATTTAAAGTGAAGTTTCCAGATCCATGAAGTGTGCTGGAGTAAAAAAAAAAAAAAAGCATCAAAAAACACATCATGTAAAAAAAATTGCATAAATAAAGTTTCTTAATTCCTGAAGCAGATTTTTTTTAGCTTGCACAAAACTCAGTGTGAACATACCCTTAGTGTATTCTCTAGATGTATCATAATGACTGATGCTCAGGGATGCATTTGGTGCTTTTTTAACCCCTTAGCGACCCTTGACGTAACTGTACGTCATGGGTCGCATGGGGATGTATGGAGCGAGTGATCAAACCATCAGATCTTTCCCCAAATGGTATCAATAGAAATGTCATCTTGTCCCGCATAAAAAGACACCACAACCAGCTCCATACATGGAAATATGAAAAAGTTACAGGTGTCAGAACATGATGACAAAATTTTTTTTTTCTATTTTGCAAAGTTTATCATTTTTTTTAAAAGTATCAAAACATTTCAAATACTATATAAATTTGTTATCACCGCGTTCGTACTGACACGTAGAACACAGGTAACATGTCATTTGTACCAAACAGTGAACGCTGTAAAAATTAAACCCATAAGAAAATGGCGCAAATGCATTTTTTCTCCAATTGCACCTCATTCTGAATTTTTTTCCAGCTTCCCAGTACATTGCACAGCATATTGAATGGTGCCGTTACAAAGTACAATTTGTCCCGCAAACAATAAGCCATCATGTGACTCTGTGAACTGAAAAATGAAAAAGTTATGGCTCTTGAAATGTGAGGAGGGAAAAACGAAAATGCGAAACCAAAAAATGGCCTGGTCCTTAAGGGGTTAACATATGTAGTCTAAGTTTATATCAGTTGACTTACTTTGCTTCATTTTGTGCCAAGAGTTTGGAGTGCTCTAAAGCAAACCTGTCACCATGAAAATGCCATCCATTCTGCAGGCAGTGTATTATGGAGCAGAAGGAGCTGAGTAGATATAGTTTTGTGGAAAAAGATTTAGTATAGTTTATAGTTTATTTATATCTGCTTATTTCAGGCTTAGAATCATTCATCTAGACACAGGACATACGATCCTCTAGTCATATAGAGGGAACTGCCCCATGACAGGATGACTGCCTCTAAGCTTGAAGTAAGCAGAGATATAAAAATTTTTTTATAAATAGCACTATCGGTAAATATTTTCTACAAAACTATATATCAGAGTGCTCAGATTCTTCTGTTCTATTACACAGTCCAGGCACAATAAATAACCAATCGCAGAAGGCTTCATCAGCCATCTGGGTGCCCTCATCATTGTGGAAGGCATGATGGATCAACACAAGTATGCATTTATCCTTGCGGACCGTGTTCACCTCTACATGCAAATTGTTTTTCCTTAGGATGATGGCATCTACCAGCAGGACAATGCGACGTGTCATAAAGCTCGCAGTGTATGTGCCTGGTTCAAGGAGCACCAGGATGAGTTTACCGTACTCCCTTGGCTAGCAAATTCCCCAGAGTTGAACCCAATCGAGAATCTGTGGGACCACCTCGATCGGGTTTTTCGCGCCATGGATGCTCAACCACGTAACTAGCGCATCTGGCCATGACACTGGAGTCGGCATGACTCAACATCCCAGTGAACATCATCACAACATCCCCTCTCTTCCTACACGTCTCGCATTGGTCCGCTCTGCCAAAGATGGTTATTCAGGATTTTGACAGGTGGTCACATTAATGTGACTGGACTGTGTATATGCTGCCTTCACATTGGACTGCTAAAAGCCATGCATCTTTGTAGCATGCTTATATTTCTAATAAGGCAACATGTATACAACCATGTGCATGTTGCCGAGCTGTGATTATTCGGCATGGATGGCAAATGGATGACAGGACAGGAATAGAACCTATCCTGAGTTTTAATTACGGCTTATTCACGGGCTATAGAAATATATGAAATACATAACTAGTGCACATGGTGGTGTGCATGAGGTCTAAATGTGCTGCGTTTCAGTAGCGTTTTTTCTGCAACGTCTTTTTGCTGTATTGCATTGTGTGGGACCTAAGCCTTAGGGTAAGACCACATTGAGTGATCACTGAGCTGAAAACTGTGCCAGTATATTGTGTAGTTTGCGAATTGATTGTTAAAAGTTGAGGAAACAACTGTATGCCTACAAAATCTTGATCTCAATAATTTATAGACCCATAATGGTCACACAATTTTGCTAGCAAACAATAGTCATAGTACCAGTCAGTCATTAGCAGTGTGCAATTTTCCACTAACGTGCCAACCACTGTGCGTTTTTTTGTGAACAGTGGACACTTTGTATAATTTTACCCTGCCTATGAGTTTGCACAACCTGCAGTTAAAAGTGTTAGGGTCCATTCACACAGAGTTTTTTGTCGAGGATTTGGGCTCTGAATCTGTGTCAGAATCCAGGTGGAAAAACGCCTCCCCATAGAGTTCTATGGGTTAAGCTAGCTTTTTTTTCCGCTAGCGGAAAAAAGTTTCCTTCAGGCGGATACTGTCTGCAAAAACCAACACAGTCAATGGGAGGCGGAAAATCCAAGTGGAATTGGAAAAAACCATGTGGAAAAGCTGCTAGTGGTTTTTGAAGGTCCATACACTGTACTGGAGGAAAAAAACATTTCCTAATTCCTGAAGAAGATTTCTCCTCGCCAAAATCCTTGCTAAAAAACTGTGTGAATGGACCCTTATCCAGTTTCCAAAAATTACTTGCAAATAAATCCACAGCAGTATTAAATACTCACTGTTCCCTTGTGCATCCTTTGTTTGGCTTTATTTTACTTGCCGATCCTTATATCACTGTTATTTACCAGCAGGGAATCTGTGGACAAACTACATTTCCCATGATTCACCTGCTTGCTCTCACTCTTTGTGTAGCCCTTCATTTTCCACTCTTCCTTGCAATGAAATCAAAGGTAATAAATCAGTCCCACATGCAAGGTCACATACTTCTGTGATGTTTCGTTTGCAGCAACCACAGAGAATAGGAACAGGCAGATGAATCATGGGAAATGTAGTTTATCCACATATTCGCTTCATGTTAGTAACAGTGATATAAGGAGCAACAAGTAAAATAAAGCCAAGCAAAGGGAACAGTAAGTATTTAGCACTGCAGTGGATATATTTGCAGATAATTTTTGGAAGCTGGATAACTCCTTTAAATTAGATGTAGGCAAATAGAAGAAAAGGTCAAATTTAAAGGGGTTGTCCAGTTTCAAACCAACACTAAGAGACAAATGTTATTATTTGTATAATGAAAATTTCAGCAATTTTCTCAATAAACTTTCTATATCAATTCCTTGTTCCTTTCCAGTGGATAACAATAAGACCATGGTCATGTCGTATACAGTTAATAATCATTTGAGGGGCCACATGGTGGCTCAGTGGTTAGCACTGCAGCCTTGCAGCGCTGGGGTCCTGGTGTTCAAATCCCACCAAGGGCATAAAACCATCTGCAAGGAGTTTGTATGTTCTCCCCGTGTTTGCCTGGATTTCCATCCTATATTTCAAAAAGACATACTGATAGGGAAAAAAATGTACGTTGTGATCTCTATGTGGGCTCACAATCTACATTTAAAAAAAAAAAAAAAATCATTTGATATACAGTCCACGATCATATGATTAACACTCAGGAGCACAAGTCGTTACCAGGCAGATGTTTGATTACTGTGCTGTGACTACTGAGACTTGCACCTGTGCATTCATCACATGACCATGGATTGTATATCACATGATTATGGAATGATGTTTATCCACTGGAAGTAAACAGAATGAATAATAGCAGGCAGAGATTTAATAAACCATGAGGAATTGATAGAGAAAGTGTTTTGGAAAATTGTAAAACTTTTCATGATACAAACAGTAACATTTGTATCTCAATATTTGTCTGAAACTGGACAATCCCTTTAAGGGGTTTTCCTATCTCCCTGTTTCAGCAGCTTTGATGTTGTCTCTTCTTTTCACTTCCTGTATTCCTTATCAAACAGTCCATGCCACCTCCCCCCAGCTTGCTGAACAGGACACTTATGAAGTATCACAATACGTATGATGATTACTAGAAATCTAATATAAATGCAGATCAGATAATATGCACATGATTGTAGAGAACAGGCTCAGTGTTATCTGTGTGTTTACATAGAGAGATAACAGACAGGGCTTTATCAGCAAACTGCAATTAGCTGAATGGATTGTCCTGCCTACAGAGCTGTACATAACAGTGAGAGCTTAGCTCCCTCCTTCCCCCGGAGAGCAGAGTGATGTCATCTGTTCTGTCTTATCACACAGGTTTGGCTCCATGGAAATGCTGTGTAAACAATGGGGAGGAATAATTTCACATAACAGGAAAACTAAGTAGCATTACTGAAGCGATTTATTTAGGAAAAGTCTTCAATTTAAATAAGCTAACAGTATAGATAGGATCCTTGAGATACCCCTTTAAATTTGATCTTTGCTTCTATTTGCCTATATACTCAAGGGTCCAGGGCTATACTACGTCCCAGATGTACCACAAAGACACTGAGCTGATACTTTGTTATACTTTGTTTGTTGTTTTTAGCAAATTGATTTACATAGTAATTCATTTGCCTTTTTCTTATACCATGAAATTTAAGTATGTACAATGTATGCAATCCATTTTTCCACTGCTTCATTCTAATTAAAAAAAAAAAAAAAAAAAAACATTAATTCACTTTCTTGTTGTTTTGTATCTACATCTCCATTGCATACATATGTGTCCCCCTTGTAACAATCAATTCCCTTATATGGCCATGCAGTCAGGTTTTCCTCATTCCCATTTGCCCCTTTTTGCTGTCTGTAGGGTAAGACTAAGGCATTGTGGAACACTATATTTTTCTCTGCGGTGTATGTTCCCTTATTAATTCTGTAGGGGAAATTAGAGCATTCCCTTGCGTCCCACCAGCGGCACAATATGGGGGTATTTTCTGCCCCTGTGTGCTGGTAGGACAGGCGGAATTTTTAATTAGCCAGACTTAACACCTGGCTGGACCCTATATGAGGGCACCACACCCCTCCCCCTGCGTGTTTTTTTCTGTCCTGTGTGTGGACAGGTGGGGAGGACTTGGTGTCCTCCTATAGGGCTCTGTGGATCACTTACCTGATCCTGAGTCCTGTCCCTCGCTGGGGCTCCTGACCTGGAGAGAAGGCAGGGGTGTCAGCAGGGTCTTTCTCCTTCCCCCCCTCCCCGTCCACTGACTTACTTGCAGGGTCGGCGCTTCATGCGGAAGCTTCGGCTTCTGCCGTCGGCTCTGCGAACGGGGAGGGGCCGGAACCTTCGGCCGGCTCCCTCGTTCCTGGACGGGGAGGGAAAACTTGCGCACACTTCCGCCGCACTTCCGGTTCGCGGCGGCCGAAAATATTTTACTATAGCTCCGGAATGGAGCTAGTCTGGGGCAGGGTAAGGCAGTCCCCTGGCCCCAATACCCCCCCCCCCTAGATAGAACAATTCTTGTTCAGGGGCTTTGGGGGGGTTGGGAAGCGGGAAGGGGGCGGGGTTTCGGGCGGACCCCTTTTTTCGGCGGTCAGCTCAAAAGGGAGGGCAGGACACTCAGTCCTTGCCTTCCTAGTTTCCCACTAGTGGGGCTTATGTTTGGTGCAGTTTGCAGTTTGCAGTTGGTTTGCACTTCGCTGGTGGCAGCTGAGCTTTTGACAAATCCTAGTCTAAGCCGTTCTTCCAACGCCTGGTAAGAAACCATTATTGTGTTTCATGTATGTTACTCCTCTCATACACTAAATCTATTTAGGTGAACATAGCGGTCGCTATTCCGCTACCATGTCCTCTTCCACCATCCCTCCTGGGGACCAGGAGAGGAGGAAATCCTCGGCCAAAAGAAAGCATTTTTCCTGCCGGGATTGCGATATTCCCTTACCTGATGGTAAGTGTGATCTGGGGTAGGGGCTCTCTGCAGTAGGAGGTTGCTAATTAACCTCTATATTCCAGGATACGATTGGTCACGTTGTCGGTCCTGCAGAGGGCCTCCTGCTGATGAGCCCTCCCCCAGGGACATGGTAATATGGATGAAGGAGTATATGGTGAGTACAGTGCAGAGAACAAGAGGAAAGATGGTTTCCCCACTTCTGGTAAGCTCCTCCTCCCTTTTTTTGTAGGAGGAGTCGCTAAAGGACATCCGTGTGTCTATCACCCAGCTCTCCAAGAAGCAGCGGACAGAAGGGCGCTCTGCTTCTCCCCCCTCCCTGGAAAGACTGCAGATGGAGGATGACTCCTGCCCATCCGTGGTGCAGTCGAGCGTGGCCAGCAAACCCATATTTTCATGGGACAAAACAACCAGTTTGCTGAAGGCCATCCGGTCAAGGGGCCTGGATGACTTGGGGGAAGCCTCCGCTTCTACCGCTGAAGGGCAGAGGGCCTTTCAGGTAGATGCGGCATTAATGGCCATTATGGAGCAGGAGTGGAAATTTCCTGAGAAGACTCATGTGGCCTCCAGGGTATTTAAGAATCTGTATCCGGTGGATCCTGTCCAGCTGTCCTCCTGGGGGCCACCCCCAAAAGTAGACCTGGCGGTAGCCAGGATGTCCAAGCGTACCATTGTGCCTCTTGAAGACGGTTCTAACTTACAGGACCTCTTGGATAGAAGAATAGACTCCACACTTAAAAAAGCGTATTCTTCTGCTTCAGCTCAGACCTCTGTGGCCATTGCCTCCACCGAAGTGGCGGATTTTCTACGTGCCCGGCTGACGCAACTGGAGCGGGACATAGATACCGGCGTCGATAGAGACGAGATCTTATCGTCTATGTCCTCTATTCAGCTAGCAGCAGATTACCTGGGAGAGTCATCCAGACAATAGTTACGTCTGTCAGCAAAAACCATGGCTCAGACCACAGCCACAAGAAGACCACTGTGGCTCCGTCCCTGGAGGGCGGACTTACCATCCAAATACGCCCTGTGCGGTCTACCCTTCCAGCCGGGCAAGGTGTTCGGGCGCAGCCTCGACGATCTAATGGAGGGTCTGGCCGAAGACAAGGGCAGAACCTTGCCGCAGGCCTCCAGAAGCAGAAGGCCTCCCCCAGGTAGGGGGCGAGGAGCTCAATCCAGGCAACCTCAGAGGAGGTCCAGAATACGACCTAGAGGTATGGGCAGGGGGCGCGCCAGGGATGATTCAAAAGGTAAACCTACCTTTTGAGGGTGCGCAGCTCTCTGCGGCCAATCTTGCGGTAGGTGGGCGTCTGGCTCACTTTGCCGGTGTGTGGGATCAGATCATCAGAGATCCTTGGGCTTTGTGGGTGGTGGCCCAGGGCTACGCCTTGGAATTCAAGCAGCCTCCCCGCGATCATTTCACCAGCACTCGTATCCTGCCTGCTGCCCAGCAGTCTATCCTAGAGGCAGCTGTCTTGGAATACAGGACAAAGGGGGCCCTGGAGAGGGTCCCCCCTCGGGAGGAAGGCCTCGGTATCTACTCTCCAGTTTTCCTCGTCCCCAAACCATCTGGGGACTGGAAGATGATAGTAGATTTAAGGTATCTCAATCGGTTTCTAAGGGGAAAACCATTCCGTATGGAAACCGTAGATTCTGTAACATCCTTCCTGCAAGCAGGACTAAGTAATGGTGACCCAAGATCTCAGGGATGCCTACCTGCATGTCCCTATTTTTTGCCCACACAGGAAATATCTAAGAATAGCTATTCAAATAGCTGGCCGCAGAGAGCATTTTCAGTTTACCGCCCTCCCCTTTGGCATATCGTCAGCCCCGTACGTCTTCACCAAGACGGTCGCCCCCATCGCCGCCGCTCTAAGATTAGAGGGGCTCTTCATGGTTCCATATTTAGACGACTGGCTCATAAAAGCTCAGTCTACTTCTCTACTCCGCCAACATCTTCAGATCGCTGTATCCCTCCTTCAGAAACTAGGATGGGTGATCAACTGGGAGAAATCCGAGACGGTGCCATCCACCCGGAGGAAGTTTCTCGGATTTATTCTGGACTCCCAGAAGATGCAGATCTACCTTTCCGGCCCAAGGAAACTCAAGATAGAGGCAGCTGCCCGCTTTCTATTTGGAACTCGGCGAATAACCATCCGGACCGCCATGAGAGTTCTAGGCCTGATGTCCTCTTCAGTCAGGGCGGTTCCTTGGGCCTTATGGCATTTGCGTCCCCTTCAGAGGGAAGTGCTGAGCGCCTGGAACAGGTCGCCACGGGGACTGCAAAAGAAGATCTGCCTTTCTCCCGCTACCCGTCTTTCCCTCAGATGGTGGATACACCTGAAAGACGGAAGGTCTACGGTCCCTCCACAGTGGGTCCTGCTGACAACGGATGCATCCCATCAGGGATGGGGAGCCCACTTGGACGACAAAACTATACACGGCGTTTGGGCACATCCGGAACAGGGGTCATCCAACCTGAAGGAACTTCAGGCAGTGTACCTTGCCTTGTGTCACTTCGCCCCCCTCCTCAAGGGGAAGGCAGTCAAAGTCCGGTCGGACAATATGACGATGGTCATCTATATAAACAAACAAGGCGGTACCAGATCCCGGGTCCTTCAAAGAACCACGAATCTAATCTTCTCATGGGCAGAAAAGAACCTGTCCCATCTATCCGCTGTTCACATCAGAGGCTCCCTGAACATAGTAGCGGATCAGTTGAGTCGGGGTATTTCCGTATCCGGAGAATGGTCGCTTCATCCAGGAATATTCCAGCAGATCGTCCAAAGATGGGGTCTCCCAGAGGTCGATCTTATGGCAACCCGACTCAACGCCAAGGTACAGACCTTCTGTTCCCTGTATCAGGAGGACAACCCCTTGGCAGTGGATGCCCTGTCCATCCCATGGAGGTTCAGGCTGATTTACATCTTCCCTCCAGGTCCCATCATACCCAGGGTATTGATGAAGATAAGACAGGACCAAGTCTCGGGCATCGCCATAATCCCGTTCTGGCCAAAAAGGACTTGGTTTGCCCAGCTCATGAGGATGAGTCAAGGCATTTATTGGAGGCTTCCCCCCCTCCCAGACCTGGTAACTCAAGGAGAGCTGCTCTGCCAGGATCTGAGGAGGTTCAACTTGACAGCCTGGAAGTTAACCAGTCCCTATTAAGGAATAGAGGACTTTCAAAGGCCGTCCTAAAGACGATTTCCTGTGCCCGTTCAGAAGCTACAAATAGAAGTTACCAGAGGATTGGTAACATCTTTAAAACTTGGTGCCAGGAGCACGAAGTGGACTCCGTGGATCCTCCAGTAGGTGTGATCTTGGACTTTCTTCAGGACGGCCTTGACAGGGGCCTCTCGGTTGCCACCTTGAAGGTGCATATGGCCGCCCTGTCCGCCTGTCTGGGGAGGCGGTTATCTCAAGACCCCTAGTAAGTTCCTTCCTTAAAGGGGCGGGGAGGTTGAGACCAGCAGTATCTGCTCCAGTCCACAAGTGGGATCTCAGCACGGTCCTTTCGGCGCTATGTGGTAAACCCTTTGAACCTCTGGAGTCGGTAGAGCTGAAGTTCCTCTCCTACAAGGTAGCATTCCTCTTGGCAATAACATCAGCCAAGAGGGTAGGAGAATTACAGGCGTTCTCCTGTGAAGAACCGTACATCAGCTTCTACGAGGACAGCGTCCAGTTAAGATATCTACCGGGATTTACCCCCAAGGTTCCCTCTGTGACCAACAGATGCCAGCTGGTCACACTTCCAGTATTCTATCCAACACCCTCCACTCCGGAGGAGGTTAAACTTCATTCTCTTGATTTGTCAAGGTGTTTAAGGATTTATCTAGAGCGCACGCGCTCTTTTAGAAGATCAGAAAACCTCTTTGTAAACTTTTTCGGGAAGTTAAAGGGCCTGGCGGCCTCGAAACCCACCATTTCTAGGTGGGTGAAGGAGACTATTAAAATTGCTTTTGAGATACAGGACTTATCTCCTCCGGCCTTCTTAACAGCGCACTCCACGAGGGCAGTCTCTACCTCATGGGCAGAAAGGTGTGCCTTGCCGCTTGACCAGATCTGTGCGGCGGCGTCGTGGAGCTCAGATTCCACATTTGTAAAGCATTATAGACTGGCTACCCAGTCTGCGGAAGCTTCCACTTTCGGCCGTACAGTATTGAGTTCTGTAGAACGCCCACCCTAATAAAGGGACTATGCTTGCTATCTCCCCATATTGTGCCGCTGGTGGGACGCAAGGGAATGATGGGTTATGTAGATAACCTGTTTTCCCTAAGTCCCAACAGCGGCACAAGTCTCCCTCCCTATAATTTGGTAGAGGAAAACAGACTAAAATATGTAAAAGTTGCTTGTATGCACTTGTAAAGATTGTATGTATGTGGAAAATACCAATATCTTTGCTGCAAACATATTGTATTGTACAGAGCCTATTATAGGTTACTTAATATTAACACGCAGGGGGAGGGGTGTGGTGCCCTCATATAGGGTCCAGCCAGGTGTTAAGTCTGGCTAATTAAAAATTCCGCCTGTCCTACCAGCACACAGGGGCAGAAAATACCCCCATATTGTGCCGCTGTTGGGACTTAGGGAAAACAGGTTATCTACATAACCCATCATTCTTGCAAGTAAAATTGATCAACTGCATTTTTTTCTGTGGTTTTGTTCCCTTATCAAATCCATAGGGGAAACCCAAGCTTTCCTACAAGTAAAATTGACATGCTGCATTTTTACAGGTTTATTGTCTGTACCTGTGAAGAAATATAAGTCTACATTAGAGCGGTATACACAAAACAGTAAAGTACTATACATGCATTTTGATCAAAACTGGCAACAAACTGACCTCATTTTCAGTACTAAAACCATGTTTTGCATTGGAGTAATGCAAAACATGGTTTTATATACCATTTTTTAAGTTTAATATTGAAGTTCCTTGCAAGTTTCTCAAAGTAAACATTAAACCTCTTACAGACAAAGTATTTATCTATCTACTTTTGTTACATACAACACATTTTAGGCCTTACAAAACTGGTACAGGGATGAAAAATGACTATTTGTTATACTGTCCCATTACATTCTTATCTGCTTCAACAGGCTTCAGACAGAACCTACAAGAGGAAATAATGTTTATTTCTTTATCTGTCAGACATGGTAAGAATGACTTACACACATTTGGTATCAGATAACCCAGTATGTGTATACACATTGCAAGGCTCGCCCTTTGTACCCACCTAAACTGTCTGCTAGCAGAACTACATTCAGTTTGCTTTACAACCAGCAACATCTAAAACCGTTGTTAGAGAAATAAATCATATCAAGCAATTGGGGTCTGAACACAGAAATATGTGTTTTCACTGTTCGCTCATTATTTGCTTCCATAAGGTCCCCAGTGTGTATTCGGGAAAATTCTATTACCTATTAATTTTAAACACCGAGCCAATCTAAAAAGTAATGATTCATACTGCAGAGGTTGGAATTTTAGCTGTCGTTTTGAAACCACCATAGACTTATGAATTACATTTTTTGCAGCATTTGGCTTATAAAAAGGGGTTTGTTCACAAAGGAGCTTAAAGAAATCCCTGCTAACTTAACAGTGGTTCCTTTTTACAATTTTGGATGACATTCTAGCTTTATAATGTTAGAGGCAAAGCGAAATTGTATTGGAATGCTTTAAAGAAAATGTGCAACACAATTATTACACACGTATAGTAAAAAATGTGTAACCGTGCAAACATAGTAACAAGAACTGTTAGTAAGAGCAAGATGCTTTCTCGTTACAGTTGTCAATTGGATTTGGAGGTATAATATTATAAAATAAAAAATATAAAAATTTAGCACGTGTTCTGTTACCATGTGCTACATGGTAAAATCAGGCATGATCACACTTTGTGAGAGCATTGCCCCCTATACAAGCAACTTAAAGGGAGTCTATCAACAGGCTATCAAGCTACATTGTACCTTGAGGTGCTGAGCACCCTCATACCTCATACATTTACATAGTCCAGTACAAATTTTTGCTTGAAAAAAGTAGTTCTTCTAAATATGTAAGTGACAGTAACGTGCAATAGGGTGTTCTAGACCCTTCAAGGGCTCTGTATACAGCTCCACTGCACTTTAGCCTAATTTGCATATATATATATATATATATATATATATATATATATATATATAATAGTTTTTTAAAGGAAATGCTGCGTTTATTGGATGATCTAAAGGTATAGTGGTGCTGAGAATAATGGACTATGGCTGGTTTAATATTGAGTTTCCTGGTGACAGATTCCCTTTAGGTTGTATGGAGGGCATAATGTACATTCTGACACAATGCGTTATCATGCCCGATTTTACTATGTAGGGTTTGGATAATAACACTGTGCCACAGCAAGAACATATAGTACAGTCTAGAGCTGTCCATGTGATTCTCTGTTGATGCAGCATGGGACTGTTAGCAGAGCAAAAAGAATGAGAAATATAAAAGATGGTGTCTGATCAGGAGCTGAGGAGAAGCTGGATTACAGGGATATGAGAGCAGTATAGTTACATAGTTACATAGTAAATGAGGTAGGATAAAGACATGAGTCCATCAAGTCCAACCTATAACCCTACAGTGTTGATCCAGGGGAAGGCAAAAAACCCCATGAGGCTCATGCCAATTGCCCTATTTCAGGGGAAAAAATTCCTTCCCGACTCCAAATCTGGCAGTCAGTATAAAAACCCTGGCTCAACGTGTCCTTAAAATCTAGAGTCCATAACCTGTTATATTTTTCTCTTCAAGAAAGACATCCAGGCCCTCTTTGAACTTGTTTAATGAATCCGCCATCACCACTTCCTGGGGCAGAGAGTTCCAGAGCCTCGCTGTTCTTACTGTGAAGAATCCCCTTCTATGTTTCTGGTGAAACCCTCTCTCCTCCATACGTAGTGGATGTCCTCTTGTCACCGTCACTGGCCTAGGAGTAAAAATATCCTTAGAAAGTTCTTTGTATTGTCCCTTCATGTATTTGTACATTGGTATTAGATCTCCCCGTAGACGTCTTTTCTCTAAACTGAATAACCCCAAGTTTGTTAATCTATGTATGGCAGAAGCCTGGAGACTGACAGATAATCAGTGGGAGGTGCGAGGATCATAAAAAGTATTTTTACTGGAGTGTTTCACTAGGCTGCGGCCCAGCGTTGCAGAAACGCAGCTTTTTTTGTTGTTGCAGAATACTCTGAAACAGTAGGTATTATTGGATAGTTGGATCGCATACATGCACATCAGATTCGCAATAATTGTTTGCCATGACTGAAGTTTCTGTACCATGGCGACTCGGTAGTTAGCACTGTTGCCTTGCAGGGCTAGAGTCTTGGGCTTAACTCTACTCAAGCACAATACCTACAAGAAGTTCCCGTGTTTGTGTTTGTTTCCTTCCTTGAGCAGGGAATTTAGCTTGTGGACCCTATTTGGGATAGGGATGACGTTACTCCCTACCTTCCAAAAGTCATAACTTTTTTTTATTTTTCCATTTACAGAGCTTATTATTGTGGGACAGATTGTACTTCCTGGTAGTACTCAGTACAGAATGGGGAATTAAAAAAAAAAAAAATGCACTTGTGCCATTTTCTTGTGGGTTTTGTTTTGATAGTGTACACTGTGCAGTCAAAATGTCATATTCCTGATATTCTGCAGGTTGTTCCAAATACGACAATACAAAATTAGCATGGTTTAACATTTTAAAAGTAATAAAAAAAAAAATTCTTGAAGTTGCAATATTCTATAAAGTCTGATAATTTGACCACTTTTTCTTAAAAAAATTTTGGGAGGTGAAGTGGTAAAAAAAAAAATGGTTTGTCCATTTTGATTATAGGCATTTTCAGATGTACGGATACCCAGTACCCCTAGTTCCTTTTCCTAATGTATTTTCTTAAGCAATATTTTCTATTCTATCCAGATGGTCATCAGTAAAAATATTACTTATCAGTACCCAGTTAAACATTCGGATAGTACACTTTGGCTAACTTTAGTGTATTTTGATTGTATTCCATTTACTACAATCTTTTGTCTTCTGTTCTTTACCCAGTTTTTAATTCACATACATACAATTTCATTTATTTGCGTGACTACTGTAAGTAACTCTTTTTATTTGCAGATTATGTGCTTAGGTTTCTATGTAAATCAGGTATTGATCTACAGGGTGCTATCTTCTTCTAGGAGCAAACGCCTCTTTTTCACCAATGAGTTCTTATTTGTATTTCTTACCTAGAAAATCCATTCTAAGCATGCAAAATTACAATAGTTACCCAACCAACACACGTATGCTTATTCTGAGGTTTGTATTACATTTGCAACAGAGGTCATCCTGTGTTTATATTGAACTGAGAAAGAAAGCATACTAACTCTGATCATGTCAAATAGATTGTGACACAAAACATATCTCTTTGCTAAATAGTTTCTATCAATTATTTGGGTAAAAAAATAAATCTTTCTTTGTGAAATACTGTAAGTGTCCAAGAAAACCTAGCCCACCCATTCTCTTCTGAAATCTATTTAGTATGTTTCTTCAACAGGAACCACTGCATCCATCCCTGGACTGCTATTAAATTCAAGAAAAATGCGTACACCAATCACCCAGTCCTGTTTGGACTGTGTGGGAAATGTCCTTTGGTGCCAAGCCTGCCAGTCTACATGATACAGCAATCAGTCTTCTTGATGAATGCCCTAATACCGCAGCCAATTTTTAACATAGTAGCTGAAACATGGCCCAAAGAATAAATGTTTCGAGCTTAGTAGAAAAAAATAGCTCACAAAATAGATTTCAATGTGTATACAAGAGTGATCTTATCATTTCTAGAAATTACAGTTTAAGAACTGATTTTATATCCTGCGATTAAAAATGTAATAAAGTTTAAACTGTATAAGAGCTTAGGACAAGTCTAATGTGGGATTATTATCTTGGATAGGTCATTAATTGTAGATTTGCAGGGGTCTGACAACTGGACCCTGTCGGTCAGATGATTGAAGAGACTGCAGTGGTGCGGCCTCTTCAGAGCATGCACAATGCTGTACATAGTATAGCGGCTGTACTTGGCATCACAGCTCAGCCCCATTCACTTGAATAACACAGAGCTGTGAACAGGCCATTTGACCGATTAACAAGCAGCTGATTTGCGAGGGCCCTAGGTGTCTTACTCCTAATATTGAGTTGATGAAAACCAGGAAACTCCTTTAAATTTAATAAATTAATTGTATTTCATGACTTTGCCAAAGACAAAAAACTGCACTTGGCTTTGTACAGAGGGTAACTTGTTCAGAATGGAATAATGCTTGAACAGAGTGGTTCACCAATATCTATATTTAAAAAAAAATAAATCCTAAAAATCTTGCAATTCCAACTTAGCCTAAAACATTCTGTGACTTCCTGTTGCTATTATAAAGATCATAGCCCATACACACAATAGTATGTTCACTTGTTTGAGAGAATTTTCTATAAGGAAAATGTTTGTTCTCGTACCGTGGGTGCCAGTGGGTAGAAAATATAAAAAAACAAAAAACTTGCAAGTCTTTAGTAGGTGATACCTTTTTTTAATGGCTAACTCATATTGATGACAGATTATAATGTTTCGAAGCTCTCGGCTTCCTCTTCAGATATATCTAAAAAATATTTCTGAAGACTGCATATTTATGTACACTTGGAATACTCAGTGACCTCTGCAGAGGTCAATGCACAGAGGAGGGAGTACATAAGATGTGAAATCACCTATTGTTACTGTAAAAGGAAAATGTTTGTTTTGGTACCGTATTAGCCAGTGTGTAACATCTCTGCCTGTTCAGGCCTCTGCGCCACCCTCTGCTCACGTGCTGCGGCGCAGGAGGCGTGTGCAGTTTGAGAATCTGCTTAAAGTTTTTGGTCGCACTGTGTGAACACGGCTCTAGTCCTTAATTGGATTTGCACCACACCCGTCTTCTGCCAAGGTTGCCTCTGTCCATTAAGTGGTTAATCTGGCCTTGCCCTGTGATTGACAGCTGCCTTTCTGTGAACTCCATGGGCGGGTTCTTCCTCCCTATTTAGCCTTAGTTCCCATTCACACCAGTGCTTGTTATTGTCGTGCGCATACCTGCTCTTACTGTCCCTGTTTTGCTTATACTATTATACTTGACCTTTGGCTTTTCTCATTGACTATTCTCTTGACTCCGATTTGGCACTGCATCACTCTCTTGTTACCGAACCCTGGCTAGCTGACCTCCCTTTGTTGTTGTTCGTCTTGTCTGTGTTTTGTGTGTCACATATTCAGGGAGGGATTGTCCTCGTGGTTGTCGCCTATTACCTAGGATAGGGCCTGGCAATAGGAAGGGAAAGCGGGGGGCTTCAGCTTAGGGCTCACTGTCTCTTGTGCCCCTCCCTCCAGGGTTTAACAGTTCTGGGAATTGCTGTCTTAGCAATTCCCTTACACAGTGGTTATGAAATATGAAAAAAGTCTTCAGTAGGTGATACCTTTTTTAATGGCTAACTCATAATGATGACAGAATATGACGTTTTGAAGCTTCCTTTGAGCTCCTTCTTCAGATCTATCTATTTATCTATTTATCTCCTATCTATCTATCTATCTATCTATCTATCTATCTCTCTCTCTATCTATCTATCTATCTATCTATCTATCTATCTATCTCCTATCTATCTATCTATCTATCTATCTATCTATCTATCTATCTGTCTGTCTATCTATCATCTATCAATCATCTATCTATCTATTTATCTCCTATCTATCTATCTATCTCCTATCTATCTATCTATTTATCTATCTATCTATCTATCTATCTATCTATCTATCTATCTATCTATCTGTCTATCTATCTATCATCTATCAATCAATCATCTATCTATCTATCTATCTATTTATCTCCTATCTATCTATCCATCCATCCATCCATCTACAGATCTGTGATTCCTTACCATTCCTTGGAGTCTGCTGTGAGTTGTGTAAACTATATGTTTCTAAGTGTGACCACCCAGTGGTTCTGATGGTGGTTGCTGCCTGACCAAGGTTTTGCTAACATATTGCATTAATATATTGATTTGCATTGTTAGAAAGTGGGAGTCATTAAATAAATTTTAGGACGGTGGATGCATTGGTATTTATCTATGTATCTATCAGTCTGTCTATTTTATTTATCTATTTTTGTTCCTTCCAACCCAAAGCATATTAAAGTGAAGCAAGGCGTAGCCTATGACTGCAGTAAAAGCGTCGAATGATTTCAGTGTCATGTCCATAACACAGGAGGGGACAGTATAAGGTGTTTTGTATTCGGAAATGTGTAAGAACACAGTTTAGTGTGAACGCGGCATGGCCCTCTGATATTGTGGGAAATGTGCCCTTGCAGAATTAGTGACCTTTAGAACCAGGTTCCTGTGCAATTGCACTTTTCCTTTTCAAGCACACAATGCAGTATCCAGTTGCAGCCTTTTAAGATGGAATGATTGTAGGCTTTGTGCAGATGCTGAGATTATATTACGTTTTATTTGAGAAAGAAAACTCCAAAATACTTCTACCTTTCTACTCCAGTGCAGTGTATTGTCACGCAGATGTGCTCCGGATACAAAGACGCTATCATCTGAATACCTTGGGGATCGATTTGATATACTTAATTGGTCTTTATCGCACAGTTACACTTTAACACTTCTATTAAAGAAAGCTCAAAGGGGTAAAATTACCAGCTTTATCATCTACTCTACGTATAGTGTTTCTTCTCTTTTTAATCTGTTTTATTCAGTGTCTGAGCAGGTCTGCAGGAACATTGGGAAGAGGTGAATGGTTCTAGTGGATGCATATCCATATGGCCATTCCTTGCTTAGGTTTATTACCAATATTAATGGAATATTCATGAACAGTGTTTTCATGCACTTTTAAGTCAGTAGACAGATATTTGCTGTAATTGAAAGGAAGAAATTTTTATCGTATGCCATAGTATAAAGGACCCAACAGGCGCAAGGAATGAGAAATTTATGAAGAGGCTGGTGTAGATTTTAATTATAACTCAGTTATAATATAATATGTAACTGATTAATAATGAATCTGTTGGGCTTAAGTATCCCCACCCTGATCCCCACTCCACCTATATTTTCACAATGTGACAGGTGAGCCGCAGATCGGAGCTTATGGCGCATGTTTAAAGCCCCCCCCCCCCCATTGTATATAAATGTTCATGAAGGACTTCATATAAGCAAGAGTTGAAATTATTATGTGACATATATGCCATTAAGACTGTATAGTGATGTACCTTTATTTTAATGTGACAGGTGAGGCGCATACATTTTAAGTACCATGCTACGAAGTATAGGGAAAAAATGTGTAGTATCATGTTAGCCAGAGAAAATCATGCAATATTTGAGACTTTTATTTAAAAAAGGCAAAAGCAGTGTAGGCATGATACCTTTATTGGCTAAGTAATAAAGAAACATTTACAAGTACAGAAGCTTCTTCTCCAGTTATTTACAAATGAACGACTGCCAATATAACATTAGTAAGATGCAGCAAAGTGCAATAACAGTGATGCAAGGATCAGAAAGTAAAATAAAGCCAAGCAAAGGGTGCACAAGGGGACAGTGAGTATATAGCAGTGCTGTGGAGGCATTTGTAGATCATTTTTGGAACATGGATAACCCCTTTAATGATGATTGTTGCACATTGCATTGATACTTTTGTAATACTATATATATATATATATATATATATATATATATATATATATATATATATATACTTGATATATTCACTATGTGTGTTGAACCTTGAGAAAGGTTATTACTAGATCCAAAACATCACCTACTGATTAAGGATTCACATTTACTTTTTACAAATTGGAATGCTGTCTTTTTTGTTGCTTATCTGTGGTGGACTCTTGCTAGATCCATTGGCTTTGCCAGTGCTTTATACTTTCTTTGACTAAATTGATAGACTGAAAAATACATGATTGATTGATTGATTGATGGATGAATGTATAGATAGACAGATAAATAGATCTTAGATATATTAATAAATAGATGGTAGATAGATAGATAGATAGATAGACAGACATATATATACATGATTGATGGATAGATAGACAGATATATACATGATTGATTTATGGATAGATAGATAGATAGATAGATAGATCTTATATACTGTATATTAATAAATAGATAGATGGTCGGTAGATAGATAGATAGCACTGCCATTGTAAGAAATCTTGCTGCCACTATGATCACTCTCTATGAAGCTTTTAAGCTACTTGGTATTTTGCTATAGATATAAGCAGGAAATATAAAACACTTTCGACTACCAGTGATTTTTTCCCTTTGTCTCTGCAGCCCCGTCTCCAGTCACTCATGTGAAGAAAGGAAAAATTTCCAGAAATAGCATTTCCTTGTCTTGGCAGGAACCAGAGCGGCCCAACGGTATCATCCTGGAATATGAGATCAAATACTTTGAAAAGGTCTGACCTTCTGTAATGTACAATTATATCTTTGTGCTATTTGCTCTCACTAACTCTTCTTGGTTGGAGAGCCGTCAACTACATAGGGAAATTGATTACTAATTGATTGTGTCTGCAGTAAATTACCAGGGTGACTTCCAGTGTGTGTTTTTCATTAGTGTGGCACGTCGGCTTGGGAAAACACATTAAAAGTTCAGGTTGGAGATATTGGCAGACTTTGCTCATCTGAATAAAGGTCACTCCAATGAATTAATATAAAAGATATGATTCTGTTCATATGTAATATCATTTATATTGTTGGCATTATGCTGGATTGGGGAATGCTGAAAATCATTTTGCATGTAAATAATTTAGGTAAAACGATGGCTGTTAGTCATTGATAGTGTTGATAAAGCTGGAAACAAAACACAGGAAATGAAAGCTTGCTTGAAATATTCTGCTTGCTAACAGCACGTGCGTCTGTAATTTTTCTCTGCTAGTCCTGCACTGTGCCAGAGGCAAAAGCAATTATGTGATGTGATAAGAGAGTCTTACTAAAAATGAAGTGATATAAACTGTTACGTTGGAAGTGAGCAAAGTAAAAAACAAAATGGAAATTAGCGGCTTAATACCTTTAGAAAGGACCTGGGAATATATACAGGGCTTTGGTGCAAGTAAAACCATAGATTTAAAAAATAAAAAAAACGGAAGAAACTCCGTTATTAGAAGAAAATTCAATCTACACATTGACACGGGCTATAGTTGTCTGCAGCACAGACTAAAAGGTGCATGGCATTCTATGATGGGGTATCGTCCACTCCTTCCATAGATCTGTCCCCATTCTTCCCATAAATAAAACACATCAACTGGAATGGATTTTTTTGTCCACAGCAGCCATACTTTATTAACATAAATAACTATAGAAAAATAGTTAACTATAATGTACACCATTACTAGCTCATTTTAAATGACCTAAAACCCTTCCTAAAGAATTACTAATGGAGGAGGTCCTTGGAGTCCCCAGATCTTGACTTAAAATGCCCCCCCCCCCCCTTTTTTTTTTTTTGTTTTACCTCCAGTCGTGTAATGCTGGCTTGGAGGCACCTCTGATATCCGAACACACCAAAAGCTCCTTTAAACTGAAAATAGCTGTGAGACCAGTCACTAAACCAACTCCAAGGACCCTCCGCCAAACCTGCAGCAATAGTGATACCCGACACTACTGAATTTAGCCAGAATGCATTCAATCCACCAGAAATACCCATTAAATCATCACCTTTTGGCAACCCTAGGTCTCAGCTGTGTACATTAGCCCTAATACAAGAAGTTTACATAGGTCACAATTCAGAGCACTTATGCTGAAAGGTGATCAGCAAGTGCTATAAGTGAACTATTTATTAATAGAGATGAGCGAGTAGTATTCGATCGAGTAGGTATTTGATCGAATACTACAGTATTCTAAATATTCGTACTCGATAAAAATACTACTGCTGCTATTCGCAGTAAATATTCGATTCAGAGTCTAAGATTTTAGACTCTGCCTCCTCACAGACGAGCCTCCGACAGGACCAGTGTTGATTGGCCGAATGCTGTACACTGGCCAATCAACACTGGTCAATTCATTCCTATGAGAAAGTCAGCTCCCTCGTAACATCAAGCTGCCAGCTCTTCTGACTAGCAAGGACAAGCCTGCGGCAAATTAACGCTGGTTGTGCAGCAGGCTTGTCCTTGCTAGTCGGGAGACCTGGCATCTTGCGGTTACGAGGGAGATGACTTTTTATCAGCGCAACTTCAAGCGCTGTGCAGTTAAAGCACACGGACCCCATAGACTATAATGTGGTCCGTTCGCTTTAACTGCACAGCGCTCCTCCTAAACACTCTCCTCCTGCTATTTGTGGACTTGGTGACTCTCCTTTAGTCGAATAGTGGTTTCCCCTGAAATGAGCATTTTTTCCCATAGACTATAATGGGATTCGATATTAGATCGAGCAGTCGAATATTGAGGCTCTATTCGAAACGAAAATCGAATCTCGAATATTTCACTGTTCGCTCATGTCTATTTATTAACTATTAATGCATTTTGTGTATTCTATCATGTCTTGATGGTAACAACAACAAAAAAGATATTTTATTGGATCCCTCATGTATAACATAGTCTACATTTTGTACAGATAAAGCTACTTTCACATTTAGGCCATTGATCTGATCCATCCATTCGTCCTTCTGGTTTCTTTATTTTTTTATAAAGTTTTTATTACGGTGAATAATGACAGATGCAGACAAAATGTGCTCTGCCTACAGCATTCATTCTATTAGCTTTTCAGTCCAATGTTCTGTTTCTATGACAGATCAGGTCTGTAGACTAAAATAACAGTGTGAGAGTAGTCCAATGCAATACTAATGTAAGGTTAGTAAATATTTTCAGTGGAGGAATGTATTTATCCTCAATTAGTTTTCATACAAATGTGGAAAAGAGCATTTTATTATTGTATTTAAGCTAGTGGATGTGAATGGTTAGCAGTGGGAAGTCTTTTGGCTCCATCAAAAGGTTGTCCAGGATTTAAAAAAAAAAAAAAAAAAAAAAAAGCCAAAGGGCAGAAAAGCTAATAAAATAATAATAATAATAATAATAATAATAATAATAATAATAATAATAATAAAAAAACTTTACTCACCTGTTAAAACCTATTAGGGGGTGTTCACACTTGCGCCGCTGTCCACCCTTCGTGATTCCGTTGAAAAACTAGGAAAAACAGCTTGGGGACGGCTTGGAAACAGTCACTTTAAAAACCCATTTATTTCAATGGGTTTTTAACGTAAACCGCCGGTGTCCGTATGCAGCCTCTCCACCGTGGAAACCATTTTTTTTGCACAGACACAAAGTCCCACATGTCCGACTTTGTGTCCGTGCAAAAAATCTGGTTTCATGGTGGAGAGGCTGCAGGCAGACACTGGTGGTTTGCTTTAATAACCCATTGAAATGAATGAGTTTTTAGACTAACCACCAGCAAGCTGTCCCCAAGCTGTTGTTCCTGGCTTTTCAGCGGAATCACGGTGGACAGACAGTGGTGCAAGTGTGAACGCCCCCTTATAGTTATTTCAGCACCGCTGCTCTGTTCACCCAGGTACCACCCCACAGTGATGATGTGCCATACATGCATGTAACCCTTAGCCTCAGTAGTGATGTTAGTATGTTAAGCACATGACCACTGAGGCCAATGATTGGCTGTGTCTTGAGGATGCAGGTAACACTCTTACCGCAGGTCTAGTGAGCAGAGACTAGTAGAGACCATTGGAGCAGTGACTCTGGTGCATCAGGGGATTAAACAGGGGGTTTATTTTGTACTGTATTAACTTTGTTGTAATTTATTTGTAGATGGGTAGCAGACCCTTTTTCTTTTTCTCTGTTTACTTCCAACATTGTGAGAAATATTACACTTCTGTTTTCTCCATGCATCAAGGACCAGGAAACAAGCTACACAATTATCAAATCCAAGGAAACCGAAATCACAGCTGAGGGACTGAAGCCTGCATCATCCTACATATTCCAGATCCGAGCACGCACGGCCGCAGGGTACGGCGCCTTCAGTCGCAGATTTGAGTTTGAAACCAGCCCAGTGTGTAAGTCATTTTAATTACTGTCAGCTCATGTCCATGTAATAGTTAGCGGAAAGAGTCAGCAGATCAATACCATAACAGGGAACTGTCATTCTTACACTGCTCCAGATTTCCTCTCTCAGGCCCCATGCATTAAGTGAAGAGACCTCATTCGTGTCACTCACTTGGATAAGTTAACATACTGGATTTTACTCTCTCATCTCATTTAATCTCTGGGCGAGAGTGTAAATTTCAGTCTGTTCTTTAAGTGAAATATGTATAGAAAACTGCTGTATAAAAGCCTTTGCTAGTGTTATGTATCTTTGTACATCTTCCTAGATTTTGCATATTTTCTTCGTAGTTATAGGACCCTATTATACCACTCCTGTATTCATGGTTGTATCCATTGGCAACCAATCAAGACAAAAGACTGTGACCTCTAAGATGGTTAGATAGAATCTTTAAATCTATTTTAATAATAATTTTTATTATTTAATATTTCCAAAAATGCTTGCATTTCAATTGTCTACGAAGTCAACTATGACTGTGATTATGGGAATACCCCTTTAAGATTTTATTCAGAATCCATTCACTTGCTGGATTTTTTGTCTTCTTATGCTTAATATAAAAACATTAGACTACCAGTTTTTAAATTTTTCACCCGCTGCAGATTTGTTATTTCTCTTCTCTTGCTTATACGATAGAGCATTTGTCACCAGACTCTTCCCTTATGTATATGGTTCACTCCAACCAAATCTGCAATCCTAATAGCAAAGTCAATTATTCCTGGCACATTAATTTTAGGTGCTAGTTCCTCAATTTAGTAAATGTGGGTACTTTTATGAGGTCACTGTTGCCCCCATAATATGTCATATTAAATACAGTTAAAAGGATACGAGGGTCAAGCTTTTATGATTCATTGCAAGGAAGACCAGATAAAAAGAGGCAAATTACTGAATGACAAAAAAGAAACCTCATGAGAGGTACATAATATAGATAACAATGGTAAAGATAAGACACTGCCTTATCAACCTGAAAGAAGAGAAATCTGGAGCACAAAGAGAAAAAGCTATAGCAGAAACACTTATTACACATATTAAAATTCATTTTCGGATGGAATATTCTAATCTATACAAATGAAAAGAACAAATGAATGAATATTTTTTGTTTAAACCATTTGTCAAAATTGTAGACTGCCTATGTGTTGCATATAACTGAAACCATAATGTCGGTTTTTCTGTCTATCTACTCAGCATTTGCAGCAACTGGAGATCAGAGTCAGATTCCTATTATAGCTGTATCGGTCACTGTGGGGATTATTCTCCTAGCTGGAATGGTTGGTTTTCTGCTCAGTGGAAGGTAGGTGGAATTATGTTGAGGCTTCAAAAATACAGTATATTTGCATTTTATGTACTTTTACCACTATTTTACTTCTTCAGGTTTGTTTTTCTACAAACTAGAGGAATGTCATAAACATGTGTAAAAAAGCAAGAACAGTTTTAATATAGATAAGAAAATCCACAATTAGTTAAATTTGGAAATTTCTGTTTTATACTGTTTTTATAACTAATATAAATGGTTTATGAGTTTCCCATACAACATCAAGGTAAGGGGTCAAGAGCTTGACTAGAACCTCCACAAAGATAATAATCAATAGAAAAGTAAACACTGGCTCTTATGTCTCTTTATAACCTATACAATCCAATATAACCTATCCAATATAACCTATCCAAATATCGTGTACATATAAATATATATATATATATATATATATATATATATATATATATATATATATATATATATATATATTATTGTGGTATATTTGGACAGTGACACAATTTTCATGATTTGGGTTCGGTATGCCACCACATTGGATTTGAAATGAAACAACCGAGATGTAATTAAAGCGTAGACTTTTTCTGCAAGGGATTGAACAAAAATATCCTGTGAAACATTTAGGAATTGAAACCATTTTTCTAGAAAGTCTCTTCATTTCTGGGGCTCAAAAGTGATTGGACAAATTAACATTTCCATGAATAAATTAATTTTCAATAATACGTTGCATAGAATCTTTTACAGGCAATGACTGCCTGAAGTCTGGAACACATGGAAATCACCAAACGCTGGGTTTGCTCCTTTATTATGCCTTCCTTTACCGCAATTCTCTTCTTGTTTTATCTTAAGCAAGTGAAAGGCATTCTCAATCAGATTGAGATCTGGTAATGGACTCGGTCATTGCAAAATATTCCACTTCGTTGCCTTAAAAAACTCCAGGGTTGCTTTTGCAGTATGTTTTGGGTCATAGTCCATCTGTACTGTGAAGCGACGTTCAGTCAACCTACCTTTGATGCATTTGGCTGAATCTAAGCTCTAAGCAGAAAGTATACCCATGTACACCTCACAGGTCATCTGTCTGCTTCTGTCACATCATCAATAAATATTAGTGACCCAGAACCATTGGAAGCCATGTATGCCTATGCCATCACACTGCCCCCTACCTTGTTTTATAGAGGATGTGGTGTGCTTTGAAGTATACGCCATTCCAAGCCTTCTCCATACTTTCTTCTTCCCATCATTGGTTTGAACTCAGTTTCATCTGTCCAACGAATGCTATTCCAGAACTGGGCTGTCTTCTATAGATGTTTTTTGGCAAAGTCTAATCTTGCCATTCTATTTTTGATAGTTTTCACCTTGTGGTCAACCCTCTGTAATTACTCTCATAAAGTCTTTGCTTTATGGTAGATCCACTTACTTCTTTACTTGGGTGCATATTGTGAAGGGATTTTTCTTCACCATGCAAAGGATTGCCATACTTGGAATCAGCTCCAGGATTTTTCCTGCCTAATTGGTGATGAGGGAATAGGCAATGTAGCCCAATAAATAGCTTTGGAGATAATTGTCCAATTACCTTTGGTCCCTTGAAAAAGAGGCAGCTACATATTACAGAGCTGTAATTCCTAAACCCTCAGAACATATTCATTTAGGACATATAAACCATTACTAAGTATATGTGGACGAGTGCCTGCAAACTGAATGCCTCCAAAATGCTGATCAGCAAGCCAGAATCAGACTCCTCATTCAAATAGAGGGCACTTTCTGAAAAGTGATAAAGTGAAGACATACAGTTTAGTAGTGTATTCCCATCTTCATTCTGCGAGCTTTTTCATTATGGGATATATTTTATATGAAGCCTGGGTCATTGGGCACAGAGTCGGGAATATGTGGCAAACAGAGGAAACTACTGTAAATTCTTTACATAGCCCTTTTTTTTAGATGCCTGCCATAGCTCCATGATAGTGACAGCAGCCTCATGTTTCTTGTCCTCATTGTAGTGACTTATTCATGACTGCTTACCTTGATTGCCATAGGCTATATTCAGATCACATTTTATACATCCATTTAACGGATGCAAAAATGGACACAAACGGGTGCAAATGGATGGCCATCTGTTTCCATAGACTCCATAGACTTGCTGTCGGTTGTCTTGGTTTACTTTGTTTTGTTGTCCTTCATTAAAAACGGACAGCAACAAATCAGTTTTTTCTGTCATTAAATGGTTGTAAAACAAGATCTGAATAGAGCTGTCTTCATGGAGTGTATACCACCTATACTGGAATATAATAAATCTATATAGGATTTGCCAAGCAACATTTCATTAAGAAATACTCTGACAGAAAGTTTTAAACATGTCCCTTGGATGCAGTTGTCCAATATGTTAAAACCAGCAACAAAACAATCTGGTGTTGTAACAACATGAACCCCACTTTGACATCTACCAGTAGATCACAATCTATTTGGTTTTGGCCTGCTATATATTTTTTTAGTCAGTGCCAGTCATATGATCATTTGACCTCTCTATACACATGTATGTTCAGATCCACCAAGTGTGCATATCTTTACATTGAGGAGAGGGAATATACCAGAGATAAGCCGTCAGCTTATCTTCATTGTTCATATTGAAATTGAACATGTTTGATCATTTCCTCCCCTTATCTGTACACTTCGGCTGAGCATTTTATATACATTAGATGTTCACGTGATAGCAGCAAAGTTATTTCTAGTGTGCATGGCCACTTTAATGGATCAGTTTTATAAAAGATAAGACAATCCTTTAATAGTCCCACAGTGGGGAAATTTCAGTATGTTACAGCAGCATAGTAATACAGATACAGGATAATACACAGTAATATATTACAGACGTAGATACACATAAGCTGAAAAGAGAAGATATACTAGGAGTCCATAGCAGCTAAGGAACAGATGAAGTAAGAAGGAAGACTTCAGGATCATTAGTTTTCTGTGCGGAGTGATCTTCACTTGGTCTGATGCAGGTTATACAGCTTGATCGCGGTTGGAAAGAAAGACTTGCGATAGCGCTCCTTCTCACACTTGGGGTGAAGCAGACGGTCACTTACAGTGCTGCCAAGTGCCATCAAGGTCTCATACATGGGGTGGGATTTGTTCTCCCACATGGAGCTCACCACAGACAGTGTCCTTTTGTCACCCACCACCTGTACTGGGTCCAGGGGGCTCCCCAGGACAGAGCTGGATTCTGGATTCCGAAAGGCCCTCAGCCTCCTGAGCAGGTAGAGTCTGCTGTGGCCCTTTCTGTGCAGTGCTTCCACGTGCTCAGCCCAGTCTATTTTATTATTGAGGAGAACACCCAGATACTTATAGGTCTTGACTATCTCAATGCATGTCCCTTGAATCTCCACCAGGGTCGGAGCACTTCTTCGTTTACTAAAGTCCACCACCGTCTCCTTGGTCTTCCCAGCATTAATCCCGAGGTGATTCTGTTTAAGTCTCTGTATTCCCTATCGTCACCATCAGTGATAAGGCCTACTATTGCAGAGTCTTCAGAGTACTTCTATAAGTAACAGCTGGATGAGTTGTGCCTGAAGTCAGCAGTGTACAGTGTGAAGAGAAATGGGGCAAGAACAATAGCTTGTGGTGCCCCCGTACTACAGATCACAGTGTCAGACACACAGTCCCGGGCTCTCACATACTGAGGGCGGGTTGTCAGGTAGTCTAGTATCCAGTTGGGCAGGTGCTGGTCCTCACCACCAAGGTTCAGCTTCTCCCACATATATACATTACATACAACATTGACTGGGAACACATTGTGTATTCCTTGGTATACAATACATGCTACATAACCCCCGTCATCTCTGAAATGTGATAGTATCACACATATTCATATGACATATACTTCCGCAATAGTTTTTGTGTAGTACACATAAAACATGTACTATAATGATTTTGTAATTTACTGCATGCCTGTCTCTTAGTGTAGACAGGAAATAATTCCACATCACATCTGGATTGTATTGTAAGGGTTGAAATGTTCAGTAAACTAAATTTCATCAGCACAACACAAATATTCATTATTATGCTATTTTATTTCCTAAATTATTTTTATTTTCCAATCAACTCCATAATAAGTTTAGGTATCCTATTAAATTGCAGCCACATAGTTTTTCTACCAAAATAATAGGATTATTTATTAACCCTGTGCCAGTCAGTTTTGCCTTTACAACGGTCAATGTGGGTGTATTGACAATCACTGTAGACGGTTAATTTGTCTTTCCAGAAGATCTCTAGTAATTATCTGGATAATTGGGGCCAGAACAAGACAACATAGAAATGTATTTGCATCATTTGCAACTATTAGGTATTGAGTTGCAGGAAATCACAGACATTAATGACTGAAATCTAACTGCATATTCACAGTACGAAAATGAATTTGTATATTAATCCGACATTTTATCGTTTAGTTTATATTAAGTTTAGGGATCCTAAAATTGATAGAATTAATGCCAATTAGAAATGAGAATCTGGATGTGCTATGTATAAATAATCTGAAAGGGGTTGTTTGGCTTTCTGTAACCCCATTCAGGCAAATCATGGGACAGTCACATATATTTCTGCTATATGTACAATTCACTATAGATATGAGATACCATCTGGTCAGCCAATGGGGAGAGGGGAGTAAGCATCTGCCATACAATTCTGGCACTGGCTTTTCTCCTTTTTTTTTTTTTTTTTTTTTTTTTTTTTTTAATGTAGATTGTGAGCCCCATATGGGGATCACAATGTACATTTTTTTTCCTATCAGGAAAAAATCATTTGTAGAATGGGAGAAAATCCACACAAGCACAAGGAGAACATACAAACTCCTTGCAGATGTTTTTCCTGGTGGGATTCGAGCGCTGCAGTGCTAACTACTGAGCCACCGTGTTGCCCCTGGCTTTTCTCCTTTCAGTACAAGAGGATTTGGTATTTTGAAATTCAGTATTGAGCTGAAAAGTCAGTAGAGCTGGAAGGTCCCATATACACCCCTCAACACTGAACTGGTAAATCAAAGAAGGACAAAACTTAAGGTTACGCAAAATAGGAAATAACTCCAATCTGTGGCATGTGGAAGGGTTATAGATGGCAGATTAAAAGCAAAGTTTTTAGTCACATGAAACTTCAAAAACCTGATCAAGCGGTGTGCAATATCTTCTATTTGCCATTTTGCTAGTTTTCGCCACTTGTCGTAAACTGAGAAGGAAATAATCCTTGAACTGGAAGTTCTTCGCTTATCAGATGTCAATACTGTTCAACGTTACATGTCCCATGGACTGAAATGACAGCAAGAGGTACACAGAGGTGAATCTATGCACAGTGCAAGAATAGCGCATAGTGATCTATTCTATGCTGCAAGTAAATTGGATATAGTACACAGCAAGACAGCAGTTGAGGTCTACTCTCTTCAAGAATGAGTCCTATTTGCAATGATAGCCAGAGATTGGTCTGGAGACCACGGAAACACCACGAAGATGCCTTCACAAGGGAATGTCACACTGGTACTACCCCTGTGATTATGGTGTGTGGTGGCATAGTGTATATTAGCCAAATTCCTATAGTTTTCATTTCAGATACACTAACAGTGCGTCATTGCATTAATTTGGTTGTAGCACCAGTAGTTTGGCAGTTTCTCTAAAGTGTCCTAACAGGGCAACACCAGGCTGCATGTCGCTCCTCCTACTGTGAGCAGCCTGCGTGGCCTAAATGTGTTATCATGTCCTGCAACGTATCCAGAATTGCATTCTTCTTCAACCTCAAGTGCATTACATTTCGGTCCAGAGTCACACATTCTGTTAAAGGAGGCTATGTCAGTGAACATTTTTAAGAACTTGCAGATTTGCATATAGATGTGTTGCTTCTTGAACAGATAGCCATGAATTAGAAAATGATGACTTTAATCTGTACTAAAAACCGGACTCTGCAAAAATGTCATTTTTAAACCATATTTTATTAAAAATAAATGTAAGTAAACTGTTCATAGATAATAGTAGTGACAGCTTTAAGAGGAGATTAAAAAATACACAGGATTTAATGGACAATCGTTTTCGTTTCTATGTTTAAATGTGCCAGGCAGAGATGGCTTTTGCCTCCATTCCATCAGTCAAGGCTGGATTTCAGGACTAAAGCCACTAACTATAGCTCAAACCACAGCACATCTGTTTTCCAGCAATCTAGCATTTACATGCCAGACGTTACAGGGCATAATTTGTTCACTAAGTGACAAATTTATAGCCTGTTTATCTGATCAGTAAATTTAGTACATCTGGAAGCTCTATGGTAGATAATGTTTCATGGACAGGTTTCCTGCCATGCATTATTAGTGAAGCTGAACTATTGCTGCGATGCCAACATAAACCTGCAATAGCCTTATAGTATTATGCAGTGCATCATGTTGAGACACATTTTTATGACACATTGGGGGTTTCCACGACTTAATTTTGTATGTTAATATGACATGCTGCTGTATATATTTATAGACCTCCAGAGAAATTCACAATGAAAAATAAGCTGCCTTTATCGCCTTTTTAATCTCACTTTAGATAATATACTATGAACCATTTAGCAATGACAAAGCCCCTTTTATAACTTTGGCAATTCCCAGCTTACATAGGAATTCTCTAGACTGCTGTTAAAATGCATTGCAGTATTTGGGATTGGCAGAGTATTGTTTAATTTACTCCCAATATAGATGTAGATATATACCACGTATCTATCATATATATATATATAAATTCTGTCAGATAATACTCAGTTTCTTCCGGAAAATGATTGCAAGCACAACCTCTTTGGTATTAATACAAAAACAGGTAAATATTTTCAGCTCACCCCATTCATTGTCTGTAATCCAATCTCGGTGTGCATGGATACTAGCGGACCCAACCGGCTACACGATTCCAAAGAGCAAAGAATTCCAGCACTATCCGAAGTCTTTAAAATGTCCAAATCATGGCATACGCCATATGCCATGAGGAAAGGACAAGACGTGTCCCGAAACGCGTAGCCGTTTATGTTCATACCCTAATGTGGTTTCCAGTATATTTTTAATGGATTGAGAATAAAGATTTGGACATTTTAAAGACTTCGGATAGTGCTGGAATTCTTTGCTCTTTGGTATTAATATCTTCATTTATTTTGCTTGCAATGAAAAAACACAAAACAGAATGAAAAAAAAAAGTCAAATCATTGATCATTTTACACAAAACTCCAAAAATGGGCCGGACAAAAGTATTGGCACCCTCAGCCTAATACTTGGTAGCACAACCTTTAGACAAAATAACTGCAAACAACCGCTTCTGGTAACCATCAATGAGTTTCTTACAATGCTCTGCTGGAATTTTAGACCATTCTTCTTTGGCAAACTGCTCCAGGTCCCTGAGATGTGAAGGGGGCCTTCTCCAAACTGCCATTTGAGATCTCTCCACAGGTGTTCTATGGGATTCAGGTCTGGACTCATTGCTGGCCACTTTAGAGGTCTCCAGTGTTTTCTCTCAAACCATTTTCTAGTGCTTTTTGAAGTGTGTTTTGGGTCATTGTCCTGCTGGAAGACCCATGACCTCTGAGGGAGACCCAGCTTTCTCACACTGTGCCCTACATTCTGCTGCAAAATTTGTTGGTAGTCTTCAGACTTCATAATGCCATGCACACGGTCAAGCAGTCCAGTGCCAGAGGCAGCAAAGCAACCCCAAAACATCAGGGAACCTCCGCCATGTTTGACTGTAGGGACCGTGTTCTTTTCTTTGAAGGCCTCTTTTTTTTTTTCCTGTAAAGTCTATGTTGATGCCTTTTCCCAAAAAGCTCTACTTTTGTCTCATCTGACCAGAGAACATTCTTCCAAAACGTTTTTGGCTTTCTCAGGTAAGTTTTGGCAAACTCCAGCCTGGCTTTTTTATGTCTCTGGGTAAGAAGTGGGGTTTTCCTGGGTATCCTACCATACAGTCCCTTTTCATTCAGACGCCGACAGATAGTACGGGTTGACACTGTTGTACCCTCGGACTGCAGGGCAGCTTGAACTTGTTTGGATGTTAGTCGAGGTTCTTTATCCACCATCCGCACAATCTTGCGTTGAAATCTCTTGTCAATTTTTCTTTTCCGTCCATATGTAGGGAAGTTAGTCACAGTGCCATGGGCTTTAAACTTCTTTATGACACTGCGCATGGTAGACAAAGGAACATTCAAGTCTTTGGAGATGGACTTGTAGCCTTGAGATTGCTCATGCTTCCTCACAATTTTGCTTCTCAAGTCCTCAGACAGTTCTTTGGTCTTCTTTCTTTTCTCCATGCTCAATGTGGTACACACAAGGACACAGGACAGAGGTTGAGTCAACTTTAATCCATTTCAACTGTCTGCAAGTGTGATTTAGTTATTGCCACCACCTGTTAGGTGCCTCAGGTAAGTAACAGGTGCTGTTAATTGCACAAATTAGAGAAGCATCACATGATTTTTCAAACAGTGCCAATACTTTTGTCCACCCTCTTTTTTATGTTTGCTGTGGAATTATATCCAATTTGGCTTTTTGACTATTCTTTTTGTGGTTTTCCATTGAAGACAAATTAAATGAAGATAATAATACCAAAGAATTTGTGATTGCAATCATTCTCTGGAAGAAAATGAGTAGTATCTGACAGAATTGCAGGGGTGCCAATACTTTTGGCCAACACTGTGTATATATATATATATATATATATATATATATATATATATATATATAATCATGTATCAATGAGGTCGGAGTTAAGGTAATTTGGAGCTCATCATTAATTAAGCATCAATTAACATCAAGACTGCCATAAAATAGGCTGGCCTGAGTCATATACAGTTCTTACTGCATGTTTCCTTAAATTTTCAGGATACCTTGCAGTCTACAGGGAAAAGGGGCAGTAAGGCAAGTCCATCTTTTTCCACCAAGGAGGACTTATATGTATCTTGCGACTGTTTTATGGCTATATTCTAACTCTAACAAAGCAGACATAACCTGAATAAAAAATACAGACCAAATGTTTATTTTGTAGAATAAAACATACTAATAATAAGGTTATCTGTGTTTTAGGAGATGTGGATACAGTAAAGCTAAACAAGATCCAGAAGAGGAAAAGATGCATTTTCACAATGGACACAGTAAGTTTTATAGCTTTACTAGTTTATATTTTTAAATATAGAATAATCTGTAGATATTATCTTATTAGGACATAGAGACAGAGCTCACATGTAGTGGTCTAGCCATTCCATGCCGCTTTCTACTGCTCTGGGCACTCATGTGTCTCTCCCAATTTGGTACTGAGCAGCACTATAGAGAACTTCTGACTGTCAAGAGATCTGTATCATATAAGCTTGACATCGTATTACAGTGGCACCAGTGGTGTAACTAGGAATGGCGGGGCCCCATGGTGAATGCCCCCCCCCCCCTGCACACACTATTATACCCTATAGTGGCTCCTGTATACAGTATTCTACCCTATAGTGGCCCCTGCACACAATATTATACCCCATAGTCGCCCCTGTAGCACAGTAATATACCCTATAGTGGCTCCTGTATACAGTATTATACCCTATGGTGGCCCCTGCACACAGTATTATGCCCCATAGTGGCACCTGTAGCACAGTATTATGTGATGTAATAACCCCTTCATCCCCAGGCAGCAGGCAGCTGCCAGCACAGTACTGGCCCTACACACATATGTTAAACTCACCAGTCTGCACTCACTCAGCACTGCTCACTCCATCCCCCAGCATAGCTATCTTCTTCCTGCACGATGTCTCTGCCCTCCCCCCACTGTCAGGACACAAGCTGAGGCTCTCCTCTGCCTGGAACCCAACACCTTAGGTGGCCTCGGGCCTCAAAAAGTAAAATTTATTGTTTATCTCTTTTTTGGCATATTAACTAGTGTGTGGGCCCGGGCCCCCTAAGGTGTAGGGCCCTGTGGCAGCTGCTACCACTGCTACCGTGGTAGTTACGCCACTGGGTGGCACTCGTGATATTTAGCTGAAAAGACATGATTTGACCCTGCAACCATTCCACTCTTCATATTCTACTAGGTGGTTATATTTAAATTTATTATGTGTTGATACTTATTTATATGTTTGGTTTTGTTATATACCATGTACTGTAATAGTATTGTAGTAGTACCTGTGTACCACTGTGACAACTAATAAGAAGCCAGTCTTCTGTTCCACTACAGTTAAACTTCCAGGAATAAAGACATACATTGACCCTCATACCTATGAAGACCCAAACCAGGCAGTACATGAATTTGCCAAAGAAATTGATGCTTCCTGTATAACTATTGAGCGCGTTATTGGAGCGGGTATGTCATTTTTTTTATCTTCGATAATGAGTTGTAATTTATTTTAACTGTACCAATTGTAAGAATTAGAATTCCAGTAAGACTGCAATGCCAATTTTTTAATTTATTTATTTTTCTTGCTTGTATAGCGTCAACATATACTACAGTGCTTTACAGACATTGTTAGTCACTGTCCCATATAGTATGTAGAACTGTATTCAGGCAGCTCACTATTGATGGCTTCACCAAAGAGAACTGGCCACACTTCCCAAATATTCAGTAGAAAGAGGAGGATGGTATGGCACAACCGTTATTCATCTGCAAATAGTATCCTTTATTCCCAATCAATTCCCACCATAAGTGCATAAAATTGTATTCACAATAGTGATATAGTTAAGTGAAAATACAGCAGCAACATTTCGGGAAAATCCCTTCATCAGGATAGTATATAAAGCAAATACGTTGGCTTTAACTCTCCAGGCTAGCAATGAACCAGCCTGTCATGGAATTTTCTTCTGTCCTTTCGATCTATATGGTTGAATTTGTGTAGTAGTAGGTTATGTAGATGGAGTCATTCTTTTGTTTGGGAATCTTGGTTACAGAATGATTGTTAAAGATTTATAGAGAGTTTCCAAGTGGTGGAGTTTGTTCATAGATTCATTAATAAGTGTTTCTCTTTCTTTTTGGGTTTGGGCTAACTAGTTTAATATATTCACCTCTTCCATATGGTAGACATCAATATTTGGAGTTGTGTTAAAGATAAAAAAAAATTCCTTTGGTGAGATTTCCAGTGAGCTAGAGTGCTTTTTATGGGTCAGTAAGTAAGACTTAGCATGCCATACAAAATCATATTGCTCAGAAATAGACATGATCGATTACTTTGTGTAACAAAGCCCTCTGTGTGCTAGACATGGTGATTATAGAGTAACTACGATGTCTAGGTGAATAAGATGAATAGTCTTGTTCATGAACATGTTGCAGCCTTGAATGATCTTAGGGAATTATCCCATAGAAATTTGTTTAAACTATACATTTTTGGGGTGGCAAAGATGGAAGAGTCTAGGGAAGTCCCTGCATATTATCTTGTTGCCACATTTCATTTTATTAATTTTGCAGAGCAGATTATTCAGAAATCTCCTGTTTCTTATATGAAGTGTACAGATTTATTATAGTGTAGTCCATGTTATTGATACTCCATACCAGTTCTATATAGTGACTTTGAGGGTCTATACTTTAGAAATGAATCTCTGTGGTTATAGTGGATTTAATGGCTATTAGTACACTCCTCTTTTTCTCAGGAAATTGTGAGCACAGAATTATGGGAAGCCTCTATGTGAGAGTTTGGGTGGAAATTACTGAGATACATAGAACTCCTGAACACATAATACGTCACAGTGTTAATGTTTTGCTTCAGCCCATATATATATATATATATATATATATATATATATATATATATATATATATATTTTATATGGTCTGTTTAATCCTTTCGCATTTATAGACATAAATATTAATACCATTTTTTGTATGTAGTATGGGGTATCTGAAATCCCCTATAAAAGTGTAGTATTTTGATTTATATTAGGACCAGGATGTTAATGATCTAGGGCAGGGGTCAGTGACTTTGGCGCTCCAGCTGCTGTGAAACTACAACTCCCAACATGCTCCATTCAATTCCTCGGGTATTCCAAGAACAGCAGAGCAAGTATGCATGCTTGGAGTTATAGTTTTATAACACCTGAAGTGCCAAAAGTTTCCTACCCTTGGTCTAGGTTATACAGTCATGACCGTAAGTGTTAGCACCAATAAAAATTTTCCATATAATGAATTATTTCTCACAGAAAATTATTGCAATTACACATGTTTTGTTATACACATGTTTATTTCCTTTGTGTCTTAGAAAAACTCAAAAAAAACAAACAAACTGAAAAAAAAGGCAAAAATGATATAATTTCACTCAAAACTCCAAAAATGGGCTGGACAAGATTACTGGCACCTTCACCTTAATATTTGGTTTCACACCCGTTGTAAAAATAACCCAAATTAATTGCTTCCCATAATCATCAACTAGCTTCTTATACCTCACAAATGGAATCTTGGATCACACAAACTGCTCCATGTCTCATATTTGAAGAGTGCCTTTCTAAGATGTCTCCACAGGTGTTCAGTGGGATAAAGATCTGATCTCATTGCTAGTCACTTGAGAAGACTCCAGCACTTTGTTTCCATTCATTTCTGGGTCTTTTTTGAAGTATGTTTGGACTTATTGTCCTGATGGAAGACCCATGACCCAGGATGTAAATCCAATATTCTGGCACTGGGCTCTACACTGACACCCAAAATCATTTGGTAAACTTCAGAATTCTTGATGTCTTGCATACAGTCAAGGCACCCAGTGCTAGAGGCAGCAAAACAACCCCAAAACATCTTTTAACCTCCACCATATTTGACTGCTGGTACTGTGTTCTTTTCTTTGTAGGCCTCATTCTGTTTTTGGTAAACAGTAGAATGATGTGGTTTACCAAAAAGCTCTATCTTGGTCTCATCCATCCACAAGATGTTTTCCCAGAAGGAATGCACATTTTGCCAAACTGAAGTCCATCTTTTTTATGTCTCTGTGCCAGTAGTGGGGCCATGCTGGGTATCCTGCCATAGATTTTCAATTCATTCAAATATCAATGGATAGTTTGCCATGACACTGATGCAGCCTAAGCCTGCAGGACAGTTTGGATTTCAGACACACAATGCAAAGATTGAGTCAACTTTTCTCCTTTAAATCTGGTTTTAAATATGATTTTTATATTGCTCAAACTTGTCATTTGTCACAAGTGAGTTTTAATAAGCATCGCATGCTTAAAAACAAGGGGCCAACAATTTTTCCATCGCACTTGTGGAGTTTTGCGTGAAATTATGTCTAATTTGCATTCTTTTCTCAGTTTTTTTGTCTTGTTCCAATACACACAAAGGAAATAAATGTGTTCAAAAAAACGTGTGTAATTGTAGAAATTTTCTGGAAAAATTTAAGGGATGTCAACACTTACGAGCATGATTGTATATACACAGCATTAATTAGTAACTTAATAGTATAATCTAGCATGCACACAACAGAATAACAAACTACAGTATAACAAGTAATAAAAAAATGTCTGAAAGGGAAAATAACAGAAGACCGTGTACATGACATCTGCTCCGAACGTGTCCTCTAGAGTAATAGCAGTAGTAACTATACCGTAAACTCAAATGCTCATTTAACATGCTGCAAGTGGGATATGGAAATAACAACATGAGATAACTGAGAACACGGTCCCAGAGGTTCGTACTCACAAGTTCCAGAAAACAATGCAGATGTTGTTCAGGGTTGAGGGGGTTGAGCTGATGGAGAGGTCTTGCACAGACTTTGGTATAGTGTTCACTGATATATTCCAAGAGACTAGCAGTTCCTTTCCCTCACAAGTCGACTTAATTGGATGTATGGTACAATGTCTATTAAGTAGAATTTTTGTGGAAAAACCCCATCTGTAGGGAATATTGTTTTGGCTCAGTAGCTGAGTGATGGAGGCGAGGTGCTTTCTAGCCTGGAACTGATAAGTCAGTAAAGCGTTAAATGCGAGAGTATGGAGGTGGTAACTAGAGTTAGGCGAGTACTGTTTGGATCAGCCGATCCGAACAGCACGCACGCATTGAAATGAATGGATGCACCTGGTGCTTCCGGTTTGACGGCAACCGGCCGCTTAACCCCCCGCGTGCCGGCTGCGTGCATTGATTTCAATGCGTGCGTGCTGTTCGGATCGGCTGATACGAACAGTACTCGCTCAACTCTAGTGGTAACGGTTGTTGATTTCTGGATGTCACCTTCACTTGTTCTTTCACATGGAAAAATAAAAATCTCACCAGGACATCCCCTGGTCTGCTGTCAGCTATGTTTAACAGTTTTGGGAACATGTGAGGACTATCAATGTAGAGTTCATAATCTTTCAGAGTTCGTAGCAGGGATTTGGTTAGTTCTTGGATATAGGTTATCAGGTTATCAGTTTATTTCCGGGAACCATTTCGGGGATTCCCCTAAATTTCATATTATTCCTTCAGCTTCTGTCCTCCATATCCATCTGTTTTGGCTTGTAGCACCACTTTTTAGTTTATCCTCAAGAGAATTATGGATGTCCACAAGTTCATTATGCATGGAGTCAAATTTTAGACTCTATGTGCGACTCTCTTTGGTGTAAGTTAGATACTGAGATCTGAAGGAGGATGAATTTTGTAAAACCTTTGTGGATTGAGCCCCTTAGAGCCAGCGGCATCTCTTTTATTGTGATGTCTGTGACCCCTTTCAGATGTTAGGAACATGGCGAACACATCAGAATTGGCTTGTTCTTGTACTAAAGCTGGAGGTAATGGTTCCTGGTCAGTGAGGTTGGGAGTATATTGTGCATTTTGCCTCTATTACTTGTGGGGGAGAGGATAAAATGCTGAGTGTGCACATGGTAAGACTGAGTGTGTGGAGCTTGCATTGGAGTGCAGTTGTAAGTGAGGCATGCTGCAGTCTGCGTCCACGAAGGCCTGTGCTGTCATCATGCTATCTGATACTGGCAATGGAGGAGTGTGCCATCTGGATGATATGTCAAATGAAAGCAAGTGTCTTTGTGGTGTGATTAGTTCTCTATTAGCGCTAAGGATCAGAAGTACCTTTGATATTATGGCTGCTCCTGCCAAGCTGGCGTTGGAGCCTGCTGCGCTGTTCAAGCTGTTATCGATGCCATCTTTATTCCTCTCATGGTCTACCGTAAAGAAGCACTGATTTGGCTTTTTAGCTGCATTGCTCTTTATTCTCTTCCTGACTATGTAATAGGTAAAGGTGTCTGGCAATGGATATACTTTTGAGAGTTGCTGACAGGAAATAATGTAACTACAGTCTTGGGGGGCCCCAGTGCACACTTTTGTCCGGGGCCCCCTACCCCCTTACTAGAACAAATGATAGTGGCAGTTACAGGTGCTGAAACAATATCTTAGATACTTGAAAGGGGTATGGCTTTAGTACCGACAACTGCATATATTAAGAATGCAGTAAGTGAGCAGCGTAGCACCTGACATGTAAACAATACTGGGACAGTATTATGTGCTCCATAGTGGACCCCACACAGTATTACGTGCTCCACAGTCCCCCCCCCCCACAGTATTACTTGCTCCACTGTGGCCTCCAAATTGTATTACGTACTCCACAGTGACTCCAAATAGTATTACATTCTCCGCAGTGGCCCACACACAGTATTATGTGCTCCAAAGTGCCCCACACATGGTATTACGTGCTCTGAAGTGGCCTTCACAAAGTATTATGTGCTCACTCCACAAGTGTTATATGCTTCTCAGACCCCAGGATATAAAAAGTAGAGGCCCAGGAGAAGTGATTAAAAATAACAAATACCTTACCTCACTTCTCTGGGGCATCCTCACTCCTTCCTGTGGTCTGCAGTATCCTCTTCTGTCTTACGACTGAGGTTTTCCAGCAGTCACGTGGGATGCAATGACGTCATTACACCGGTGCGCCCAATCTGACCGCTTACATGACCTCACCTCAGTTGCCAGCAGGAAGAGCCCTGAGGTGGATTTAAGGGAAAGGGGCAATATGTATAGCGGTCGGGAAACAAAGGCTTTCCCTGACTACTATCATGGTGGTCCAGGGCCCCGCCCATTTCCAGCTGGCCATGAACCCCATACTCCTCCGGGCCTAGTCACAACCCTTGCGACCATGGTCGTTATGCCAATGTATAAAATCTCGCACATGCTCTGTACGTCACTAGCTGCTCTGGAAGCAGTGAAGAGATATAGAAGGAAGGATTGTCTTTCAAGAAGGGGCGGTAAGAAACGGAGGCAGATGATGCAGGGGTGCTTGGGGCACAGGGATAACAGTCCTGGTGTTCCCTGAAGATTAATTTGCATATGAAGAAAAACGGTTTAATTCAGAAATGGCTGCGGGGATCAAGGAAGGACAGCCTTTCTACAGGCTATGTAAAGATATGCTTATTAAAAAGGTTACAGTGCCAATTTATGAAGTTTCTGCTGTTCTGTTTTCAGGGCTCTCCTATGCTGATTCATTTATCCAATGAGGAGGGATATTTAAACACAGGTCATCCAGGTTCCTGCTATTTGTTTGTACTTAGTGAGGCTTCCATATTCTGATTGTTTGTGCTGGACTGCTCTATATTGACTGTTGGCTTATCCACTTGTCTTCTGATTTTGGCTTTGACATTACTTCTCTGTCTGACCTTTGGCTTCACATGTTCACTCCTCTGATTCATCCCCTTGGTTTTGATTTGTCTTGTGAGCTTATCAAGGATTCTGATTAGACTTTGTGGAGCGTTTATTTCTTATACCAGTTTCTATGGTGATAACTTGAGCTCCAAATTCAGCAAAAGTCCATCTGGCCTTGTGGCTGGTGCATGTGACGATTTTTGGGTGCCTGGGATCTATCTCTCAGTGCTGTGTGGGATTTTAACTGTTAGTTCTATGTGTGTGTGTGGTAAGTGTGGCCTTTAAAAAAAAAAAAGCTTATTCTGCTGTCTTATGTACTAGAAGTGTAACCCTAGTAGCTCCAGAACTTCAGAGTTCTGCAGTCTCAGCAGATCTTGTAGTTCACTTCTCCCATTGAGGACAAGGAATATTTTTCCAGTGTAACATTTGTGACTGTAAATAGGTGATATGTTACACTGAATGTCATGGTAACTCCATCTGAACCCAGTAGCAGCATTAACTGTGTGCAACCTGTGAAATTCTGATATTTAAAATCACTATGACCTACTACACCACCATTAAAATCACAGAGACATCTCATTTTCTTTTTTGTGAACAGGACAAAGTCCCTTATATTTATGTGCTGTGCAGAAATTTATAGACCTTTGGCAACCATGAACTCCATGGATATTCTTGAACAGATCTTTATTTTCAGTAATGCTAAAAAGTCACAGCAAGGAGAATGTTATGTTAACTTTAGTGGAGAACTGGGAGCACTGAACTGTTCTACATACGTTTCTAGTAATGGATTTCTATGCCACCATTAATTGCTTTATCTAAAGCTAAATATTACTTTCCTCTAGGAAGGCATTAGGCAGGGGTTGTAAAGCGTAACATAAGGTTTATTAGACTGTAAGCATACCGCATTATATGTTTTTGTGGGATCTTGCTTTGTTCTTTTTATCTATTATTACTTTTATGTTTATTTGAGGCAATAAAAGATTTAGTATGCATAGTAATATTTATATAGAATAGTATAGTAGATATCATACTTGTGTTTAATCAGTTATATGGTTGTATGTCCATAGTGATATCAGTGTTATCTGTAACTAAAGTGTAATAATAAAATAATAACAAATTAGTTTTTCATTTCTTAGTTTTATAGCGAAATCATGGCAAGAGATGACACCACATATCCTATTTTTGCTTTTCCACCATTTAAGATTTTTTTTTTTTATTTTGGCTAAGAATACTTTATCTAAGGCAACTTTTAGACAACTATTATACTTCTCCGTTTGGAGATATATATTTTGTGTTAAGAACAGGAACAGATATCATCAGCACAAAACAGGGAAACTTTTTCCAAGTGTCATGTTTGGGATAGGTTTCCCTCTGTTTTTCTGACACAAAATGTTCTACTTATATACTTGACTATAAGCCAAATTTTTCAGCACAGTTTTTGTGCTGAAAAAGCCCCCCTTATTATTAAAATTATATATTATTATTATATATTATTATAAATTATAAATTATTTTTTTTTTAAGGTGGGAGGTCTATGACCAGCAGCAATATCAATGTATAGAACCTCCCACAAAATAGTGGGGAAAAAAAAGAAGCTTTAAAAAAAAAAAAAAAAAAATTAAAAGTTCTAAATCCCTCCTTTCCCTAGAATAGACACAAAGGTAGAAAATGACTGTGAAACACACACACATTAAGTATCCCTGTGTCTGAAAGTGCCCAGTCTACTGAATATAGGGTATCTGCAATGCTCCTGTTCCGTCGGGAAGGGGTTAATAGGAGCACTGCAGATACCCTATATTCAGCCAGACTGAGTTCCAAGTGGGGGAAAAAAAACAGTCCTCAAGCTCAGGGAAGGGGCAGATAGACAACCAAAACACCCCCTCCCCTTTCCAAGCACCCAGCATCTACTGCACCCAAAAACTCCGACCATTTTAATTTTTGAAATTTTCCAGTAGCTGCTGCATTTCCCCCCCTCGGCTTATACTCGAGGCAATACGTTTTCCCATTTTTTTGTGGTAAAATTAGGGGGATTGGCTTATATTCAGGTCGGCTTATACTCGAGTATATACGGTATATACTATAGCATGATCTGAGACTGCATTGTGTGACCCAGCTTTGATATGGTTGCATACTATAACTTTCTTTAATAAATAAAAGGGAAATACCAGATGACACATCTATATTTTCTAATATTTACTTTTAATATGATCTTTTTTACCTTTGTAGGTGAATTTGGAGAAGTCTGTAGTGGCCGCATTAAACTTCCAGGGAAGAGGGAATTTCCTGTTGCTATCAAGACTCTTAAAGTTGGATACACTGACAAGCAGAGGAGAGACTTTTTGGGTGAAGCCAGTATAATGGGACAATTTGACCACCCAAATATCATTCACTTAGAGGGAGTTGTCACAAAAAGTAGGTACTGGTAATGAGAATATCCTTGAATAAATTGTGAAAAATACTTCTCTAGCACAAGATTTTACATACTTTGTTCCATAGAATTAGAGATGAGCAAATTTTTCAAAAATTCAATTTAGCTGGTTCGATGAATGTTCCGCAAATATTTGATTTGATCCAAATTAATTTGTGGCGAATCGTGTTAAAAAACAGCTATTTCCTGTGTGCAGAGAGCCTGTATAGTGGTGTAGCTGCTAAGAATGCTGCGCTACACAATAGTGTACACGTTACAATAGTAACGTGGCCTATCGTGATCCTTATCTAATAAACCAGAGACTGTCACTTAACGCATTGTGTAGCTTATCTAAACCTACTCACTAGATGATTTAATATCCCTATAGTCCTTTCCTCTATCTATGGATATCTTTAATTTCGCTAGTAAAACCATCACTGTGACACATAATAAACTTAATTGCTAAAACACAGTTGTTCAATATATTCAATGAAGGTGAAAAAAAAAACACACATACTCATATTGTAGAACAACAACAACAAAAAAAAAATCTAGGTGGGGAGAAAAGGAAAAAAAAAACTAAAATCTAATAAAATGTGAATATATGAAGAAATCCTCTTGTGTATAAAGTACTTTAAAATAGACATCTCCATGATTCCCTTTTCAGTGCACGAGAGAGAATCTGTTCCATATTGTATCATTTTCAGTTCTTTCCCTGATTTAATATTAAATTATATTCATTTTAAATTGTTGTTTTCTTTGTCAGCTTATAAAAACAGCCACTAGGCTTATAATGCGAGTTCTAATTTGCCATGTTATTTGTGTCTTTAATTTCATGCTTCCTGATGCAGTGCTAATGTGTTCAACAATTACTTCCAAGTAAACGCTGAAAATTAAAAAAAAATGGAAAAAAATACTATATATATATATATATATATATATATATATATATATATATATATACACATGCTTACTTTATGGAAAGAAGTTTTGGGACACCTATATATTATACGTACATGAGCTATTATGACATTCCATTCTAGCTCTGTATCATTTGTTGGCTGGCTTGCAGTGTCCCTTCTAATTCATCCCAAAGGTGTTTGATGGGATTGAATTTTGCAGGCCAGTCAAGTTCTTCCACACCAATGTTGCACAAACCATTTCCTTATGGAGCTTGCTTTCTGCACTGGGGCACAAGCATTGTGCTTGGCGGTATAAGGCTTGTATGTGGCTACGTGGTCACGCTATGAAGATCCCAGTGCAAAGTTTTTGTGCTGATGTCAATAGCAGAGGAGGTTTGGCTCTGTACAGTTATTGAGCGAGGAAAGTGTTTGGTGTCTTTCATGCACTATTAGCACCTGGTGACCCTGTTCTGTAACTTGGTCTGCCACTTCTTAATCATACAATATCTAGGAGGAAGGACATTTTATGAACAGGCTCGTTGCAGTGTTGACATCCTGTTACACTGGAATTCAGTGGACTCTTTAGAATGACCAATTTTTTCTCAAATGTTTGCAGCGGCAGGCTCCATGGTTAGATACTGGGTTTTATACACCTGTGGCAATGGGATTGTTTTGCATGAGTTCAGGTGAATATATCAGCCAGTTTAATGTGAACCACGGGAGTATTAGCATTTATATTATATTAAATAACCTCTGAACTTTTAGGATTGGGCATTGAAATTGACATTATATATTCTAAATATTTCTGCTCAGTTCTGCTTTCACATGAGAAGTATTAATATGATAAGTGATATTACTGTGGACCTCACTATTCTAATAGGGCTTTCATTACAAATTAAATAAGAGCTCAGCTCGTGTATTAGTACAGAATATGATGCATATTACAGGTTTAGCAGACCCTAACTTTATTATCATTTTGTGAGTAGAAGGCATCCATTTGAATATATGAATTCAGCGCACTTTTATATATGTATATATAAGTCTAAAGTTGTAGCAAAAGGATCTGTTAGGGCCCCTTCACACGGCGTAACCGCTTGGCTCATTCCGAGCCGTACACGCGAGCGCTTCTAAACACTTCCCATTCACTTCAATGGGAGCACTCGTAAAGCCAGCTTTACTTACGCCGTGTGCTGGAGCCCTTTGTCAGATGTTACTATGGTATACTGAAGTACAATTACAAGCATTTCAGAAGTTTTTTTTTAGAGACAAACATCAATGACATAATATTTACAGTGCTGACCCTTATTTTTCAAGACTTCTGCACTTTGCCCTGGCATTCTAGACATAAGTGAACAAAACATTTCAGTTTTAGGTCATGACCAGGAAACTCTCCAGATCTCAATCCCCTTGGTCAATCCTCGCAAAAGTGAGTGGATATCCAGCATGCCAGGGAAAAATGCAGAAGTCTTGAAATGTAACGGTATCCTCACATGGAGTTTTTTTGCAGGCGGATTTTGATGCAGAATTCGCCTCAAAATCTGCCTGCAGAAACGTCTCTCATTCATTTCAATGGGAGTCACTAGCTTTTTATTTTCTTCCCACTAGTGATTTTTTTTTAAGCTAGCAGGAAAGCTAGCACTACATCAGCATCCCATTGTGGCTTGCCTCACGGAAAAGTCACATGGCGGAAAAAGGCTGGTCATTCCTCATCTACAGTTCTGATGACTTCACTGCATTGTAATGTATGAGAGGAATCTCTCATAAAATAGTAAGACCATCTGGATGGGGAACTTGGATTCCTAATTGTCCCTTCTCCAGGCAGAGGAAGAATTTATGTGACCTATACCTGATGCAACTCCTCTCCCTACCATGTAACAAATATTCATGACCGCAGATGGCAGAGGAATCATGGAGATCTGTTGGAATCATACAGTAGCTGGTAATCTGCAAAACCACATTAGCACATTTTCAATGCAATATTCCTATTGTATTTTGTAGAGCTCCCTGAAATCATTGTGTAAGCTATGTGTTATGATCAGCAGGATAGCTAAAAAAATAAATAAACTATATCCTGCAGAGCCCAACTGGGCTCTGAACCACAGGGCTACCCTGGTGTAAGCAGACCCGGAAGTTAGCACCACTGCGGGCTACACCACCAACTGAGCGCTCCCTCTTAACTTCACAGGGATCTGCCTCTGCAGCATAGAGCAGCCGCTAATGAAATTAGAACCTAGCAGTTACTCCAATGCTAGGCTGAGTAAACAAGACCGCGTGCTCCCAGTTACTTTATTGGGCCGCACCAACTACAGCTACCTGCTATTGCTTATAGCCAGGTATACATGCAGTGTAAGGGTTAGAATAAATTGGGGAAGGGAGACCCACTTCCACAAACCTAAAGACAGCACACAACACACTTGCTGCAAGGTCAAACATACAAGACACACAGCTAAACACAAGTAATTGTGGGACCAGTGCAGCACCCACAGTCACGTATACAGAAATGAGGCTAGGGCAGCGGGCGAACAGACCTGCCTCCTTAAATGGAGGAAGGGCAGTCCCAATCAACCAGCCCAGCTGCCCAAGCCGGGCGCTCATTGGCTGACACCACTGTCAGTCAACAGACCGACCATGCCCACCAGCTGCACAGAAATTAACTCCTGCTATGCTGGACTGCCAGCAACAAGGAAGAGGTGACAGCCAGCAAGACGCTACGGTAGAGGAACGGGCTGTGACCCGATCCCTTGGTCGCACCTGTCCTAACACTATGCAGAGGCACTGTGGGAGATGTGGCCTCCTAAAGAAGAGCGCAGTCATGTAGCTTCTCAATGAATGCCCATCCACATACAATAGATCTGCTGGTTATACAGGGACGCTCTAGAGGTTAAATTGAAGTTAACATACATTAAATACTTCAAAACATTATAGTTATCCACAAAGGGATACATTACCATAAAGATTATGGGCTGCAGTTTTGGAGGTATTTTCGGGAAAACCCCTTTAAGTCCATTCAAGTGATCTGCAGTCCCTGTCCTGACACTACACATTGAACAGAACTGTCTGCTTCCCAGTTCTTTCTCTTTGTATCAGCTGATTAGTGGGAGTTTCAGGTGTCGGACCCCCACCAATCTGATATTGATGACCTATCCATAGAGAATTTGAAATCTTTTAATTGTAGTTCAGTATACCATAGAAACATCTGACGAATAAAAGCAAGTCGAGGAATAAAAGCAATGAAGTAGTAAACTTTGTAAAAAACAAATTTGTCTCAGTTTTAAACTTTTGCCACAACTTTTACAACAAATATGTATGGATTATGTTTTGTATTGTAATTTGTCATTTATTGATTGTTTATTGCAGGCAAACCTGTAATGATAGTAACAGAATACATGGAAAATGGCTCATTGGATACCTTCCTAAAGGTATGTCTATATAGTAGTTTAAATAACTGTTATCATACAATACATCAGTCATTTGGTCAGTACAAGTATGATGTATGTATATACAGTATGATGTGCCTAGACCAGCTTCTGTCCATGTTCATTATTGATGCTATTTTTCTTTTTGTGTGGCAATAATTTTATATAGTAAAAAGGTTGAAAGAATATAAAAATGTTTAATAGATCAGATGTTTTAAAGAGGACCTTTCACCACCTCCTCCAACAAGTTCAGTTCTTTACATCAAGTAATGCAGTAGTTACTTCTCCACTGAATCTGGAACAGTTGGAATTTTTTCTATAGCCCCCACCCCGCAATCAATGCTGTTAGTTTTGGTGCCTGATATGCTGTTTAGTCTTTGGACTGTCAGACGGGTGGTGTCAGACAGGAGAAGGCTAGAGGTGTGATTCTGAGCTCTGACACTGGCAGCCGCTCCTTTGCCTGCTCCTGCAAGACACCACCCTTTTGACATTAAACAGCACATCAGGCATCAAAACTAACTGTGCATATTGCTCTGAAATGATGGGGACTAGAAAAAAAAATAATAATGAGTGAAGCAGTGCCTATTAACAGATGCTAAGAACTCAAATTGCTGGAGGTGGTGAAAGATCCTTTTTAATTTAAAAACCTATTTAGGTCAGTGGTGTCTTCTGAGATTTTCTTTGAGGTACTAGTGTCTAGTTGACCCATTACAGTAACTTTCAGAGTCCATTTGGATAATACAAAAAAACATAAGTACATATTAAATATTTGTATAACCAAAGACTGCAATTATTAGAAAATAAAGAATCAAGACCAGCTTTCATTTATTGCGGGCAGATAACGAAAGCAGTCATTTTATTGGCTGCGATGGGCAATTCCTTTTTGTAGGCAGCGTTTGTTCTACATAAGGCCCAAGATGTTAAAGTCATATATGACAATTGCTGTAGTGACTCATCCAAAAACGTTTCAAGTCTGATTGTAGCAAAATATCTTTTTTATCTATTTTATGCAAGAAAAATATCAGCTTGCTTTATTTCCAAGGTAGTTTTGTAACATTTGATTGCAATGTACAAATCTCATGCACAGAAACAATGTCCGGGGCCCCTTCCAGTACGTGGCTGGCAAGCATTGCTTGTGCTAGATTTATTGTTCTAGACATTGTCCCAGATTAACCTCTCCTTACAATCTTTAAGAGTCTCTTGAAGGAAAACATGTTTTATTTAATATTCTTCTTCTTAGCAGCTAGTAACTATATGGTCTTGCTTAGTGGGAGATCATGAATTCTCTAGGTGGTTGAGTTTATGCTTATATTTCAATTAGACCCAGTTTAGTATAACATTATATGAATTTTGTAGCGCTTTTTTTTTCTTTTTTTTAAAAAACCATCAATGGGTTTCTTACACTTTGTGCTGTAATTATTACAATGTGGAAAGCATAAAGAGTCTGTGATGTGTCTCCCAGGAAACCTTCATTAATGGCTCATACTATCTCATAGCTAAAGTTCACTGTAAATATTGTATTATCACACGTACCTTAATGACTGCCATTATGTGCTATTCTGCTCCTGTCAGAATTGGAGAAAATGATGTGCTCAATTTTTTAGATATAAAGGAATTCAAAAGCAGGATTATTATTTTCTTTTACTATGATTTCATATACTATGACTATTTTTCAGCTTGAAATCTGAAATTCTAACAAGGATAATTTTACATTTTATACTATTACACTTCAATAGGGCTAAGAAATGTTCATAGAAGTGGTACACACACTAACGCCACCCAGTTTTGTTTTGTTTTTTTGCACATTTGTATAAGTATATTCACTATATGATGCAATAATGATTCTACCATATGTGTTGAATATGTTAATTTTTATGTATGCCACAGATTTATATATAATTTACCTTTCAAAAAGGTAATCTTAATTTTTTGCACATAATCCTATGCCTTACGGTCACACTCTTGAAATAAGTTCATAAATAGACAACAACGTATTACTTTAAAAGGAGTCTGTCAGCAGTGAATTGGTTCGGAATCCCATTACCTTGTAGTGCTGTTTCTATAGCTCCAAATGTGCCTCTGTTATTCAGCTTTCGAGCCCTTATTTTCATGTAAATTGCTGTTTTATTCATACGCAAATAATGTGTTTAGGAATCTAGAGCAGAGAGGTGCTCCCTCATTAGCATATAAATACATGGCAATTTGCATGAAAATAGGGATCAAAGCTGAACAACAAAGATATATTTGGAAACTGTAGAATCATCTTTACAAGGTGCTGCGGTGGTTTATAACTAATTTAGTTTTGACAGACTCCCTTTAAAGATGGGTTCTTATTTTTATTTAATTTTTTAAATGTAGATTGTGAGCCCCATATAGGGATCACAATGTACATTTTTTCCCCCTAAAATGTTGTCCTGGGTTAAATATAAACCCAGGATCAGTGTTACCCATTGAGTCAGTGTGCTACATGTAGTCTTGAGGGGGAATTTTTTTTATGTCTGTAGTGTAAGGAATCTATCGTAATCTGCATTTGGCACAGATATGTAATGTATGTATGTATGTAAACATTGTTTTCTTACTTTTGCAGAAAAACGATGGCCAGTTCACCGTCATCCAGCTAGTGGGCATGATGAGGGGCATTGCATCTGGAATGAAGTACCTTTCAGACATGGGCTATGTACACAGAGACCTTGCAGCGAGGAACATACTCATTAACAGCAATCTGGTCTGCAAGGTGTCAGACTTTGGTCTGTCCCGGGTTCTTGAAGATGATGCTGAAGCCGCCTATACTACAAGAGTAAGTTAATACATATAGATAAATAAGCCCTACATTCTACTATATAACTTATTTTCCACCATATAATGCAATATTGTATAATGTTCAGTAGAAGGTTTACAAATTTTAGGCAGCAATGAACAGTATGGTTTTGTCTTGGGAAGACTGGTCTGTGAAACATATATTTATTAGGGAGACAAGTTTATCTTGTATGCTTTGTGTTCTGCCGGGACATATTCTATAACGATATTCTCTATTCAGAAGATCTCTAGCGCTACTTTACAAGTATTGATTATATGATGCAGTGCATTAAACATTCCCTGCAATGAAAATAGTCATTTTAATATTGCATTTGCTGGCAAGCGTTTTATTGACTAGAACATGTACTGTACATATTCATTACAGAAGACATGAAAGAAAGAACCTAATAGCTCTAACATAATGTAAATGTGCAATAAGTACAGAGCTAGTATTCAGTCATGATTTTTCACAATAAAAAACTAAACTAGACTATTTATATCAAGATAGACTCAGGCTGCTTCTGTTTAGTATCATCTTTGCAGACTGGTTGGACCCATTTATGACCTTTTGATATGATAGATGATATATGCTCAAGTCCCTTGTCCATGTTTGAAAGGCAGAGTGGTTGCACATGTGTAGTATGGCTTCATTCAAATTCTATGGAGCTGACCTATAATGAAATACAGCACTGGTGTTACAATGCTTCCTTAATTTTCCTCTTGAATCGACATATACAGAGGATGTAAGCATGAGTAAAGCAGCATTTAAAAGGAAAAAAAAAAACCCGTTGAATATCTTGTGCAGTGTAGCCAGCCAAGGTTTTTTCTAGCATGCTCTGAAATTATATTGAATTTGTTTCATGAGAGTCCTTATCCAAATTTGTGTTAAGATTGGTGTAGACATGTCTGTCAGTGATCAACGCACAAATGTAGAAAAATTTAACTTGACAGATAACACTTTAACTGCACTATGACACAGAAATTTAACGGCTCTTTCAATGGCTTTTGTTGTGTTTGTGTTAAAGGGGCTCTATCAGCAAAATCATGCTGATAGAGCCCCACATATGCATGAATAGCCTTTAAAAAGGCTATTCAGGCACCGTAAAAGTTACAGTCCTATGAAAAAGTTTGGGCACCCCTATTAATCTTAATCATTTTTAGTTCTAAATATTTTGATATTTGCAACAGCCATTTCAGTTTGATATATCTAATAACTGATGGACACAGTAATATTTCAGGATTGAAATGAGGTTTATTGTACTAACAGAAAATGCGCAATATGCATTAAACCAAAATTTGACCGGTGCAAAAGTATGGACACCTCAACAGAAAAGTGACATTAATATTTAGTACATCCTCCTTTTGCAAAGATAACAGCCTCTAGTCGCTTCCTGTAGCTTTTAATCAGTTCCTGGATGAAGGGATTTTGGACAAACAATTCAAGTTCAGTTAAGTTTGATGGTCGCCGAGCATGGACAGCCCGCTTCAAATCATCCCACAGATGTTCAATGATATTCAGGTCTGGGGACTGGGATGGCCATTCCAGAATATTGTAATTGTTCCTCTGCATGAATGCCTGAGGATTTGGAGCGGTGTTTTGGATCATTGTCTTGCTGAAATATCCATCCCCGGCGTAACCTCAACTTCGTCACTGATTCTTGAACATTATTCTCAAGAATCTGCTGATACTGAGTGGAATCCATGCGACCCTCAACTTTAACAAGATTCCCGATGCCGGCATTGGCCACACAGCCCCAAAGCATGATGGAACCTCCACCAAATTTTACAGTGGGTAGCATGTGTTTTTCTTGAAATGCTGTTTCTTTTTGGACGCCATGCATAACGCCTTTTTTTTATAACCAAACAACTCAATTTTTGTTTCCAAAATGAAGCTGCCTTGTTCAAATGTGCTTTTTCATACCTCAGGCAACTTTATTTGTGGCGTACGTGCAGAAACGGCTTCTTTCTCATCACTCTCCCATACAGCTTCTATTTGTGCAAAGTGCGCTGTATAGTTGACCAATGCACAGTGACACCATCTGCAGCAAGATGATGCTGCAGCTCTTTGGAGGTGGTCTGTGGATTGTCCTTGACTGTTCTCACCATTCTTCTTCTCTGCCTTTCTGATATTTTTCTTGGCCTGCCACTTCTGGGCTTAACAAGAAATGTCCCTGTGGTCTTCCATTTCCTTACTATGTTCCTCACAGTGGAAACTGACAGGTTAAATCTCTGAGACAACGTTTTGTATCCTTCCCCTGAACAACTATGTTGAACAATCTTTGTTTTCAGATCATTTGAGAGCGGGCTGTCCATGTTCGGCGACCATCAAACTTAACTGAACTTGAATTATTTTGTAGAAAGAAATGGTCCAAAATACCTTCATCCAGGATCCAGGAACTGATTAAAAGCTACAGGAAGCGACTAGAGGCTGTTATCTTTGCAAAAGGAGGATGTACTAAATATTAATGTCACTTTTCTGTTGAGGTGCCCATATTTTTGCACCGGTCAAATTTTGGTTTAATGCATATTGCGCATTTTCTGTTAGTACAATAAACCTCATTTCAATCCTGAAATATTACTGTGTCCATCAGTTATTAGATATATCAAACTGAAATGGCACCAAAATATTTAGAACTAAAAATGATTAAGATTAATAGGGGTGCCCAAACTTTTTCATAGGACTGTATATTAAACTACCCCCCAGTTTTAAAATAATACCCTAAAAAAGAATGTGATCTACTTACTCATTGTGAACGGTGGGCGGGCATTCAGTATTATTTTAAAACTGGGGGGTAGTTTAATATAACTTTAGCGGTGCCTGAATAGCCTTTTTAAAGGCTATTCACGCATATGTGGGGCTCTATCAGCATGATTTTGCTGATAGAGCCCCTTTAAGACTACATTTCATTTATCACTTCAGCCCACTAGAATTTATTGCTATGTTTATTTTGTGAATTATGATTAATCTGCTGGACGTGGGAGGACATGCCCCGCCTATTAAGCGTTGTCCCAAAGTATCGACTTCTTAAAGGAAGCCCAAAAGTCGCAAGAATACCATTTTGTGGAATAAAGATATTGATAAATTCCCCCATATACACCAATTGTTACTGCTGAAAACATATCTGAATGCTGATAGCAGCACAAGCAAGATAACTGCCAATATAATTATGTACTGAAAATAGAATTAAAATAACTTCATTCGGGTCATGGTCTTCACTCCTTAGGTTATGTTCACACTACTGTGATTAATGTAGGGTACTGTGATCCATTATATGATAAAAGCAATGGACATTAACAGTAGCAGAGCCCCCTCCATCTGTCTTCATTCTCATTGGCTCTAACATGAACAACATGATGGACATTGTTGCTCTTCTTCTTTGTTTACTTTTGTAACAGAAGATAAAGCCCAGCATGCAAGACTTGCTCTTCAATCTTAAAAGTAAAAAACATGATGGCAGAAATCTTCCGTCACTTTTTTTACATTGGGGTGAATGCAGACGGATGCGATGGAGGTGGCTCAATCGGCTTCTGTCATTTAATGTCCGTTGCTCTCATTCTGTGGACATTAATAATGGTAGTGTGAAGCATTACCTATAGCTTTGACACATCTCCTTAACCTGCTTGCCCTATACTTCTAGTGTACTGTTATTATTAAACATATAAGTCTAATAAACATCACTCATCATAATAACCAACAGTGGACTTTGACTTAGAGAGGACCTTTCATGTTCTGGGAGATGTGCATTATTATATAACATTACAAAGCTGACCATGAGCTGAATTCAGCTCTCCCGGGATGTTCCCAGAACTGGAGATATAGGTGCCACTAATATCAGCACTGATATCTCCACTGTCAGAAAGGTGGGACTTACAGCTTGGCGTCATCGACATGAAGGGTTCTCTTTAAAGGATATATCCAGTTGTAAAAAAAAGTTTCATAAATGAATAGTGCAGATGAATCTAAAAATCTTTGTGATATTTCTCATTGAGGAAATATGTTTCCTTTTCCATTTAGTAGGCTGCTCTCCTCCTTATCTTCTCTCAGACTTTTTATCTGTATTGAATCGTATCCGTATTCACCACACACAGAAGTCTATGAAGCAAGGGGGGGTTTCGGTTAATTTATATATTGCTTCATTCTGTGCAGTGCTACAGTCTTATCTTAAAAGATAAAGTGGAGTAAAAAGAACTCCCTCACTTATAGTGTAGCAGCTGCAATTATTTGTAAGTCTTTTCCAGCAGCCACTTCCTCTCTATAGACTTCCATGTAAAAGATAAGTGGAGAAGAAAGCAATATCAGGAAATAAGATATATTCCAAATTTGTTATACTCAGCTGAACAAATCTTTTATGAAAATTTGAAACTACTTATCTTTTTTTCAGATTTTTCTCAGTAATATAGCCATCATAGTGCTATCATATTGTATATAAGAGTACTGTATTTCAGATCAAAATGTGCACCAATCTGTAAGTGGGAACCTATGATTAAGATATAAAATGTGTTGTTTCTACAGTTCTCTCAAGTGCTCACAATTCTTTCCATGTTTGTATTAAGTTTTGCTACTTTTCATACCCCTAACCCTGTTACATCTGTATACCAGACCTTGTGTATTTTATTGTTTTGCTTAGAATTGAGCCAGCACACTTGACACATTGCACATTCGCTGCCAGTATCGGGATTCCAGGGGTCAGATTTGATCTTCACATCCAGGATACGCATTGCACTTGACATTCAGGACCATACCCTCCTTCTTCTGGTCCTATTGTATTCTTTATTACTTTCATGCGGGACTGTAATAACTGTTCAGGAAGGAAGATTACAACACTGCTCTTGAATTATCTGTAAATGGAGTTCAATTCATTGTTTGGAAATACATCATGTGACTCATGACTTTTATTCTTCTCCAGAGACAAAATCATTACCAGTTGTTGGAAGTGAACATTTTATTTTCTGTATTACACTGTCTGAGCATCAGTGATATGTGTGTTCATGGTTGTGTGGCTTGTTTCACCTTATTTGTTTCATCTCATTTATCACTTTTTGAACAGAAAGGGCATTCACATTAGCACTTAACCATATGATATGATGTTCACAGGGAGGAAAGATACCAATTCGATGGACTGCCCCTGAAGCCATTGCTTTCCGTAAGTTTACCTCTGCAAGTGATGTGTGGAGCTATGGAATTGTGATGTGGGAAGTCATGTCATATGGAGAGAGACCTTACTGGGAAATGACAAACCAAGATGTAAGTACAAAAAGCAAATCATCGTCAGCGTTATTTTGGATAATATAAAAACACTCATTGGAATAAAATATGTACCAACAAGGAGCTGCGGTTATCTAATGAAATATATGTGAATGTAAGAGTGATTTTACAAGTGATTAGAAGCCCTAGTACCCTGTTGGGCCACCTCTAGTCTGGATACATGATGAAATATGGTTAGGCATAGAGGCATTCATATTTTGTATGGCAGCCTGCGGCACATAGCCCACAAGTTATGAGGCAGGGCCTGTAGCTCACTACATTAGTAGGCTGCTGAAGCATGCATCCCAACTGCTCTAATAAATGTTTGGTGATAAATCTGGCAATTGGGAATGTCAAAGAAGTGTTGTAATCTGGTGGTGACATTCATCGGAAACACTTTGGCCAGGTTCCGAAGAGGTTTTTTGGTCAGGATCTTGACGTGGAATCCGCATCACATTCCGGCTCAAAAACCGCCTCCCATTGAAATCAATGGGTTCTTTTTTCATGAATGGTTTGTTCCTGCTCGCGGAGAAGCAATATGCCCTTTCTTCAGGCGGATTCCGCGAATCAGCCGTGGACATCCGCCACACGACACTCCCTCCCGACTAAGCCCATTCATTTGGGCCTAATCCGGAGTGGAATACCGCAACTGGATGCCAATGCACTGTAGGCACTGCATTGGCATTCAGTCACGTCTAGTCGTTTTTTGGAACAGACTCTGAGGAGGCCTCCACCTCAAAATCCGGTCCATGTGAGAACCCGGCCTTACAGGGTTCACTTTTCTCAAGTAAAAAGTTTACTTTGCCCAAAACCTTAAGCTAACCCTAAAGCATAATTGTCTATTCTTGATCTTGGCCATACTCCTTAGTTTTTTTTTTTGACTAATGCCTCCCATCCTCCAAACTCTTTCATACAAATGTATGCAGGGTTTGGCTGTACATGATCTCCATAGGGAGAGAGGAATAACCTACTACAAGAGATTGTAAGAATAAAAGAGAGAGAATATTGAAATCCCATAAGACTGATCATTCTTTCAATTGACATCTGAACATACAGATTGTCACTCAGTCCACATATAGTATGTGAGTGCAGTCAAATTCATTTCATTTCTATGAATCTAAACTTCAATCTAAAGTTCAATGAAATAGTAATTTGTACAATATACTTTTAAGCTCTGGATTATGGTTTCTGTTGTGATTGTAAAACTAACAGCTCATGCAGCACTGCGTTTAAGGGCAAATATGATATGAACCTAGACTGGAACCTTCCATCATGTGTTCATAGCCTTATTTTGTAGAACAATACATAGTGCATCGGTTCACAGTGATCACAGCAGCATAGCTTATCTTAACCATTATGTTATATGGAATCCCTATGGTAGTATGAAGGAATTTTGATAACTTTTCCACATCAGTATTGGCAGTCTTGATACTAGTACTGAGTGCTATTTCACTCTCTTGACGTATAATGGTGCCCACCAAGTTTCTACTGGAGTTCTGGTATAGTTGAAGGATAAAATAGCACTGAAAGTGGACTAGTCAATGTGAACAGATCCTCAAATTCTGTGACAAATTACAATAATGATGTTTTAAAGAACAATCCACCGTCCATAAAGCAAATGAATACTGGAAGTTTCATATCTTACATAACATATGCACTTCCACATATATCCTTCCATTTGTTATAATGACTGTACATTAAACATGATTATGTACAATAGCTGGGTTAACAGCTGGTGCAGAACATCTCATAATCCTATTTTATTGGCGGCTATAACATGGCACATCAATCAGGACAACACTTTATTACATGCCGTGTGATCTCAGAATGAAAAATCAAACTGCAATTAAAAATGCCGAAACGTGTTCCTAACGATAATTAGCTTATCTAGAGAAGAAATGTACCTTTATGCTTCAATGATAGGCAAACCGATCACCTAATCAGATGCTAAAACTGATTGCAAGTGCATTTCTGAATCAATTGAGAAAACTGTTTACGCACAGCAGAATTCTCAGAAACTGCAGTGATAATGCTTTATGTTTTCCTCTCATTCTCTATGGAATGGAATAAAATAGCTATTCATGATGTTTGGCAACTGCACAATATAAGATTTAGCAGCTGTATTGATTGCTACAAGTATCGCTATGTTCACTACCCTGTAGCAATAGGATTGTTCATGCAGACTTCTCAGTGATCACCTGAAACTTCTGGCTCTCACTTCAAGATTACTCTCTCTTTTATTCAAAATTTTTTAAATCATACTTCACTGTGGGTGACAGGAAAACTCCAAAGTAGAGAGGGCAAATCACAGGACTGGGTTGTCACAAATATAATGTATAAAATAAAATGTAATCTTTAATAATGTATATTAAAACGAGCGCCGAACTTAGAGTTACATTACACTATAGTCCCTATAAATACCCCATAGATCAGGGGTGCTCACACTTTTTCAGCATGTGAGCTACTTTATAACATGACCAAGTCCAAAGATCTACTACCCACTCCTTGTGGGCGGGGCCGGGCGGAGCGTGAGAACAGGAGGCAGTGGCATTCTGTGGTTGCCTAGTAATGGCCCTCACTCAGCACGATGGGAAGCCACAGAATGCCCACAACACGGAAGCAAGGCGGCTGCCCAGGGATCCCTGGTGTCTGCTTGTTCTCAGAACAGGCTGAGAGTCATCTGGCGATGACTCTCAGCCTGTGCTGTGAACAAGCACTCAGGACACTTGCAGGCCGGGCAGCAGCAGCTCCGGGGGATGATGCGCTCCCTGCTCTTAGGGATGGAGGGAGCAGCTGGGGTGCAGCTTGTTCACAGCGCAGGCTAAGAGTCATCTCCAGACACTGGCAGTCCGGGGCTGCCGCAGCTCTGACTGCGAGCGATTGCAACGGCCTGCAAGAGATGACTTTCAGCCTGCGCTGTGAACAAGCAGACACCGGGGATCCCTAGCTGCATCCCGCAATCGACCCATACGTTCTTTGCGATTGACCGGTAGATCGTGATCGACGTATTGGGCACCCCTGCCATAGATAAATATGGGCCAGTGAATATACACTCCTATATTGGAACTGATAGCATGCATCAGTCCCACATCAAGTTTAGACTGATTGGCTGTGGTAATCCAAGCCTACATGCCGCCTAGGGTAAGGGGCACTAAAGGTCCCTGCAACTGAGAACAAATAAATAAATATTCTCTTAGAGATTGCTAATCCCCACACAAATTCTAAAATAAATGTGGAGTATAGCTGGTTAAATAATAAAGATGATTAACAGATGACCAGCTAAACCCTCGGATATATAGGTGGACCCCAGGATATATAGCTTCCAACTCCACCTAACAATGCTAAATATTGACCACTCAGGACAGCTAAGGGTTTCAACTAATGGATATTATAAATTCTCAATATGTTTCTTTTGACTACTGAATAGCGCAAGATCATCAGGAGATAGTAAATAGCAAGATAAATAAGAATTGCGGTTAAAACCACTTTTCCTGGAGCCTTGATGATAGGCTCCAGTACCTGCAAAATAGCTGTCGGGACTATAGGTATCTGCAAATAGCCTATAGTTATTTCGGTGTATTTTAGCTGTATGTTTGGCACTCATTTTATTCTGTATTATTAAAAGTTTAATTTTTATTTTATACATTATATTTGTGAGAACCCAATCCTGTGATAAGTTTTTAATAAAAAAACAAAGTAAAATATAAAGAATTAAATGAAAAGCCCAGGATATAGAAAAGTCCATCCAAAGTACAGTTACATTATAAAAAAAAAAAATGTTCTATATGTCAAGTAACAGACATGACCAAGACAAATCTGGTTAAAACACAGGACTCGAGACATAAGGAATGGGAATAAGGGAATAAGAATGCCTCAGGATGTTGGTACACCAATTGAGTGATAAAGGACCGGGAGGAGGCCAGGCCCCAGAAGAGTTAAAGATCATGGAGTGTCCAAAATGAGTCCCATGGTTCTCACACAGCCTAGAACCTCTCCTCCTCATTATTTAATAGGGCTGTTAAGTATTCAAGTGTCGTAGATTCTCTGATCCTAGCATATAATGCTTCCAATGAAGGAAACGAAACAGACTCCAGTGTTTCCCCTCAGGCAGCGAGCAGAGATTAGGATATGTAGCAGCAGTTGCAAGGTATTCTTGTGCATTTGATGGGATGGGAGGTTAAGGGGAAATGTCTTGGAAAGTAAAGGTAGGTGGATTCCCAAGGCGCGTCCTACCAGGGTCTGTACTCCCCTCCAATAATGCTGTTTGATCGGGTAAGACCAGAATAGGTGGAAGATGTTAGCTGGAGAGGCACAACACCTCCAGCAGGTGTCAGGTATAGTAGCATTAAAAGTATGGTGCTGGGGTGTGGTACCAGTAAGCAGCATCCTATAAAAATTCTCCTTATGTGTGACGCATTGAGATGTTTTTGCAGCTCGTCTCCATATTAGGACTCATGACATGTCTGGAAAGGTATTTTCTAAATACCCTTCCCATTTCCGCATATATGAGCGTTTAGGAAAGTTGTTAGGGACTGGATTTGAGAGGATTCCGTATATGTCTTATTTGAGACCAGTCATAGAGGTATCTAGTTTACAGAGCTTTTCAAAGTCTGTAGGAATGGAAGCCCTGCAACCCCAAAATATAGAGTGAGGTAAGTGGTTAATCTGGATATATGGAAATGCAGACTTAGAGGAGATGTTTGTACGTGTTTTTTAATCTATAATGTCAGCAAGACAAGAGTCCCTCAATGTGCTCTGGATCCGAAACTGCCACTGTGAGCCTATGTGGAAACTGTGGGTGGAAAAGAAAAGCTGTCATAGAAGAGTGCAGGTTAGAGAGATGAAAATGGGTGATGGAGGTATGCCAAAGTTCACACATTAATGCCTTAGGACTTAAAAGGGTGTTCAAGGGAGGATTATAATGATTCGACCACAGGAGGGAGTTGGGTTGGTTCAGGGCCAACGATAACTTCTGTATTTCCATCCATTTGGAGTATGCCCAAAGAGTGGACTAAGCAAGGTTTCTTCATAATGGGGCAGCCCAATAGTAGAAAATCAAATTAGGGAGAGAGAGGCCTCCCTTGTTCTTAGGGCCATCAAGACTTGTCTAGAGATCATGTGTCTTCCCTCAGACCAAAGCATCTGCAAAAGAGAACCCTGTAATGCCCGAAGGTCCTTCAATGGGACCGGTATTGGAAGGGTCTCAAATAAATACAGTAATTTAGGCAAGATCGTCATTTTGATTGTGTATATCCTCCAAAGAGGGACAGGGGAAGAGCCTACCATTTAGTGAGATGTGCGCACATTTGTCAAAAAAGTGAGGAAAACAATTTGGTGAGCTAGATGCCTATTTCAGGGAATAGTCTTTTTATTTTTATGAGAAGGAATCCTGAAGGAGGGTTAGAAAGGGTAAGGCCTCAGTCTTTGAGGAACTCATTTTATACCCTGAAAGGCATCCAGATTTCTCTAGTAGGGCATGGAGATTAGGGAGGGTTATATGGAGGTTGGTCAAAGTAAGTAGTACGTCATCAGCAAACAAGGACAACTTGAATTCCTTGTCCCCAACCTTAAGCTCCCTGATATCTGGGTGCATTTGATTAGAAGCAGCAGGGGCTCAATACACAGGACAAATAGTAGCAGAGATAATGGACAACCCTGTCGGGTTCCATTGCGGAGAGTAAGTGATTGGGAGGAAGAATGAAGAAGCTTAATTGTGGCCTAAGGGGCTGTGTAGAGGCCTCTGATCGCTGTCAATAATGGGCCCCTGAGATCAAAAGTCTCAGACCTCGAGGCGATTGATTAAGTTGATTGTTCATAGAGTATTATCAACACCTTGGTGGCACAGGACAAACCCTTCATGATCTTTATGAATCAGAAAAGGGAGATAGATCAAATCTTGGTGAAGAGCTTGACATCAGTATTTAAAAGTTCAAAAGGCCTAAAATTTCTACAATCAGGGTGGTCCCTGCCACCTAAGCAAGGAGGTAAGGTGAGGGATAAGCTCTGCTCCAAAAACTTTATAATAGAGTTCCACAAAGCCATCTGGGCTTGATGATTTACCAGTCAGGAGATCCTTAAGCACCTGCTCTACATCATCCACAAATATGGGTTTGTTCAGAGAGGAAAGTGCAGATGGGGAAAGGGATGGTGGGTGACAGTATTGTTGGTATGTGGAGGACACTATTCTTTGCGCCCGGGGCTATGAGGAGGCTGGTTGACAGTCCAGAGAAATAGTCAAGCAACATGTAGGAAACTTAAGGGGGATCATAGATCACCCACATTGTCTGTACATCTAAGATCGTAGGCTGTACCCCTCTCCACTTGCTCCCATAGTTGCCTGGCCAAAAGTGTATGGGGCTTGTTGGCACATGCATAGGATCTCTGTTTGGTGTATAGGGGCAACGTATCTGTCTTTTGGAGTAAAATGTCTCTCACCTGGGCTTTTAGTTCTATTAAGAATTTAAGAAGGCCCACATCTGTCAGACATTTATTGACAGATCCTATGGATATGCCATAAATGTCTGTCATGGTACAAACACTTTAAAAATTAAGATGGAATGAATGGTTTATTTATGCCAGCAACCGTCATTGCTTCAATGCTGCAATAAAACAGTAGAAAGTTGATATTACAGTAAATAAAACCTACTTACCAAGTGCTTTCTACTCATCTAGTTTCTGATTTACTAGTAGGTGGATATGTGTTTGTGTTGTCTGAATATTTTTAAAAGCTTTGTAAAATTGCCTAAATGAAACACAACAGTAGTTCAGTGGTTAGTACAAAGAATGAAGCAGGTTGTAGTGCAGGTCGTTGCAGGGAATTCCATTTCCTAGTTGGTGGCTTCCTAACTGATGATCCTTAGTAGCAGCTAATCTGCTGCCTCCAAAAAATGCGCACTATGAAGAGCCACTGTAACCTGTTAAATCCGCATACTGGACATCAGGGGGGACTATTAATAATTAATCCCATACCAAATGATGTAATTCTTGTAACAATAATTAATTGTATGTAAGTACATGGAATTGCCGATAATGTGATTGCCTAATATAACAAGTGCCAACTTGAAGAGTTCTCTAAAAATGGCTTTCGAATAAATATGCAAATATTTTAACAATGTGTTTAACTCATTTACAGTAGCTGTGAGTAAACAATAGTAATCCCAAATTTGGTGGAAACAGTTCATATGTTATTTGAAATGTGAACAACTACAACAAATCAATTTGTCTTTGTTAGGTAATTAAAGCTGTTGAGGAAGGTTACCGGTTGCCAAGTCCCATGGATTGCCCGGCTGCTCTTTATCAGCTCATGCTGGATTGCTGGCAGAAAGACCGCAACAGCAGGCCCAAGTTTGAAGAGATTGTCAGTATGTTGGACAAGTTGATTCGTAACCCAAGCAGCTTGAAGACACTTGTTAATTCCTCCAACAGGTAAACATATATTTTCAGAATTAAGACGGTGTACTAAATTGCCAATATGTATAAATGAGTTATGTTAATTATATTATTATTATTATTATTAGGATTTCTAAAGGGGTAATCAGAAATACTGTTTTTATGGTTTATGAAAAATATTAGGATTGGCAGCATCCTCGATGCAATATGGTTGTATAGAAATTAAGTGATTGGTATTATGTTATATATATGCTAATTGCATTAACGTAATGTATTTAAAGGGGTTGTCCCATCTCAAGGATCCTGTTGATACTGGTAGCTTATATAAATTGAAGATTTTTCCTAAATATATTGCTTTAGAAATTCTGCTTTGTTCTCCTGCTATGTGAACTTATTCCTCCCATTGTTTAAACAGCCTTGCTATAACCACAAATCTATAGGATAAATTACATCACCTACTCATTGCTCTTGCTGGCAGGACAATCAATTCAGCTAATTGCAGTTTGCTGATAAAGCCTGGTCTGTTATCTCTCTATGTAAACACACAGATAACATTGAGTCCATTCTGTACAGACATCTGCATATTAGCTGATCTGTATAAGTGTTGTGATACGTCTCAGACCCTTTACCGAGAGGGAGGGGGAGGGAGGAGAAATACAGGAAGTGAGATAAAAAGACTGGAGGCAAGACTGCTGAAACACTGAGATGGGAAAACCCCTTTAATGTTGTGCCCCACATAGCAGTTAACAGGATTTTTACATCACTATGAACCATAAAATCCTTTATCATCTCATTTCAGGTCACACAATCCTTCAACCTAAATGATTTCATATCTATCTATCTATCTATCTATCTATCTATCTATCTATCTCTACTCTAATGCACCTATTTACTTTTAATTTAGTTAGTAGCTTATTAAGACGGGTTTATTAAATATGCCATAAATGTCTGATTAACAGGGGACAACTTATGAAACCCTCTCTAGTCTCTTGTAACTGGCTGCGTCCATGTATCCCATTCACTTTAGTCCCCACATACCCACACATTTGCAGCCAACTGGGACTGGGTACTGTAAGCTCAAAATCATTGAAGGTATTGGACGCCTCACAGTAATGCATGGATGTCATATCCAGTCGGTATGATATAGGTGTCTATAGTGGAAAAACTTTTTTAACCCACTACATCAATCAGGACTGTGGGAGGAAGCCCATGACTCCAAAAGACAATATCTTCAAAATTGTGCTAATATGTCAGATTTTTCAAAAAAACATTATTTTTTATATTAATAATCATATAGCTGAAAAATATTTAAAAGGCGATAGATAAAAAATTATTCACAGTACTATTTTAACCCAACATTCAATTCAACGTTCAGACATGAACATAACAGAGCTTAAGGAGAAGTTGCACCATTTGTACAAGCCAGAAGACAACAGTGCATTCTAAAACTAGTCATGAATAAACACATAACTCCTGTGCGAGATACAACAGCAATGCTCAGCAATATAAATAGGATACTTGATGAGAAGGAAACTGTAATAAGATAATAATGATGGCTTTGGCTGACACTCAAGGTCACATCAAGAAATTGAATTACATTAATTATGAAAAATTGCACCGCTACCTGTAAATTACTAGGGAGATACAAATATCTGCTGACTGAAACTTCATTTATTACATGCAAATTACTAGAGAAGCTTTCTTTAAAATAGAATAAATAGCTTGTTATTTTAAGCTACTCAGCTTTAAAGCAAATTATGGTGAGTGAAGTGATAAAAACCTCCTAAACTAACTTTGTATCCCTTAGCAGAGATGACTTATGGAAGACATTTAGCATGAAGTTTGCGTTGGATCCATACACGTTTTAAACTACAGTGTTTCATAGAGGGTTAGTATAGTTTTATTGTATGTTTTTCTACTTATTATATATATGCATTGCAGGGTATCAAATTTACTGGTTGAACAAAATACAGTTGGAAGTGCTGCATACAGATCAGTAAATGAGTGGCTAGAGGCCATAAAGATGGGAAGGTATGCTGATGCGTTTGTGGAGAATGGATACACTTCAATGGATGCAGTAACCCAAATGACTTTGGAGTAAGTAACAAGGCGTTTCAATGTGGAAGAAAATATGTTATTAGCTTTAGGCTGCCTAATTCCACTTAAAACTTCATGCTGAATATTTTTCCTCTAAATGTAGAAGGGATGGAACTGCCATGGGTACTAACCTGTGCCCAGTGTTCCCAATTCTCATTCCACATGTATAGTGTGGAAACATACTATTGAAGTTCTGAGTCTAAGAAAAGCTGACTGAGTGTTTGGGTAGTTGGGTGGTGCCTGAGAATCTGGCACCTAATGGAATCCCTGGTTCCTAGTCCCAAATGATAAGCCTTAGAGATGGAGTGGATTATGTTTCACTTCACCAAAAGCTGTTGATTCCCAGTTGGTCCTTTGGCTGAGCAACTCAAATCACAAGATATCACTACAAACCTTGAGAACCCAATGTTGTATTCAGCTATGTCTTTCAGGCCAGCAGACTTTGAATGGATTATAAATGTACGTTTGGCCACTACTTCATTCACACTCCTCTGAATCCCCAGTTCTAGTGATCATGTTAGCTTCTGTGGTGGGGATTCTAGTGATCATAAATCTATCACCTAGGGGCAACACGGTGGCTCAGTGATAGCACTGAAGCCTTGCAGTGTTGGAGTCCTGGGTTCAAATCCATCCAGGAACAACATCTGCAAGAAGTTTGTAAGTTCTCCCTGTGTTTGCATGGATTTCCTCCCATACTACAAAGACATACCGATAGGAAAAAAAATGTACATTGTAAGCCCTATATGGGGGCTCACAATGTACATAAAATAAATAAATGAATCTATCACTTATCTTAGGGATAGGTGATAAATGTTTTTGGAGAGATAACTATGTTAAATATTTATGGAGCTCATTATACTAATTTTAGTCCCATGTTTTATCAAACTACAGCAACTAACTATTCAGTTGTATTTAGTATCTTACAAGAAACAATGGAAGATTAACTGCTCATTGCCTACTATAGTTTTTGCAAATATGATTTCAATGCATATTGATATAGTTCCTTTGCCAGTCTATTTCTATCACTATAATGGTATATTTCTCTTCAGTACCTGAAATATGTATTGTCATTTCTTTCCAAATCATATCACAGGCTCTCTATCAACATCTTCGCTTTTCATTTAATTCATAAATAATTTTTTTTATGGCTTAGCTAATTATATCTAATGTAATAAGGCTGTAAAATTAGTTGTGTTTGCAGATTTACATAATAATTAAATTTAAAGTTTGAAATTACAGACCATATTCATGATATTCATGTTATCACTTGTACAGAAAGTTCCACTCTTTCTTTAACTTTAGTTTTATTAAGGATTGTAATAAGTAATTCAACCAATTTGATACAGTATCAAAAATATGATAGACAAAGTAATATGAAATCATGTTGTTTTGAAAAGCTGGTCAGCTTGTGATACACATCTGGAAAGGCATTACTTTGTTACTTGGTTTTCCTATCACACACTTATCTGGCTTATTGGTTGGTATAGGATCTAAGTGTTGGGCACCCATGATTCTGAGAATGGTCCTTTTGGACACCACAGTTCCCAAAATGGTGTAGTTTTCAGTAATTGGAATGATTATATCTTAACAGAGTGTTTTTTAGATTTTTTTTTCTTTATGGTCTATCTTTAGGATAGGCCCTAAATACCTGACTGGTAGGGAGGTCAACAGCTGGATCCAATGCCCTACTAAACAGTGTATGGAGCCATAAGCAGATAGACAGTACACTGTATAGTGGTTAGACATCATTCCTGCTGCTCAGCTTCCATCAGTGAGAGCTAAATTGCAGTAAAATCACACTGCCACTGTACAGTGTGCAGAGCTATATGAACAAAGGCGGAGATGAGAATACCTCTTTAAGCTTTTGCAATACAATCAGCTAAAACTAATTGAATAGGAGTGGATGTGAAGTGGAAACTAGTAAAATGTTACATAGATATATCCACTATAAAAAAAGAAAAAGCTGATTTAAATTAGCTGTTTGCTCAGATATGTCCTCTGACATTGGCTGTATTATATACCGATAGAAACCTGATAGTGCATTGCCTTGTCATATTAGGGGGAAAGGTGGGGATGGGGGGGTTTGTTCTTTTCAGCCCAGTGATAACACTGTGCTATATAAGGCCCGCCCTTCTGACAGTGGTGGGAAATCAGTACCAAAACCAATGGAACTGATATCTCTGGCACCTGAGCGCATATAGGCATATCTGCCTGTATATAATACCACTGATGTTAGAGCTCATGTAAGCATATAACATGCACAATTTTTGCTTGGTTTGAAACATAAAATAATTTGAGCTGGTTCTACTCCTGGAGAGTCAATAGAGAAGATATGTGTTACATTTATTCTGTAATTGCTTTATAAATAGTACATATGCATTATAAGATGTATTTTATAAAGTGATTTAGTTAATGCTAGTTTATCAGCTGCATGATGGCCAAAATATAAGTTTGTGGTGCCATTCAATGGTGTGTGCCTTATGCTAATCATGGCATCCCATAGCCGATCAGGACAGGTGGTGCCACAACTTGCTTATAGTACATGTTTTGAACAGTACCACGTATTTCCATAAAATTTGTATATTGAATATTATCTATTATTAGGACTAGAAATCAAGTCCATATTTGTGGAATAATATGCAAAACCGAGACTGCATGTTATTAACATGTATATAATGTGTTACCGGTGGAGGATCACTTATACTTTCTCAGCTAGTAAATACCTTCTGTATATTTTCCTCTTCAGAGATCTAAGAAGATTCGGCGTGACTCTGGCTGGTCATCAGAAGAAGATAATGAATAGCATCCAAGAAATGAGAGCCCAGTTATTGAACGGAATGGTGCCGTTGTAATTGTGCCGTTCTGCAACCAAGCAAGTCTGCACTTTGTAACCTGCCCAGAGATTTATAGACATACAGAACCGTGAAATGAAAAAGGGAAGTATACTGTTATAGAAAACTGAAACCGACACAATGAACATACCACAGACAACTCAAAAATCAGTATTTGACTCAAACTTCCATTTATTTTTTATTCTTTGTGTCATCGTTCGTCATAAGTAATTGCAACATGCATGGGACCTGGAGCTGGACGTAGAGCTATAAAGTAAGGTTAGCCTGTTCTTTGGCTTCTGTAACAAAGGACTTCCCATGATGCTTTGTACATGACTTGTATATAGCATCTTGATAGTGCTTTTATTGTAGCAGCACGTTAAATACTTCCAAGGACTTACTTGAATGGATCATTTGAAACAATGTTTTTGTAGCCCTGTATGGCCTAGAAAAAAAAGCTGCAGTTTACTGACGTTTACTAAGTCTCAATTGTCTACAAAGGTGTATTGAAGAGCAATATGTCTAGATTTTCTTGATACTTTTGTTTTTTTCCTTTTTTGTAAATTGAGAAAATGCTGTTACACAGCATTACGATATGGAAGTGTATGTACAAACAAAAGCTTGATCAACTGCAAATACAATATATTTATTTTTTGTGTTCTGAGTTTTACTATTAGTTTGCTCTCTGGTAAGGTTAATGCATTAAAATAATAACTATGTAAATATTGTACAGTTTGCTACACTCCCAGGTACATTTTTTGTGCTGCCACTTATGTCTGTGTGTTCATTGTTCTTTTCCTATGATGCTCGTGATGAGTTTCAAGATTTTAAACAAATGAATTCAAAAAGATATTAAAATATCTTTTCTGCAAACTTCAGCTAAATACTGTCATGTCTAAGGCCGTTGTGCTTTATTAAAAAATATAACAACAACAGGGTATATGTATAAAGAAAAAAAATAACACTATAACATTCTTTTTGTGGTTTTTCTATTAAAATGTATTCAAGGAGCGAAACATTACATTTTGTCTCACAGGGACTCGCAGCAAAAATGATGTAGTTACCCATAGCTACCACGCACAATCCACGTGGAATCTTACAGCACAGCTTAGGGAAAAACGGGAACACTGATTGGATATCGTGGGCAACATGGATACTTTATTTCCCACTTCTACGTGACGCTGAAGGGACTTACATTTTTTAATTGACAAAGGATTTGGTGATATTAAAGCAAGGTTTTTTTTATATATTGCATATATTACATATCTAATAGTGATACATTAGGTAATAGTTGTTGATAGATGAAATGATTTACATTACCTATGACTGGAATCTTCAATAGCGATGGGTCTCAAGAATCTCTTCAGTTTTATTGTCAGCTTTGTTCTGTTATGTGATATGTGGCTTTATCCGTGTAATCTGCCCCATCTGTTCTTTTTTGCTGACGTTTATGATTGTAAACCAGCACTGATCTTCAGAAAGTTTATTTTTACATTATTACCGTTGTTCATGCTTATGAATTAAGACAAAGACAAGCTTGTACTTCCAAGGAAACCCATAAATATACCTACAAATGAGATGCGAAGGAATCACATTTAACAATTTTACTTACACTTAATTCTCAATAGCTTGATTAAAGTGTGAGGGGTCATGGAGACACGGTGTGCCACAGTATAGTTTCTTTCACATAGCTCTTCCAACTACATGATGCCTAACTTATTTAGCTTCCACTGTATCAAGATTGGAACTTATTCACTGTCCACACCATAGTGTCTGATCAGTGGGGTCCTACTACTGGGAACCCCACCAATCATAAAAACGGGCTTGATGTCTTCTATTTAAATGAAGTCTTGGATAAGCTTGCGTGTTGCTGCTCTACTCAATTCTATAGGACTGTCAGAGATCGGTGAATGCTGTACTTTACTATATTTGGCAAGCCCATAGATTCTGAATGGAGCATTAGGCCCCATGCACACGACCAAGTATGCTACCAATGTGGAGCTGAGTTTGCAGTGGAATGTACTTGGATTCAAGTCAAATCAAAAAAGCTTTATTGGCACGTCCGAATAGATATTTGGCATTGCCAAAGCTAGTAAAGTGGGGGGGGAGTTGGACTCGGGTGGGTATGGTGGGGGTGGGGTGGGTGGTTTGGGGTATAACAGTCCGTGGAGTCTCATCTTCCTCTTCGTTGGTGACCGTTATATGGGGAGGTGGGGTGGGGCGGGGCGGTTGGTTTGGGGTATAACAGTCCGTGGAGTTTCATCTTCCTCTTCGTTGGTGACTACTATATGTGGGGGTGGGGTGGGGTGGGGCGGGTGTATTGGGATAAATATAATAGTCCGTGGAGTCTCATCTTCCTCTTATTTGGTGACAGCTGGACACGTATTGGGCAGCGATCTCCACAGTGGCCTCTTCTTCTCCCAGTAGGATGTAGAGTTTCCTCTTCTCGTCTGCAGATATGAAGTCTGGGATGTGGGCAGAGAGTCTTTGGTAGTAGACGGCCCTCACAGCTGAGTATTTGGTGCAGTGTAGCAGGAAGTGGGTCTCGTCTTCTAGGGCCCCCTGGTCACAGTGCTGGCACAGTCTGTTCTCCCGTGGCTTGTACGTCTGCCTGTATCGCCCCGTCTCTATCTCTAGGTTGTGGGTGCTCAGTCTGTACCGGCTCAGGGTCTGTCTGTGTTTGGGGTGGCGTATTCTCTCCAGGTAGGTGGCCATGGTGTAGTCCCTTTGTAGGGATTGGTACATGGTGAGTTTCGGAATGAAATCCAAGTTTCATCCTAGTGCATTCCATGATGCAGTCATTTCTATGTGGGCTTCAGATCCATTCTCTTCCGATAACATGGATGATTATAGGGCAGGTCCTATCCTGCTCTGTGTCATGAGAACAGAATGGATCAGAAGCCCCCATAGAGGTGAGTGCATCACAGAATATACTTGCGTGAAACTCGGATGTCATGCCGAGCGTATTCCAATGCAAACTCGGCCCCACACCACAAGCACACTTCATCATATGCATGGGGCCTTTGTGTGTAAGGCCAAGTGCCTCTGTATTCAGAGAACACACAAGCCTTGGTCTTGTGATCAATTTGGGTTCCTACCATGTAATAGTTGGAAACTTTCAATCTTTGTGTAACTTTTGGTAGAAGCCATAAAATGATCACATATTGATAAACCTTAGTAGGCAGGTTTGTTGTAGAAATTACTGCAACCACTTTATTCATCTGAATGGTTTCCAGGGGGATTTTTCCAAAGGATCTGCTTCTTGTAATGTTACCCATATGCTATAGTTTCATATGGAATTAACCTAAAAAAATAAAAACCTACTGTGATAGCCTTTAATAATCTCAGTTTTTCTTCATCAGTGGATAGAGAACCTTATTGAGAAAATTGTTTTTACAATGCCCATCAGCATTATTTATTACACAAGTTTGTCTTGTAAAAACTCATATTGTTAGCTTGAACAGTGTTAGCTATAACGTCTCAACAGTCGAATGGTGGTTACAAGAGAGGGCCACGTGTCCATTTCCCACCCAAACCACCTAAAGTGACTAAAATGTTTTTCAAAATATTGGGAAAGCCCATTAATATATATATTAATAAAAAGTCTTCCTAAATATTAGATTATAAAAAGACATTTTATTATCTAATGATGCCAGTGAGAACAATAAAATATACCCATATATATATATATTCCAGGGTTGTGTCTTATATGTATTAAAAGTCCACTAGAAGTTAGAATGTATGAAGTTGGTGCTTATTTTGTATGGAAATGGTAGAAGGGTATTCTTTTTCACCCAAGACTTTTTACCCATAGAACAAAAGTGCTAAGTTTGTCTGATGGCCCAATGGAGACAGAGGACTTGTTACCTATTCTTTAGTTGTTTTGCATATTTAGTGTGAGTGGGTGTTTACTTGATAGTCCTATGACTACAAAAAGAAAAAAAAACTGTTCTCAAATTTACTAAAAATTATCCCATTCCCATTACACTGATCAAGGCTGGGTCCTTGTCTCTCTGAGAACCATGGAATGAACAGAGGGAGGGAGACAAAGCAGAATAAACATAAGTTTAGTATGATTCTGGAGCTAAATAGGAGTTGTATAGCCAAACCAAAGTACTTTATTCATGTTAGGACATATATATGTGCTGCTCTTCTGAGTGAGAGAGAAAGTTACAAAGCAGTGTCTCCTCTGCTTACTGTGTGCAGTGTATCACAGCTTGTCTTCACCCTCCAGCTTAAAGAGAATAGAAGTCATATAATGGGCAAAAATATGAATAGTTGCCCTTGTACACACACTATACTATTGATTTATGAAAATTTTGCTAAAGATAAGTCTAGTGGATACTATATGTATAATATACACGTATGTTAGGGATCACTAGAGATGAACAAATTTCTTGAAATTTGAGTGGCTGTCAATTTGGTCCAGACACATTTAAATCAAAAGCACTTCAATGCCCAGTTATGTGACAAAAACTAAAGAAACCCCTCAAAATGATGCAAGCCCATAATTGTAATCTGTATTCATATACTCCAAAGACAGCACAATAAATAAGAGTGACTTTCATCAAACTCTATTTGAAACAAAACCTAACATGATGGAAGCTGTACATGCCAATAATATATTATCCAGTATAACAAATAGTATTATACATAGGACAGTATAGCATAGTAAACATGAATGCACATATGAAAATGCATATAGAAAAATACAAAAGAGAAGTTGAACCTGTCTGATTATATAGATTATATAACGGATAATTCTGTAGAAAAGAGGTTAAAGTGTCCATAGTATCAGCAACATGACCCAAGATAATGTCATATTGCTGGTAGGTAGACCCTCTATTAGTTAATAGAAGAAACCACGAAGTGCCAGAATACATCTACTTTGTGATTGTCCTGTTAAGCCCTTTATGACATGCCACGGTCATCTAGGGCTGTATCCAACCCCATTCAACTCTTTAACACAAAATCAGCATTAGTAATGTCAAAGTGACAGCAACATAAATGGCTATTATTCATCCACCGACTTAGTGGCTGTGCTAAAGGGGGGGCTGCCTGAAAGGTATTATGGGGAATCCCGCTGGGCATGTTATCCTCTGTCTTCTTCTGATCTGTAAGATGGAATATGCCATTTCCAGTGATTCATAATGTATTTGATTTGTGTAGAATTGGTTTGCTCATCTCTCGAGATCTCTTATGTTTTATTTTATAGTATAAAATACATATAGTAGACAGCATAGATAACAAATGTACTTACTGTAGACGATGCTCCAATAATAGACAAGAAGCCATCTTCCTTGCAAAGTGCAGTAAATTGATGATTGTGATTTTTATTACTGACATTACATGAAGATGTTGAGTAGTTTAATACTAGCTAGAATATTATTAATATACCGGTATTATACATTTAACCAATTCACTGTACGTGATAGTAACCTACTAAAAGGTCATTAAAAGGAAAGCTGTATATAAGCATTGTGTTCTGATATTACTACCGCAGTGCTTTCTTAGATATAGTATTATTTCCTAACAGCCCGTTATATAAGAACAATGCACAATGGATGAATGTACAATGAAAAGCTAGTGAAGTTCTCCCTAATGCTGACTTATAGAGATTATTATTGCATTGGCAATAGCATTCAAGATTTCTGATATATGTTTTTATTCAAAGCATCCTGAAAACCTTCATCTCATATGTATTTTTTTACAGATTTCTATTCTCAGCCAGTCATGCCTTATGTGCACGTTGCAGTACTATTAAAGGGGCTCTATCAGCAAAATCATGCTGATAGAGCCCCACATATGCGTGCATAGCCTTTAAAAAGGCTATTCAGGCACCGTAAAAGTTAAATTAAACTACCCCCCCCCCCCCCCCCCCGTTTTAAAATAATAACTTAAAAAAGAATGTTCTCTACTTACGGAACGTGCACCCTGGGCGGGCATTCAGGGTGCGCCGTCTTCTTCTTCTCCGCCTCTTCTTCCTCTGACGTCTTCGGGTCCCGTCCTCCTCCGGCGCTTGCTCGCGGACACTGATAAAAAAAAAAATAGCCCGGGCGCATGCGCAGTAGCCGTAGTAGAAGCCGCGTGCTACTGCGCATGCGCCCGGGCTATTTTTTTTTTATCAGTGTCCGCGAGCAAGCGCCGGAGGAGGACGAGACCGGAGGACGTCAGATGAAGAAGAGGCGGGGAAGAAGATGAAGACACACCCTGAATGCCCGCCCAGCGTGCATGTTCCGTAAGTAGAGAACATTTTTTTTTAAGTTATTATTTTAAAACGGGGGGGGTAGTTTAATTTAACATTTACAGTGCCTGAATAGCCTTTTTAAAGGCTATGCACGCATATGTGGGGCTCTATCAGCATGATTTTGCTGATAGAGCCCCTTTAAGAGGAGTAAATATGGCAAACACTTGAAGTAATTGTCACACCGCTAGAACTTTTATATGTAACGATAGCTGAAATAAATCTGCATTTAATAAGGCATATTCTGATCAATATCAGATATGTGCACTGCCCTCTCCTGTCATATCTGTCATGTCGGTTTTTGAAAGGCAATCTCAAGGACATTTTGTGGCCATTTTTGTTTGTTTATATATTTTTCAGTTAATGTTTTTGAAAAAAAAAATGAATCAGGACATGGAACCAATGGACTACTATAGCTGCAGTTGATAGATCTTATTTCCTATTAAGTAATTGTATTTAATACTTAGCAATGTGAGTGAGCCTATAAATGGCCCATCAATACCTAAATACCCTCTAAATATCCTATGCAACTCTATTTATTGACATACATCTGTTCATCAGACTACTTAGATGTTAGCATGTTGATCTGTAAGGTGAATTACAGAGGACCTGTCAGATCCTTACAAAGCTGCAACTGGTCAAATATCTTTGCAATCCAATGTTCATCAGTGACTTTATTGGGGATATTCTTTTTCCTGTAGAACACTCTCCTACCCAACCCTGTATATCTAATATACATTGTGCGCTGAACACTGCCCACGTGACATGTACACTAGCATCAGGTGCTGTCAGTAAGACCTGGTTTACATCTGCATTCGGTATTCCATTTGGGGAGTCTGCTTGGGGACCGTCCGAATGGAATACCGAGTGCATTTGACAAGCAGTGAGCAATGAACGCACACGGATCCCATAGACTATAATGAGGTCCGTGTTTTTTCCGTGCGGTGTCTGTATGAGTCATGCGGAGAGGAAAGTAGTTCATGAAGTACTTTTCTCTCCACATGTTCTATGTGGACACCACAGGGAAAACACATGGACCCCATTATAGTCTATTGCTAGTCATTGCTCACCGCTTATCAGTGTGTTCAGTATTCTGTTTGGGGGCCCCCAAGTGGACACCCTGAACTTAATACCAAACCCAGATGTGAACCAGGCCTAACCAAAGTATTTGAGGGAGAATGGGGGAGGGTACAAGAAAAGGGAAACCCAGTCAGTCAGTAAATACAAGACTGCAAAGGTATAAAATCAGTTGCAAGTCTGAAGATGCGACGTGTCCACTTAGTTTCAGTTCACACAGAGGATTTTGAAGCCGAATCCGCCTCAAAATCAGCCTCCAAAAAAACCTTTCAACAGAGTTCTATTGGGAGGCTTTTTTTGGAGGGTGATTCAAAAACACTGTGTGAACTGACCCTTAGAATACAAGTGCAAGGCAAAATAACGGCTCACTGGCTGCATCCAGGAAAAAAATTCTTTCAGAACAAAAAGTAAGCAATAGGTGAAAATAAATACAATAAAAAGTAAGGAATATATATATTAAACAATCATTGTAATTAGTGGAACTTTATTTTGCAGAAATGATAAGCACAAATAACAGTTGAGAGGAGAACAAAGGGAAATGCTATTATGCACACCACACACCCGTGTCTGGTCTGCTTAAGCACTTCACATCAATAACACCTACATGAACCCATGTACAAGTCAGGGAAGGCAATATATAACTAAGGCATTAATATATGGTCACTTTAACACAGATATGACACTACTATAACCTTGACACTCTACGGCAGGGGTCCTCAAACTGTGGCCCGAGGGCCACATGCGGCCCGCCAAGCACTTCTGTCTGGCCCCGCCGACAACGCCGGCAGGCATGCATTTATAATGAAGCTCCTAGGGAGCTCAGGCCAGGCCATGGAGAGCACTTCAATTTACCTATTGGAGGGCACCGCTCCCAATGTCTGTGTGACCTGCTCTGCCTCCGGCCCACTGTTTAAAAAGTTTGAGGACCCCTGCTCTGTTTAGTAGTATCTGTTGTGTATGGGTGAGCACATAATACAGTTGCTTAAATGCAGTAGTATATAGGCCATAGGAGACCAAACTTAGAGAAAAGGTCAGCCTTTTAGCCAGAAACAATACCACTCATGATATAGCTGTGGCTGGTATGCTGTATTGTAGCTCAGTTCCATTAAAGTGAGTTGCATTAGTTGACGCATGGTCAAAAGTGATATAGTTGCACCCCCACTAGCTAAACTTCTGGACTCAACTTTTTTTTTAAATAAAACATATATCAGCTCTATGTAACAAATAAATAAATATGAATAAGTATGGGCAGTTTAGATTAATTCCCATGTAAAATGACCTTACCTTCTCCTGGTAGTACATGATATGTGTCACCAGATGACCAGCGTTTCGAAAGAACATGATTTTGCTCTACTGTATCACAAGAAGCTTATCCTGTTTGTACCTATGTGTGATCACCCAGTGGTTGTGTTGTGCGTTGCAGCCTGTCAAGGGTTTTGCTCGCATGTTGAGATTTTGTATTACCTTGGCTTCATGACAAACTGAAGTCTTTAAAAAATTTGAAGCAACGTAAGGGTGGACACATCTCTACTTTCTAACTGTGACAGTGACTTTTACTAGAACCACAAACACTTTTATCGTCCCCATCAGATCCTGCATTTCTTAAAGGGTGTGTAGACAAAGTTCAGTTAAACAGTGTTATTGTTCTAATCTTACTTCTGTTTAATGTTACTCTATGGTGCGCTGCATCTCTATGATTGTACTGAGGATCATGGGTAATATTGTCTAGAAATGCTTAGCATGTCAAGGATTGCTCTAGTCCTTTACACCAAGTTCTAGATGCGAAATACATTCATGTAAATTCAATTCTACTGTCATGGTGCTGAAGAATAAACAGGTTATTGATAATTACTATCCAGGTACTGTGCTCTGTTACACTATCGGCATGTGAAGAGACGGATGTAAATATAGAAGACACACATGCGGTATTACATTATGAGGCTCATTCACTCCATGCTACAATGTATATGACATTACAAGGTCCATTCACTGCACACCACAATGTATAGCATATAATGAAATTTATTCATTCTGTTCTACAATGTATATGATATTATTAAACCGGTCATTGGCTCCGTACTACAATGTATACAGTAATGAAGGTTACTCACTCAGTACTATATATATATATATATATATATCTATATATATATATATATATATATATATATATATACAGTCCTATGAAAAAGTTTGGGCACCCCTATTAATCTTAATCATTTTTAGTTCTAAATATTTTGGTGTTTGCAACAGCCATTTCAGTTTGATATATCTAATAACTGATGGACACAGTAATATTTCAGGATTGAAATGAGGTTTATTGTACTAACAGAAAATGCGCAATATGCATTAAACCAAAATTTGACCGGTGCAAAAATATGGGCACCTCAACAGAAAAGTGACATTAATATTTAGTAGATCCTCCTTTTGCAAAGATAACAGCCTCTAGTCGCTTCCTGTAGCTTTTAATCAGTTCCTGGATCCTGGATGAAGGTATTTTGGACCATTTCTTTCTACAAAACAATTCAAGTTCAGTTAAGTTTGATGGTCGCCGAACATGGACAGCCCGCTCTCAAATGATCTGAAAACAAAGATTGTTCAACATAGTTGTTCAGGGGAAGGATACAAAACGTTGTCTCAGAGATTTAACCTGTCAGTTTCCACTGTGAGGAACATAGTAAGGAAATGGAAGACCACAGGGACAGTTCTTGTTAAGCCCAGAAGTGGCAGGCCAAGAAGAATATCAGAAAGGCAGAGAAGAAGAATGGTGAGAACAGTCAAGGACAATCCACAGACCACCTCCAAAGAGCTGCAGCATCATCTTGCTGCAGATGGTGTCACTGTGCATCGGTCAACTATACAGCGCACTTTGCACAAATAGAAGCTGTATGGGAGAGTGATGAGAAAGAAGCCGTTTCTGCACGTACGCCACAAATAGAGTTGCCTGAGGTATGAAAAAGCACATTTGGACAAGGCAGCTTCATTTTGGAAACAAAAATTGAGTTGTTTGGTTATAAAAAAAGGCGTTATGCATGGCGTCCAAAAAGAAACAGCATTCCAAGAAAAACACATGCTACCCACTGTAAAATTTGGTGGAGGTTCCATCATGCTTTGGGGCTGTGTGGCCAATGCCGGCATCGGGAATCTTGTTAAAGTTGAGGGTCGCATGGATTCCACTCAGTATCAGCAGATTCTTGAGAAAAATGTTCAAGAATCAGTGACGAAGTTGAAGTTACGCCGGGGATGGATATTTCAGCAAGACAATGATCCAAAACACCGCTGCAAATCCTCAGGCATTCATGCAGAGGAACAATTACAATGTTCTGGAATGGCCATCCCAGTCCCCAGACCTGAATATCATTGAACATCTGTGGGATGATTGGAAGCGGGCTGTCCATGCTCGGCGACCATCTAACTTAACTGAACTTGAATTGTTTGTCCAAAATCCCTTCATCCAGGATCCAGGAACTGATTAAAAGCTACAGGAAGCGACTAGAGGCTGTTATCTTTGCAAAAGGAGGATCTACTAAATATTAATGTCACTTTTCTGTTGAGGTGCCCATACTTTTGCACCGGTCAAATTTTGGTTTAATGCATATTGCACATTTTCTGTTAGTACAATAAACCTCATTTCAATCCTGAAATATTACTGTGTCCATCAGTTATTAGATATATCAAACTGAAATGGCTGTAGCAAATACCAAAATATTTAGAACTAAAAATGATTAAGATTAATAGGGGTGCCCAAACTTTTTCATAGGACTGTATATATATATATATATATATATATATATATATATATATATATATATATATATATATATGGCATTTTGAGGCTCATTTCCTCCACACTACAATGTATATGGCAATATGGGGTCTATTCATTCCATAAAGCAGTGTATATTGTACGGTACTATGACGTTCATTCAGTCCTCACTACAATTCATATGGTATTAAAAGGATTTATTCACACCATACAGCTTTATACGTGGTACTATGATGTTTACACCTACCATACTGCTATGTATATGGAATTATAAGGGTTTTTGTCTCCATACCACAATGTTCATGATGTTAAGCTTATTCAATCTATACCCCAATTAAATAATACCATATTATAATGTGATGTGCAGTATATGGTATTATGAGGTTCATTGTTTCCATGAGGTTTATTTAATCCGTATGACAATATAAGTGGTATTATGACGTCCATCCCATGTATGCTACAAAGATGAAGTTATTAGTAGATTCATTCGCTCCATACATAAATGTAGTACATATGCTATGATGAAATACACCTATAGGTATTTGTAAGTTTTCCATCAGCAATACATCAGATGTGTTTCATACTTGCTTATTGGGTTAATAAAATACCACCACTTTCTTGTGATAACTTTCCAGCTTCAGATTGGATGTATGTGCTATCAATTTGCTATTATTTGACACGGTTTTCGGTGTCCTTATGATGTTAATATTTTCACTTCCACATCAGTTATTTGTAAGACTTACATCTAAGTTCTGAAAATGTATTGGAATTTTTGACAATTTAAGAGACAAATTCTGATCAATGTAATGCTTATAATAACATAATGCCTTTCAACATCTATAGAAGTTACAAATGTATGATGGCTACACGCAACACCGTAATATTTTTATTGCTATCCATATATAACCACCATTGAGAGTATAGCAGGACCAACCATCTCCTCATTTGTGAACAAGACTGTGTCTCTTTAATATGATGTCCCTGGATGAAGAGTTGACTGTCATCATCCAGCCTATGTAGACTAGCATTATCCCCTCCAGTTTCCCCTCAATTGACGCTATATGTGCATTTTGGTTGTTTACATTGTTTTCATAGTGTAAGATAAAAATTTTATATTTTTACAAAAAATAAAAACTTTCAATAACAGACCATGTTGATGTGTGTGTTTTTTTTTTATACAAGAATATAACATGATACAGTATAGGTCAAGTAAATGTTTTAAATAACGATAAAGGAAACACAACCTTAGGTTTGTAGGAGATTTGGAACGTTTTCTGTGATGTCCATACAGCAGGTATACAATTTTTCCAAGGGAATATATCAACACTACTTCAATTGTATTTTATTGTGTTGGTATCTGCATATCTGCTTTTCTGTTACTTAAAGGGAGTCTGTCAGCAGTAAATTCATGATAAACATAATCACAATTCCTTGTAGAGATGATTCTGCAATTTCCAAATGTGCCTCTGAAATATGTTATTCAGCTTCGGTGCCCCTTTTTGCTTTTCTAAACTTGTAATCACTGGACAAAAAAAAATTAAATAAAATTGAATTGTGTATTAAATATTACGGCAAATTCACACCTGCGCCCATTTTCTGATTTCAGGTTTCCATCTTCTGCCAAGAGAAACTGCCCATGAGTGTCTTCCACCTCTCCATAACCGTTTCTTTTTTAACCAGACACAAAGTCCTTCATGTCCGACTTTGTGTCCAGTTAAGAAAACCGGTTTCGCCGCAGAGAGGCACAAGACGCTCACGGATGGTCACTTTGCAAACCCATTCAAGTGAACAATTATATAACCAGCCACAGACCTGCAACTCGGAGGAAAACTCCTAATAGTAGACCTGCTTGAAGGGAAGACAGACAGAGCAGAGCTGAAGCCTTCCCTTCCACTTTTCTCTTCTGTCTCCTAGCAGCATGAACCAGTCATCCTGCCATGGCACGGGTCTTGTAATATTTCATTATCAGCTGGTGATAATAATGATCTCTCTTCTAGAACAGAACAGGAATAATTATTACAGCTTTCTGAGGCCAGTACTGTGCCCCTCCCTCTATCTGTACTTTTCACAATCTTGTCTATTACTAGAGATGAGCGAGTAGTATTCGATCGAGTAGGTATTTGTACGAATACTACGGTATTCGAAATACTCGTACTCGATCGAATACTACTCCTATTTGCAGTAAAGATCCAATTCAGAACCAGCATTGATTGGCCGAATGCTATACAGTGTACAGCATTCAGCCAATCAACGCTGATTGTGCCGGAGGCTCGTATGTGAGGAGGCAGAGTCTAAGATCGGACCACAGCAGTCTTCATTGTGGTCCGATCTTAGACTCCACCTTGTCACAGACGAGCCTCCGGCAGAACCAGCGTTGATTGGCCGAATGCTGTACACTGTATAGCATTCAGTCAATCAACGCTGGTCAATGCATTTCTATGAGAAAAAATCAGCTCCCGCATAACCGCAAGCTGCCAGCTCTCCTGACTAGCAAAGACAAGCCTGCTGCAGAACCAGCGTTGATCGGCCGAATGCTATACAATGTATAGCATTCAGGCAATCAATGCTGGTTCTGCAGGACGAGTAAGGAAGGAGTCCGCAGGAGGACCCCCCTAAACGGAATATCAGTGCAACTGCAAGCGCTGGACAGTTAAGCACATAGTATAGCATATAATGGGCTCTGTGTGCTTGTCACACACTGCCCGCATGAATGAGGATAGTGCGCGGCAAGAACACGGAACCCATTATATGCTATGGGGTCCGTGTGCTTAACTGTCCAGCGCTTGCAGTTGCGCTGATATTCCATTCAGGGGGGTCCTCCTGTGGACTCCTTCCGGACAGGAGGCATGAGCTAATGTGTATAGCATTCAGGCAATCAATGCTGGTTCTGTAGGAGGGATGCTGCAATACTATCCTGCGGGTCTATCATTCTCCCCCGCGGTGTCCTACTCCTTCCACATTGCCTTTAGGGCCAGTTCACATTAGCGCTTGCCTCCCGTCCAGAAGGAGTCCGCAGGAGGACCCCCCCCCCGAATGGAATATCAGCCCAACTGCAAGCGCTGTGCAGCTAAAGTGCAAAGACCCCATAGACTATAAAGAGGTCCGTGTGTTTTCCACGCACTGCCCGCACAAATCATTTGTGCGGGCAGTTCGCTGCAAGTACACGGATCCCGTTATAGTCTATGGGGTCCGTGCGCTTTAACTGTACAGCGCTCCTCCTAAATACTCTCCTCCTGCTAGTCGTGGACTTGGTGACTCTCCATTAGTCGAATAGTGGTTTTCCCTGAAACAAGCATTTTTTCCCATAGACTATAATGGAATTCGATATTCGATCGAGTAGTCGAATATTGAGTCTCAACTCGAAACGAATATCGAATCTCGAATATTTCACTACTCGCTCATCTCTATCTATTACATCCATGGGATCCATATACCACTTGCATTGTTCAACCTTGTCTGTTCAAGTTTGTCTATTACTTTTTGTGACGTAGGTTTTTCTGCTTGGCCAATTAAATTAGTTTCTGATTATTATGTTATCCTAGAGCAGTGGTTCCGAAACGTTCTGAAAGTGGGTCCCCCTCTTGGGCCAGGTTTTTGTCTGAGAACCTGCCCCACTACAATACTCACATTCAAAAAAAAAAAAGTCAGCTATACTGAACCTTCATTATGCTGTTCAGTTGTATACTGCTTCTGTTCTGCTTCTTCTTCCTACGCACAATGGTCTCTTACCTCCATCTTTTCCTCCACATACAGCTCTGCTACATTCATGTTTTCCCTGAAAAACTGCTGTTACCTACATGTTCTCCCTCTCTCTGACCTTTGTAATATCCAACTTTTTTTTTACCAAACACTCATCTCTACTACATCCACATCTGCTGTACATCCACTCCATGACTCAGCTTAGGTTTATCTTCCCCCACACTCATATCTACTACTCACACACTAAGCTCTGCAGCCTACCCTCCACACTCATCTCTGTCACCTCCAAAATCCTCCTATACTCAGCTCTGCTATATCCACTCCCCCAAAACTTTTTTTTTTTAAATGTATATTGTGAGCCCCATATAGGGATCACAATGTACTTTTTTTTTTCCCTTTAAGTATGTCTTTGTAGAATGGGAGGAAATCCACGCAATCATGGGGAGAACATACAAACTCCTTGCAGATGTTGCTCCTGGGGGGATTCAAACCCAGGACTTAAGCGCTGCAAGGCTGCAATGCTAACCACTGGGTCACCGTGTTGCCCCTAGTCCCCCAAACTTAGCTCTGCTGAATCCACCCTTCCCCACACATACTCTGCTCTGTTACCTCTACATTTCCCCACAAACTTAGCACTACTACCTTTTCGGACCCCCGAGTATAATGATCGGAAGTGCAGGAGAGGTAACTGAACATAAAAAACTGTGTTACTTACCTCTCCAGGCTCCGCGCATGCTTCGGCCTACTTGTGTGACGTCTCAGACGTCACATCATCGGGACCTGCATCCTTATGCGTCGCGATGCAGGCTCCCGGTCACATGACGTCCCTGACGTCATTGAAGATGGCCACCAGCGGGGAGTTGGGAGACAGGTAAGTTACAGTGGTTTTTTTTTTTTTATGTTGTTCTTCCCCTGGGTCTCCGATTATTATACTCTGGGGTCTGAAAAGACCCCAGAGTATAATAATTGTTAATGGATGTCCACAACAGGGCATAATAGTGGGTGAAGGGGCCACAATGGGGGATAATACTGTGTGTAGGGGCCACAATGGGGCATAATACTGTGTGCAGGGCCACTATGGGGGATAATACTGTGTGCAGGGGCCACTATGGTGCATAATAGTGTGTGCAGGGGCCACTATGGGGTATAATAGTGTGTGCAGGGGCCACTATGGGGTATAATACTGTGTGCAGGGGCCACTATGGGGTATAATAATGTGTGCAGGGGCCACTATGGGGTATAATAATGTGTGCAGGGGCCACTATGGGGTATAATAATGTGTGCAGGGGCCACTATGGGGTATAATAATGTGTGCAGGGGCCACTATGGGGTATAATAATGTGTGCAGGGGCCACTATGGGGTATAATACTGTGTGCAGGGGCCACTATGGGGTATAATACTGTGTGCAGCGGCCACTATGGGGTATAATACTGTGTGCAGGGGCCACTATGGGGTATAATACTGTGTGCAGGGGCCACTATGGGGTATAATACTGTGTGCAGGGGCCACTATGGGGTATAATAATGTGTGCAGGGGCCACTATGGAGTGTAATAGTGTGCGTAGGAATGCGGGGGTGGGGTCGTGCGGGGTTTTCGGCGTCAGCCGGGGGGGGGGGGGGGGCATGTCAAAGGTTCGCCACGGGGCCCCGCCATTCCTAGTTACGCCACTGCCTGCATGGGTTCTTTAATACACAGAGCTATTGTATAAGCTCCATCCCTGTGACATCATCAGTGCCTACAAAATAAATATTAACTCGAATCACAGTTTGGGAAACAGTGCACTAGAGAATCCTACCAAAACTTACAAAAAGAAACAAAAATAGACAAGGTTTCAGTCTATGTTCAATTATCTGACTGACCTGAAGATGGTATAATACCGAAACATACAGGGATGCATTAAATGATTTGGAATATGTAATGTATATCATCTTTTAGCAATCTGTATTTTTATTCCAGTACTACGTCTCTGTTTTTTCATTGCTTCACACACTGTTTTACAAATCCTTTTGTATGCCATTATCATTAATAGCAGACACAATGTGTTGATTAAGCTTTATTCCTGATTGAGATAATCACTTTGGAGCAAACGTTTCAGCATGATTACTTTTTGTGTTATTATTTTTCAAGCCAACACAAGCACATTTTGCAGTAGATTTTCAAAGAAACATGTTTTGGACCTTAAAGACGTATTACGACAAACATAACCATATTTAAATATGAAGATAATAAAAAGTTAAATATTTTTGAAAATACAAATAATTTCAAATTTAACCATCTTAGTAATGACAGTCTGTTTTCTTGATCGGTTGCCAATGGATATGACTATGAATGGAGGAAGTTTTTATGATCTAAAGTCCATAATTTCTATATTGTAGCTCAATTATCTTCTATCGCATGTAGTGTCTCTCCTTGATAACCCAAATACAGTAAGGAAACCATGGCATGGTCGTATCCATTGGCAACAGATCAAGACACAGATGGTCAACACTAAAATTATTATAGAAAATATTTAAAACTGTTCAAAATGTTTCATTTTTTATATTTGTAAAAATGTTTAACTTTTCATTGTCTATGAATTTATATATAGTCCTTGTCAGGGTCTGGGGTTGCCTAGGTGGGGTGGCATAGACACACAAGTCCAGTTTTATTTAGTCCAAAACAAAGGTAGAGTTTATTTTCACTCTAAAATATAGTGCAGCAACAAAAGGAAACAATACAAAAATAAATACCTGCCCGGCTAGGCTCTAACTAAACATACAATAGGTCACCTCACCTAGAGTAACAGAAATCCAAAAGCAAGTAGAATCGTTCAGGACACAGCTCCAAAAATATGACCTCTCTGTCAGTTCTCCAGCCAAACTCTGCCCAAGTGTTGCTGCTGGAGCTGACTTCTTAAGCCTCCTTGACGAGGAGACTCTCTGCAGCTGAGTTGCTACCGGAACATCCCCAAAGTGTGGACTGGAGGGGGTGGAATGACATGTCCCACTACCAACCTACCTGCCATTCCTAAAAATCCAGCCCAGTACTGAGCATTTACCAAAATGCTCAGCAGACGAAAGTTGTCTGGTGAAAACAAACATTCCTTCTGGAGTTTTCTCATGTCACCCACCTGAGTAGTCTGGGTGAGATGTACACCCCCTCATTACCTGACCAGCCATCGGCTTACATCCTGTTCATGCAAATATCTCTTTAAAAAGAATCTGTCAACATTCATATCATATCAGTTTATATTCTTATTATTATCCTCTTAATTTCATAGAAATGTATGAAAACATTGACAACTGGGTGTTACCAGTTGGGAGTAAGCCCCTTTATGCTCTGACAAAGTCCAATAAGTGCTGACATTATTAGACTATGTATGGACACACCCCTTTACAAGAGGAAATGGAAACACCCACTTGTCAATTTATGTTTCTAGGAAGTTATGCTCCAGAATTACAGCATTGTATTACAAATACAAGTATTAGGGCTCGTTCACATCTGCGCCCGGGGTCTCCGCTTTCAGGTTTCCATTTCCTGCCCGAAACTGGGCAGGAGATGGAAACCTGCAGGCATTTTTCAAACCCATTGAAATGAATGGGTTTGAAAAGTGTGCGGCCGTGAGAACCGGTGAGCATTTTGTACTCTCCGTGTTGAAACCATTTTTTTTTTTTAACCGGACACAAAGTAGGGCATGCAGGACTTCGTGGCGAAACCATTTTTTTAAAACTGGACACAGAGAGCCAAAATGCTCACCGGTTCTCACAGCAGGACACTGTCTGACAGGTTTCCATCTCCTGCCAGCAGAACACGGAAACCTGAGAACGGAGACTGGATGCTGGTGTGAACCCAGCGTTAGGAGTTATTCTTCCCCCTGGTATAACACTGCGTATCCTACTTGAGAAGTCAGAGCAGTTCACCCCCCAGTGCACCAAAGGCAACATTTGCATAAGACTTTAAAGCTAAGGGCTCACGGGACGTTCCGCAGCAAAAAAAAAAAAAAGGGTTGCGGGAAAAATCGCAGCAGCAACGCATTGCATTTCTTTCCACAGTGCTTTAGACAGAAAGTTTGCAGACTCTTCTGCTGCGGACTTTTTGTTACAATTATACCTACGGGGAAACCACTGGCGTTTAATTGACATGCTACAATTTCGAAAACCACGCCGATTTTACCGTATAGTGGGCGTGGGATTCGCTAGAATCCCATTCACTTTGCACTTACTGTAAAACACTGTGATTTTTCACGTGGCATTTCTGCGTGGGCAAATCACGGTGTCTCCAGCCTGTGGGGCCCAGCCTAAAATTGTTTTTCTCCAAATCTACAAAGTGATGTGTATAACAAAGTATGTATCACTGTAATGTTCTCTGTAATACACTAGTGGTATTGAATATGTTGAATATGCTTATGGAGGTGGTAGACTTCTTTTAAGACTACAGACACTATAAAAGGAATCTTGGAAAACGGAAGAACTGAATATGTTATTGTATTGAAATACAGGTGTATTGTAGTTTAACCCTCTCATGCCTATTAATGTCTGAAGACTATTTTACACAGCAGAGACCCGGTGGCACTGCCTGTGATCACAGACACCTGTGAGGCTGTTTTAACATTATTTTAGGGGCTTCAACAGCTTCTGAGTGGCGACATCGCAGAAGTTGTCAGTTGTCATGCCAGTCAGATTTCTTCTGAACCACTGCCAGGACTGCCAATGCTATGGTACTGTAAATGATCAGAATGTCAGATATTCCCTAAAATGGTATGAATAAAAGACACTTGTCCCACAAAAAAACCAAAAAAACCCCAAAACAAACACCTTTCTCATGGTTTTTCAACTTAAAAGAGAACCATTACAAACTCCTCACTAGATGGTACAGAACTCCTGACTGGCTGTCTTTCAAGAATCTCACATCTACCAACATTTCGCCGCGTTAAAGCAAGAAAGTTCTATCTCCAATTTTTGTTAAAAACAAGTTGATAGTGACACAATGTTCGTTGTACATCAATCTACATGCTGTTTGAGTGGTATAGCGTTATCTGTGATATTCACTAAGAAAACATGAATGCAAAATGGTTCTATCTTCAAATTTCTTTTCCGTTCAGAGCAAAAATGTTCTATTTCCTTCCGCCAACAAAGAAGATGTCTGAATCGGCGTGGGCATGTGCAGATTCAGAAATCCAATTTGGCGGAAGGATTCTGTTGAAGAGGCCAACATGGCGTTTCACAGGCGTACACGTGATGCTGCTGAATAATTGAGTATTTGGAAGAATTATCTAATCTTAGTTGCACATCTGGATCTGAGTATTGTTCATCAATCGATGAAAAAGACACTGAGAACTGTTCTTCGTCAAAGGCATTTTCCTCCAATATTACAGTTGTGATCCAACCACTGGGTGCCGACTCTCGTAAGAGATTATAAGTAGTACAATGTTAGGTCTGGTTCACATCTGCATTTGGTATTCCATCTGGGGAGTCCACATAGGGACCCCCGAATGGAATACCAAATGCATTGACAAGCAGTGACCACTGAAAGCACATGGACCCCATAGACTATAATGGGGTCCATGTGTTTTCCATGCGGTCTCCGTATGAGTCATGTGGAGAGGAAAGTAGTTCATAAACTACTTTTCTCTTCGCATAACTCCTGTGGACACCACATGGAAAACACATGGTCCCCATTATAGTCTATGGGGTCTGTGTGCTTTCAGTGGTCACTGCTTAAAACATTTCATGTAATTATATGATATATGCTGTTCTGTAGATTTATACATTTCCCAAAATTCATGAATGCAACTGTAGTGCCAGATGCAAAAAAGAATGACATCAAATCGATGTTCAGGCGGATGCCAGCAGTTGATATTGCTTATTACAAAACTGTATTGAAGATGAAATAATTTGTTATATGATTTCCAGTTTCTTGTGCAATAGTAACTGTGCAGAAACATGTGATAATAACAATGTGTTTCATATAAAAAGCTTCTATAATTCATATTAACACTTACAAGTTCTAGACCTCACCTGTTAATACTCAGCTATTTCATTCCAATTATTCTTGTTTGTAAACACAAAGAAATATAAATTAGAATAAAATGTAAATCACTTTTACAATTGAAAGTTTTTTGCTTAAAGGTTATCTGAACCGAGTTTTCCTATTCGTTATGTTATTACAAAGCAAAAAGATTCTATCTCCACAGAAAAAGTGATGACATTTGACGTTTTCTGAAACAATAGGTTCTATCTCGAAAAGTCATTGCTTATATTAATTAAAGTATAAACAATTTAGATTTAAAAAAAAATTCTTACTATAATTAATTTAATTACTTGTGTACAGTGTGGGGGAGGTAGGCTCAGCGGTAGCAGCAGCGGACCCAGACAGTCAGAGACAGACACCAAAATCAGTTTGAACAGGGTTTTAGCCCTGTGTGTTTATTTTGCAAAAAGGTTTAAAGGTGTTGGCAAACAAAATAAACAGGCCTTTACTTCAGGCAAAAACAGCAACACAAATACCTGCCCGGCTAGGCGACTAACTACACAGAAGCAATCTGTCTATACGTGTGGCTTGCTTCAACCACACGGACAAAACAAAGCAACAAAAATACAAGCTGTGGAGCACCCCTGGGTCTCACCAGTTTTCAGTTAGGATGGACAGGACCTGGCTCCACCACTCTCCCCCAGGAACTGCCCAGGACAGAAGTCTGGAGAGGCTTTATAGGCCTGTGATTAGGCCTAACTGTTCCTTCCTGCAGTAGGATGAGAAGAGGTTAACTGACAAATGCCTTGCTACAGCTATATGAAGCCCTCACTCACCACACATATGAGAGGACTCTGGGGGAGATATAGTGTCCTTCCAGGACTTTTCCTGTCACTTTCTTACAACAGTAAAAAAAATCAGCCTGATTCATTTATTTATTTAACAATTATAACTTTCAAAACTTCAAGATCGATTTTCCGAAAAATAGATTGTGTGGAAACAGAATCCTTTTGCTCTAACACAGCGATTGTTGGCAATGCCAAAACAGCCCTGGATCTTATTTGCATCTCTGGTGGACTTGCCCGCTGATATTCCCCTTTTGGTCCCATGTTCAAGAACGTATCAGACAGGTTTCCTCACCCAATTTCGTGCTCACACGTGACATGATTTACTTGGCAAGACTATTACCACAATACCAACGCCTTAGGGACCCATTAATAACTCACCAAATCGGTAATAACACTACATTGGCTCCAGATCTCTCCGTCCTCATTCCAAGAGTTGGAAGCTAAGGTGCACCAAAGAGCACATTTTGAGGAACTGATGAGTTGAACTAGGGGAACACACCAAAATATTTGAAGAATTGGTCCAGGTGGCTACAACTCACTTTGGTCTGATGGGCAGCTTGTACTGGCTAGTAATGGATCCTCTCCTTTTTCACCCCACCCTTCATTTCTTTCTTTCTTCTTTTTAACATGACTAACTATCCCTTCCTTATCCCCCTCCTCTCTCTTTCTTTTTTCTTTTTCTTCTTCTTTTTCCTTCTTCTTTCCCTCTATGTGTTGTTAGTACTTGTTTGTTCTTTTCTTCCTTCATCATGGAGGACGATGTACAGTAATTGTGTGGTAATTACAGTCTGTCGGGGATTATTCAGCTATTGCTATTCTTGTTTGCTGTGCTATGTTTTCTCTATTGTTACTACTTATACTTGACTGTTCGTGATGCCATTACTGTGCCTTCTGCATTCTGATCTTATGTTTGTCCTTTGTACCATGTTTTTTGAAAACAATAAAACACTTCTTGTATTAAAAAAAAGCCTTACATAGCTCCTTACTTGGAAATGTAAAAAAATAATTGTGCCAGAATAAGATGAAGCAAAGACTTTTTTGTTCTTTTGTACCTTTTTAAAAAAAAAAAAAAAAAAATCATAAAAATACTTTATAAATTTGGCTTTGCCATGACCATACTGACATGCAAAAATGCAGGAACCTGTCAACTTTACCAGTAAAAGCATTAAAAACAAAACCCTTTAAGAAAACGGCCCAACTACTTTTTGTTTCAGATTTTTTTCCCAGCTTAGCAGCAAGTTATACAGAATAATAGATGAAACCATTGTGAAAAATAATTTGTCCAACAAAAATTAAGCCTTCATACGGCCATGTCAGCAGAACAAATATAAACATTATGGAGAGAAAAATTTGAAAACATAAAGATTAAAATTGGATTGGTCCTGCAAGGATTAACGTGTCGCAGTGTTATAACTAAACGTTCTTGAAGAAGTCAAATGTTGTGTCAACGTTTTGTGGTGCTGAAATGATACTACTTGAATGTAAATTTTAGTCCATGATATAAGGAGCAGATGGGTTCTCAGAGTATACAGTCCTATGAAAAAGTTTGGGCACCCCTATTAATCTTAATCATTTTTAGTTCTAAATATTTTGGTGTTTGCAACAGCCATTTCAGTTTGATATATCTAATAACTGATGGACACAGTAATATTTCAGGATTGAAATGAGGTTTATTGTACTAACAGAAAATGCGCAATATGCATTAAACCAAAATTTGACCGGTGCAAAAATATGGGCACCTCAACAGAAAAGTGACATTAATATTTAGTACATCCTCCTTTTGCAAAGATAACAGCCTCTAGTCGCTTCCTGTAGCTTTTAATCAGTTCCTGGATCCTGGATGAAGGTATTTTGGACCATTTCTTTCTACAAAACAATTCAAGTTCAGTTAAGTTTGATGGTCGCCGAACATGGACAGCCCGCTCTCAAATGATCTGAAAACAAAGATTGTTCAACATAGTTGTTCAGGGGAAGGATACAAAACGTTGTCTCAGAGATTTAACCTGTCAGTTTCCACTGTGAGGAACATAGTAAGGAAATGGAAGACCACAGGGACAGTTCTTGTTAAGCCCAGAAGTGGCAGGCCAAGAAGAATATCAGAAAGGCAGAGAAGAAGAATGGTGAGAACAGTCAAGGACAATCCACAGACCACCTCCAAAGAGCTGCAGCATCATCTTGCTGCAGATGGTGTCACTGTGCATCGGTCAACTATTCAGCGCACTTTGCACAAATAGAAGCTGTATGGGAGAGTGATGAGAAAGAAGCCGTTTCTGCACGTACGCCACAAATAGAGTTGCCTGAGGTATGAAAAAGCACATTTGGACAAGCCAGCTTCATTTTGGAAACAAAAATTGAGTTGTTTGGTTATAAAAAAAAGGCGTTATGCATGGCGTCCAAAAAGAAACAGCATTCCAAGAAAAACACATGCTACCCACTGTAAAATTTGGTGGAGGTTCCATCATGCTTTGGGGCTGTGTGGCCAATGCCGGCATCGGGAATCTTGTTAAAGTTGAGGGTTGCATGGATTCCACTCAGTATCAGCAGATTCTTGAGAATAATGTTCAAGAATCAGTGACGAAGTTGAAGTTACGCCGGGGATGGATATTTCAGCAAGACAATGATCCAAAACACCGCTCCAAATCCTCAGGCATTCATGCAGAGGAACAATTACAATGTTCTGGAATGTCCATCCCAGTCCCCAGACCTGAATATCATTGAACATCTGTGGGATGATTTGAAGCGGGCTGTCCATGCTCGGCGACCATCTAACTTAACTGAACGCGAATTGTTTGTCCAAAATACCCTTATCCAGGATCCAGGAACTGATTAAAAGCTACAGGAAGCGACTAGAGGCTGTTATCTTTGCAAAAGGAGGATCTACTAAATATTAATGTCACTTTTCTGTTGAGGTGCCCATACTTTTGCACCGGTCAAATTTTGGTTTAATGCATATTGCACATTTTCTGTTAGTACAATAAACCTCATTTCAATCCTGAAATATTACTGTGTCCATCAGTTATTAGATATATCAAACTGAAATGGCTGTTGCAAATACCAAAATATTTAGAACTAAAAATGATTAAGATTAATAGGGGTGCCCAAACTTTTTCATAGGACTGTAACTGGAGTGCTTCTGGGTCATGTACACCTGGTACTGTATGCCAAGGAATCACTAACAAGAAACACTACCTTGGTCAGAATATTTAGATAAAGAACTGCTGTAGGACATGAAACTCAATTTAAAGGGGTTGTCCAGGCTAATCTTTATTTTCTTTAATTACATGGGGAAGATAAAAAAAAAAAAAAAGAAGCATACTCACCTGTCCCTGGATGAGTGGTCTGGTCTTACAGCTTCGTTGTTTTCTTCCAGCAGAAGTCTCTGCCTCATGTGACCAATCAGTGAGGTCAGCACAAAGGACACAGGACATCACTACCTGTCATGTTCTCAGGTCCTTTCCTTAGGCTGCTGATTGGCCTTAGCGGTCATGTGACTGAGGTGAGGACTTTCATAATGGAGAACACCAGAGCATCAGGGATAGGCTAATTAAAAATAAATAAATAAATAAATAACCTGGACAACCTTTTTAAGAAAAGCCTGAACAGTACTTCTGCTGGAAACATGCTGTATAATATAGAGCAGGGATGCTCACACTCTTTCAGCATGTGAGCTACTTTGCAACATGCCCAAGTCCAAAGATCTACTACCCACTTCTTGTGGGCGGGGCCGGGTCGGGCCTGTGGGCGGGATCGCCCCAGCCTGCCAGTGTCCGTAGATGACTCTCAGCCTGCACTGTGAACAAGCAGACAGAGGGGATCCCTGGCTGCATCCCGCGATCGACCCATACGTCCATTGCGATCGACCAGTAGATCGCGATCGACATATTGGGCACCCCTGATATAGAGTATTCTCTTCCAGAAGCACTAAAAACAGCTTTTCTATGTACTGTACAGTGTATTATATCGCATCCAATGGGATTAGCTAGGGAATATATCTGAGTTGTAAGGAGCAGTAATATTCTGTAATTCAGAGTTGTATGAAGCAGTAAAATGCTGCAATTTAGATTTATATGGAGCAATAGTATGCAGCAATCCAAGATTGTATATAGCAGTAACATTGACCATATGCTTTCTCTGCAAATATTATTATTGTATTCTGCCCATACAATGATTATTGGACAAGGGTCCACAGCATTAAAAAAAAAAAAAGTACAAAAGTGTAGTGTAATTGAACTTTCCTCTATTATAGTTATTGTTATTATTCTTTGCATTATTAAAAAAAAAAAAAAAAAAAAAAAAAAAACCTGGTTATTTATTTCAGTTAATTCTCTCTTTTCTCATTGTATAAACATTTCCTGTAGCAAAAGTTGAACATCTTCAATTCTGGAATTTCTAATTAAATTGATCTGACTTTAAAAAAAAATAAATTATATTATCAGATATGGTACTGCTCTTGAAATGAGCCGTTATAGCATTTCGTAGTCATCGGCCACAATTTTTTTAGCTGACTAACTTTAATCTTAAAATATATTTGAATTGCATTTTCATTTGAACATTTGTTTTAATGTCCCCAGGAAGGTAGCATAAAACTGCTGGGGCAACCAGAATGGGGAACATGAAACTGTAGGGGTAACATTGCAGGGGGTTTGAAACTGTTAGGGCAAGCAGGAGGGGGATATGAAACTGTAGAGACAACCAGGAGGGAGAAATGAAACTGTGGGGGCAACTAGAGGGGGACATTATAATAAAATATCTCAGGGGCCACTGGAAGGGACAGGTTAATGTGTGATGGGGCATTATATTATATGGGGCCACTGAGGGGCATTATATAGTATGGGACCACAATAGAGGCATTGTACTCTGCCAATGATGGGCATTATACTATGTGGTAGCCACTGAAGGGACAGGCATATTTAAGAGGTGGTGATGGGGGGTTATACTGTCCTTGCAAGTTCATTGGTTGCTGCACATGTTACGTTTCCTACAAATTCTAATCTCATATCATAGTAGAATGTTTGCCTCTGCATAAACCAAAAGGGTCAATGAAATTGTATTCAACTTAAAAAAAAAAGGTGCAGTCAGTATTGGTCTTCGGGTTTCTCTGGCCTACCAAAGGGCCCACCCTCCAACTCTGTAGTTACACACAAGACATATCATGAACAGCAGGCCTAATAGCTTATATATGTGTAAGAAATAGATCCTAATGGTATATATCAGTAGCAAATTGAGTCACAATAAATGATGGAATCCACCGCTGGGTTGTAGTAATGTGTCATAACCATCTGATATATTCTAGATATATATATAAAAAAATCTTTACTTTTGTGCTTAGTCAAGAATCAATGAAATACGTCTGCTATATATTTCACTTTAATGTCAAATCCCATAAAACACACTTTTGCATTTATATGCACAACTATACTCCTGATCTTTTTCATTTGTTGAATATAGTCGCAGATCATCATAAATTGTTGTATCGTTATTTCTAAATGAGATTCAAAGAAAAAAAAACTGTGCTTTAAAAGCTTGAAATAGCATCAATTCCACTGCTTGTGGATGTCTTACAATTAGAAAAAATGTGTTAAATTTCAGTTTTTCTTATTCCTAATGGAAAAAAAACCATGGCTAAAATGACACTGGCTGGTTCTGTTAGGGAGCCTTCACACGATGTAACGCTGCGCTCATTCTTATCGTAAAAACACGTTCAGTATGAGCGCGTAAAAAGCAGCTCCCATTGACTTGAATAGGAGCCAGCATACGTGCACTCCCCATTGAAATTAATGGCAGACTTTTTCCCTATGCTTTCAATGTGATACGCGCATAATACAGAGGGGGGACATATAATTTACGGGTGGCTGTAGGAGGATTATACTGTGTAGGAGCACACGAAAAATGAATGAGAATGGGCGGAGTCAACAAAAAGTGGCGGAGCCAAATTTGCAGCGCGTAATATACATATATATATAGAAAGAGATATATATATAATCTGTATATGTATGAATTATATATAACTAACACTAACCACTATTACCAGTGGCATAACTAGCAAAGACTGGGCCCCCTATCCTGGTCCCCCCCTCCAAGAGTATAACACCACATTTATACACACTATAATGCCCCAAAGTGGCCTACAAACAGTGTCATGTCTCATAGCCTCTCCAAACTGTATAATGCCCCACTGTGGCCCCTACACACACTATTATGCCCCATAGTGGCAATGCACACAGTGTCATGTCCCACAGTAGCCCCCTAAAGTTCTGGGCCCTGTGGTAGCTCAGCTGGTACCGCTGCTACTCCGATATTTACGCTACTGACTATTACTGAAAGAACACAAGGAAACTGCTTCTGTTCAACCAAAAAACAACTGTAGCCTACAAATGTAATACTGTAAAAACAAAACTGCTTTCCAACTATCTGCAATATATATATATATATATATATATATATATATATCCCAACTTTTGAAAAGTAGAAAGAGGGACAAAATGTGCGGTGCGTGCAGCGCGCCACGGCAAATTTGGCTCCACCCACTTTTTTGTTGACTCCGTCCATTCTGATTCATTTTTTACGTGCTCCCACACAGTATAATCCTCCTACAGTCACCCATAAATTATATGTCCCCCCTCTATCTCTCCCCCAGTTTCATATACACCCTTCATCTGCCCCCAGTTTCATGTCCCCCCTCCATCTCTGCCCCCAAGTTTCATGTCCCCTCCATCTCTGCCCCCAGATTCATGTCCCCCCATCTCTGCCCCCAAGTTTCATGTCCCCTCCATCTCTGCCCCCAGATTCATGTCCCCCCATCTCTGCCCCCAGATTCATGTCCCCCATCTCTGCCCCCAGTTTCATGCCCCCCCATCTCTGCCCGTTTCATGCCCCCCATCTCTGCCCTAGTTTCATGTTCTCCCATCTCTGCCCCCAGATTCATATCCCCCCATCTCTGCCCCCAGATTCAGAGTTACATAGTTGATGAGGTTGGATAAAGACATTAGTCCATCAAGTCCAACCTATAACCCTACAATCCCTACAGTGTTCATCCAGGGGAAGGCAAAAAACCCCATGAGGCTCCTGCCAATTGTCCCATTTCAGGGGAAAAAAATCCTTCCCGACTCCAAATCTGGCAGTCAGTATAAAAACCCTGGATCAACGTGTCCTTAAAATCTAGAGTCCATAACCTGTTATATTTTTCTCTTCAAGAAAGACATTCAGGCCCTCTTTAAACTTGTTTAATGAATCCACCATCACCAGTTCCTGGGGCAGAGAGTTCCAGAGCCTCGCTGTTCTTACTGTGAAGAATCCCCTTCTATGTTTCTGGTGAAACCTTCTCTCCTCCAGATGTAGAGGGATTCATGTCCCCCCCATCTCTGTCCCCAGATTCATGTCCCCTCCATTTCTGCCCCCAGATTCATGTCCCTCCATCTCTGCCCCCAGATTCATGTCCTCCCATCTCTTCCCCCAGATTCATATTACCCCATCTCTGTCCCAGATTCATATCCCCCATCTCTGCCCCCAGATTCATATCCCCCATCTCTGCCCCCAGATTCATATCCCCCATCTCTGCCCCCAGATTAATGTCCCCCCATCTCTGTCCCCAGATTCATGTCCCCTCCATCTCTGCCCCCAGATTCATGTCCCTCCATCTCTGCCCCAGATTCATGTCCCCCCATCTCTGCCACCAGATTCATGTCCCCCATCTCTGCCCCCAGATTCATGTCCCCCCATCTCTGCCCCAGATTCATGTCCCTCCATCTCTGCCCCCAGATTCATGTCCCCTATCTCTGACCCCAGATTCATGTTCCCCCATCTCTGACCCCAGATTCATGTCCCTCCATCTCTGCCCCCAGATTCATGTCCCCACATCTCTGCCCCCAGATTCCTGTCCCTCCATGTCTGCCCCCAGATTCACGTCTCTCCATCTCTGCCTACAGTGTCATGTTCCACCTCATTGTGTACACACATTAAAATCACCTTTTCCTCTCTCCCCCCGCCGCTCTCTCCGCAGTCTCGCTAATACTGTTGTAGGCGCGTCTACACAGCCACTAGCCGGAATGCAGCGGCAAAGCAAGGAGCTGAGCTGTGTGTTGGGACGGTCGGGAGGTATATATATATATATATATATATATATACAAATTTAAACCAAAATAAAAAACCTGCCAGCATCTTGAAGCGCAAGTGTCCCAGATAGAATCAATCCTGGGCATTATGCCACCTGGCTAGGTATTGTTAGGAAATTGCTAGGACAGCAATATCCCAGTAGCTGCTGGAAATCCTGGAGGTAGGGGCACAAGATACAGTGAGCCCTAAGCTGAAGCCCCCATCCCTTCCTGCTTGCCGGTCCTATCCTACGTAATAGGCAACAACTGGACGACAAAACCCTTCCTGAATACGTGGCACACAAAAAGCAGACAAGACAAATAACAACAAGGGAGGTCACCTAGCCAAGGATCAGTAACAGTCGAGCAATGCAGTGTCAAAATTGATATCCAACAGAGTAGTCTATAGGGAAAGCTAGAGGTCAAGAGTCAGAATACAAGAAAAGAAAGCAATGAAAAATACTAAGCAAAGAATAAAACTGGATACGCCTCCAGCGCCGCAGCGTGAGAGAGGAGGGTGGCGCAGAGACCAGAACAGGCAGAGATGTTACAGGTATATATAGGCTTTGACTTGCTGGCCTGAATTGACCAGGCTGTTATATCAATTGCCTCTGAAGGAGAGGCATGTAAAGGTGACAGGATGTTAGAGCACAGCAGACACTTTTAACTGCTTCCCCCATAGTCCTCCTCAACCTCTACAGTACCTCCATGGCTCCTATGTGGATTAGTCAGCCTGATGTAGAGATTGCTGTTGTGAGGGTGGGTTGAGAGCCTGCTCAGCTCAGGGATGGTCTGGTCTCAGGTACAGCAGCCTTCTTTACTGGATCACCATATCAATAGATACAGTGGCCCTTAACCTCCGTGCCATACTATTATGCTACAAATCAGGAAATGGATAAAAAATCCCAGGATAAGGGTCATACTATAAACCTTCAAACTTGCAAAGGCAGATCCATATGCTCAGTGCCAAATATGGAAACAAGGCTCTAAGTTGTAGGACATGAGGACTAAAAGACATGTTAACTTGTGTGATGCACGCCATCAGATAGAACTTCTATTTATAGGCTAACTCAAGTGAAAACTCATGGATACTACAAAAAGACATTTTCTATATTAAGAAATGTTTAATATCAAATTGTCTAACTTACTCTAGAGTACATCAAAGTACAAAACAGTCAGTGTTACAAAGTATTTTCATTTATCAGAGGAAAGGGTGCAGAATGAGTTTGACTCTTTTAATGTCAAGTTAATGTCATAGCATCTATAATTCATCTCATATAGTTTTGTTGTTATGTGGTTATTGAGATGAAACCTGTTTGATTCTGCTATAGCCTTTAAGGTTTTAATGGAATTTCAATTTATACATTGAACTGGAATTCGAGAAGTCAAATAACGTAAAGATAAGTGTTTCTAAATTGTAACAAATTGCAGCTCATAAACTGGAGTGTATCAGATATTGTTTTTTACCAATGTGAAAATATTACTTCAAAATGTAAAGGTAAGACAAAACTGAAAATTCTGGTTTTTTTTTTTTTTTTTTTGGGGGGGGGGTCAAATTAGAGGGAGTCTTCAGGTCCAAAATGTCTCACAAACCAATAATGGTGCTGCATAGTACTAGTTTCAATAAATTAGAATATCATCAAAAAGTTATGGACTATTTCTCAGTGGTCAAAGGTGTTTTCAGATGAAAGTAAATTTCGCATTTCATTTGGAAGGCCCCAGAGTCTGGAGGAAGAGTGGAGAGGCTGCAGTACACAATCCAAGCTGCTTGAGGTCTATTGGGAAGTTTCCACAATCAGTGATGGTTTGTGGAGCCATGTCATCTGCTGGTGTAGGTCCACTGTGTTTTAAGACCAAATTCAGTGCAGTCGTCTACCGGGAAATTCTAGAGCACTTCATGCTTCTCTCTGCCCACAAGCTTTTAGGAGATGGAACTTTCATTTTCCAACAGGACTTGGCATCTGTCCACACTACCAAAAGTACCAATACCTGGTGTAATAACTAGAGATGAGCGAGTAGTACTCGATCGAGTAGGTATTCGATCGAATACTATGGTATTCAAAACACTTGCACTCGATCGAGTACCACTCGCTATTCGAATGTAAAAGTTCGATGCAGAACCAGCATTGATTGGCCGAATGCTATTCAGTCGGCCAATCAACCCTGGTTCTTCTCCTACCTTTAGAAGTCTTCTCCGTGCAGCTTCCCCGCGGCGTCTTCCGTCTCTTAATTCACTCTGCCAGGCATCGGGCCTGGGCAGAGCCGACTGCGCATGTCCGCTTGTAGTGCGGGCATGTGCAGTCGGCTCTGCCCAGGCCCGGCAGAGTGAATGATGCCGCGGGGACGCTGCACGGAGAAGACTTCTCGGAGGATCCAGCCCGACCCTCACTCGTGGACTTGGTAAGTATAATTTGATCAAATGTTGCCTACCCCTGAAATGAGCATTTTTTCCCCCCATAGACTATAATAGGGTTCGATATTCGATTCAAGTAGTCGAATATTGAGGGGCTACTCGAAACGAATATCGAACCTCGAACATTTTACTGTTCGCTCATCTCTAGTAATAACCACAGTATGACTGTGCTTTATTGGCCAACAAACTCGCCTGACCTTAACGCCATAGAGAATCTATGGGGTATTGTCAAGCAGAAGAAGAGAGACCCCAGACCCAACAACGCAGACGAACTGAAGGCTGCTATCATACAACCTGGGCTTCCATAACAACTCTGCAGTGCCACAGCTTGATCACCTCCATGCCGCATTGCCACATTGATGAACTCATTCATGCAAAAGGAGCCCCTATCAAGTATTGAGGGCATTTACTGGACAGACTCTTCATTTGACCAACATTTCTGTGTTAAATATATTTTTTTTTTTTACAGTTGGTCTTATATAATTAGTGTATTCTAATTTTTTGAGATAATAACTTTTGGGTTTTCCTTGGCTGTAAGCCATAATCATCAACATTAATGGAAAGTAACACTTTATGTTTGTAATGACTCAATATAATATATGGGTTTAACTTTTTCAAATGAATTACTGAAAAATTAGAGATGAGCAAACAGCAAAATGTCCGAGGTTCGATATTCGTTTCGAGTAGCCCCTCAATATTCGACTACTCAAATCAAATATCGAACCTGGGGGGAAAATGCTCGTTTCAGGGGTAGGCAACGTTCGATCAAATTATACTTACCAAGTCCACGAGTGAGGATCGGGCTGTATCCTCCGTGCAGTCTTCTCCTTGCAGCGTCCCCGCGGCATCTTCCGGCTCTACATTCACTCTGCCCACACTAGAAGTGGACATGCACAGTCGGCTCTGCCCAGGCCTGATGCCTGGCAGAGTGAATGAAGAGCCGGAAGACGCCGCGGGGAAGCTGCATGGAGAAGACTTCTAAAGGTAGGAGAAGAACCAGCATTAATTGGCCGACTGTATAGAATTCAGCCAATCAATGCTGGTTCTGCATCGAACTTTTACATTCGAACAGTGAGTGGTACTCAATTGAGTACGAGTATTTCGAATACCGTAGTATTCAAACGAATACCTACTCGATTGAGTACTACTCGCTCATCTCTAATTGAGATGCCCTTGTAGATCTTACTGCCACCATGAACAGTATTAAAGATGAAAGTGAAAAAACATCACGTCATATGACCCTAGAGCTCAATAGAGGGTATTGCAACTTAAAAAGTAAAACTAATAGTGGACCCATTGGTAATGGCATTGGCACAGCTTATTCGCCCACACTGTTACCAAGATTTGCTGTGCCAAGGGGTCAAATCAGCTAATATATAGTATTTAATATTGTATTCAATCTTTATTTTATGAATTTGCGAGAGAAGTAGAGGTAATGCAAATTCCTACAATTTTAAGAGGTAATATATATGTTATAAAATGGGGTTCTATTTGAAATTGAGGTAACATGCTTAAACATATTATATCTGTTCCCAACACAGAAAGAAACATGGAAAAAATTTTTTATTAACATTATATATTTTTTTCATATTATCATTAAGTTATTATTCATAGTAATAATGATAATAAGAGAAAGAATGCATAATAATATGTACTGAGCTTCTACATGTCATTTGTTAGAACTTTAAACAATGAATTTCTGTGTTAAATCTCAATTTTTCATTTATTACAATAGATTTTATGGTTGCTGTCAAGTTACCAGATATTTTTCTGAAAATCTTCGGGAAGTTCTATCTAAGGGGAATGCTTTGTGTTCACTAACAAGAACGTTATTTGCATATAAATTATAGCAGAGGAATTGTCGAGATTTCACTATAGAATGATATGAAAAGTCAATCTTCTATTATATACAAAAAGACCTTTTCTTGGGATTGATAGGATTTCATTTTCTTCTTACAACGACCACCTGCACCATTCCAAGGAATAGATGTATTTCAGACAACTCAGCAGATGAAAAAATAATGGATATCCCGGCAGGCAGGGGGTGAAGAAGTGGTTATTTGTAAGTGTTATATTCTATCAGTTTACTGATCAGATTGGAAGCCATCTTAATTTAAATGATAAAAGTTTTTTCTCTATACGGTTCAATATTTATGTCACTTCTGTAGAAAACTTAGATTTCCCACAAGAAAAATATTAGTTCTCATACCCTGCGAGACTTTTAGCACTAATGATTTTGAAGAAGAAATCATATTTCAAATGTGAAATGTAGTAGTAATGGTTATTAGGAGGAAATATGGTGAGCTCGGAAATCATGCTCAATTTCCAGCAAAGGGAAGGACGTTTTAACCCCAGGATTTCTTGTTGTCTGGTCAGGTTTATAAGATGTGTATTTTACTACAAGCAATAAGAATTGTATAATTTATTTAATTAACTCTATGCTGTTCACACGTGTTTTTTTTTTCATGGCAGCAATGCCACATGACCAACACCTATCACTGACACAAGGAATGTTACCTTTTCATCATGGTGTCTGTCATTTTGCTATTATGTCCAGAATTCTTGATGGAAACAGTGATAGGAATATACTATTATTAAGGGGCCACACGGTGGCTCAGTGGTTAGCACTGGAGTCCTGGTGTTCAAATCCCACCAAGGGCATAAAACCATCTGCAAGGAGTTTGTATGTTCTCCCCGTGTTTGCATGGATTTCCATCCCATATTCCAAAAAAAAAAAAAAGACATACTGATAGGGAAAAATGTACATTGTGAGCTCTATGTGGGGCTCACAATCTACATAAAAAAAGGAATATGCTATTATTATTATTGATTATTTATATAGCACAATTAATTCCATGGTGCTTTACATTTGGAGGTTTACATACAATACACAAAATATACAGAACAAATATAATACTAACAGTGACTGACTGGCACAGTGGGGAAGAGGGCCCTGCGAGGGCTTACAATCTATGGGGGAAGGGGGAGAGACAGGTGAGGAGAGAGACTGTTTGCATGGTGGTGTGGTGGCAGTAGTGTTATTGGGGGTTGTAGGCCTTCCTGAATAGGGGAGTCTTCAGGGCCTTCTTGAAGCCTGTGATTGTGGGGGTCAGTCTTATGTGTCTTGGTAAGGAGTTCCAGAGTATGGAAGATGCACAGGAGAAATCAGCCAAATCTAGACTATTACTTTCCTATTGACCCATACAGTTTTTGTACTTAAAAGGATTGTAAAGGAATAGAAAACATGGGTGATGTCTTGAAAACAGTGCCTTACATGTCCATAGGTTGTATGTGGTGCTACAGCTCAACAAATTTCATAGTGACACAAATTAGTCTGTAGCCATAGTGTAGCTGACAATCCAATCTTCATGTAAAATAGGCCAATGGCTATTTTACTCTTTAGTAAATGGTGGTTAAGTAATGAGAGGAGATAGAAAAAGTATTGAGGTAGACACAACTTCATTTTGTCTTCTATCCACCATTTCATGAGTACGTGTTTGGAACGTATAAGTGCATGATCCAAGGGACACATCTGCTTTTTGTAGCTTATGCTTCCTCATCAGTTACTGTTATTTTTGTTGTACCTTTTGATATATTTTTAATTGTTAGCCTGATCATGTGACCAACATATGGTGATCTTATAGCAAAAACTATATAACCTTATTAGACAGTAATATGTATTTGTATTCAACTGAGGGCTCTATATAAACTTCCCTAAGGCTTAACAAAGGAAGGAATCATTTGGGAAACTGCGCCAGTGCCACATCTATTGATTCTTATGTGGCACTAGCGCATATTGATTAACTGATTCTTATGAGCTAGCTCAGATTTGACCACACACAATCAGATCTCTGGGTAACACAGATTGAGTTGATATTCACCCACATTATGACTGAGTAAAGCTGTAGATTTAGGTGATGAGAGCAGTGTGTTACATATTTAACCTAAAATCCTACTTGATTCATAGGAACACAAAAAAACCTACTAGGCTGGCCATGTTGCATAATCCACTGTGTTTTACATTACCTGTAAAGTGGATGGGATTCAGACTACTCCCATGCAGAAAAATATCCACAGAGGAAATGCTGAGATTTTAAAAACCACAGGGTTTTTGAAAATCGGAGCATGTCAATTATACCTGTGGAAATGCTGATGTTTTCCTTATAGGTACAACAGGGACAGAAAGTCCAATCTGTAGACTTTCTGTGAAAAGTGCTGCTGAAAAAAACGCCATGCTTGCTACATGGGGCCTTAGTCTAAAGTGGATGCCAGTTATCCCATAATGGGGAAATTCCTTCATGACTCCAAATATCACTGAATCAATGCCTGTTCTCCAGAAATACTATATAGTACCCATAATATTGTATTTTTCAAGAAATGCGTCTTGGACCATATGGAAAGATCTTATTGCAGAGAGTTTCATAGTCTATTATTACAATTACCGTAATCATTGTGTGAATTGACTATTGCTCTGTAATATATATTTTTGTCTGTACTTGAACCCTACATTTTGTAAAGTGCTGCAGAATATGTTGGCGCTACATAAATAAATGTATTATTATTATTATTATTCCTCATCGCAAAGGTGAATGCACTACTCTAATTCTCTTATGCCACTCATCAGCTTTTGATTCAGTTTACCATAACATCCTAATTAGAGATGAGCGAGTAGTGTTCAATCGAGTAGGTGTTCGATCGAATACTACGGTATTCGAAATACTTGTACTCGATCGAACACTACTAGCTGTTCGAAGTTTAATGTTCGATGCAGAACCAGTGTTGATTGGCAGAATGCTATACATTCTGCCAATCAACGCTGGTTCTTCTCCTACCTTTCCAAAGTCTTCTCCGCGCTGCGTCCCCGTGTCTTCTTCCCGGTGGAATTCACTCTGCCTAGGCATCCAGCCTAGGCAGAGCTGACTGCTCATGCGCGGGCATGCACACGCATACATGCGAATGCGCAGTTGGCTCTGCTCAGGCGTTGGGCCTGGGCAGAGCCGCACGCGCATGCGCAGTCGGCTCTGCCTAGGCCGGATGCCTAGGCAGAGTGAATTCCACCCGGAAGAGGACACGGGGACCCTGCGCCGGGAGAAGACTTCAAGCAGAATCCAGCCCGACCGTCACTCGTGGACTTGGTAAGTATGATTTTATCGAATGTTGCCTACCCCTGAAACGAGCATTTCCCCCCATAGACTATAATGGGGTTCGAAATCCGTTCAAACAGTCGAACAGTGTGCGGCTGTTCGAATCGGATTTCGAACCTCGGACACTTTAGTGTTCGCTCATCTCTAATCCTAAAAATAGACTCAAGGAGTTTTGAGGAATTGATGGCACAGTTCTTCAGTGGTTTAGTTCCTTTCTGGCTGACAAACCACAAAGAGTACCTTTTGGCTCGTTATCACTAATCCCCTCAGAATACAGAGTCACATCCCCAATGTAGACTGTAGTTGACATATTACCACTGGACAATATAATAGACATTGCCTGGCCTATCACTGATATGTAGATGATATCCAGCTATGAAATGACAGCTCAGAAAGGCACTGCAGTAAAATACATTTTGCAGCATAAGAGGAGAAGCAGAAACACACAAAAGCCTGATTTAACATCACACTCTCCAATGTAATATCATCCTGTGACTGAGGTGAGTGAGCTAAGTAATTAAAAACGTAATCTTCATTCACAGGAAGTACAATCTTGCAGCTTCTGGGAGCACTGTTAAGACCATAAATAGTGTTGCTGTTGCTCCCTAAATTCTTATTGTTAGTACTTGCAGTCGTGGATAGCATGAGGGTAGCATTAATTTTTCCTTCTCCCCTTCTTAAGTCTATTCCCTGCCTGTTTTTTTTCCCTGTCATTTTACTGTACTGTTTATTTTATAGTGACACTGTGTATTATTATTTCTTCTTATTATTATTATTTAATACTAGCTGGTACCCGCGACTTCGTCTGCGGTGATTGTAGAAGTGGGTATATACAGGCGTGGGTAAGGTTTTCGTAGTGTATATAAGGTATGGGATATGAAATGTAAGTTTGTATCTTGTTTTTGCTATAATTCTGAGAATACCTGAGACTTTTGTGTTGAAGTTAATTTGTATTTGAGCTGCTATACGGTGTTGTGAGAAACTTTACATAGTGACTTTGGGACAGAGGTATTTGAAGTTAACCCTTTCCCGCCGATGGCATTTTTTGATTTTCGTTTTTGACTCCCCTCCTTCTAAACCCCATAACTTTTTTATTTCTCCGCTCCCAGAGCCATATGAGGTCTTAATTTTTGCGGGACAAATTTGTCTTCATGATGCCACCATTAATTATTCTATATAATGTACTGGGAAGCAGGGAAAAAATTCAGAATGGGGTGAATTTCAAGAAAAAATGCATTTCTGCGAATTTCTTACGGACTTTGGTTTTACGGCATTCACTGTGCAACCAAAATGACATGTCCCCTGTATTCTGTGTTTCGTTACGATTCCGGGGATACCAAATTTATATGGTTTTAGTTATATTTTGACCCCTTAAAAACAAATCCAAAACTGTTAAAAAATTTTTTTTTGAAAAGTCGCCATATTCCGACAGCCGTAACTTTTTTATACGTGCATGTACGGGGATGTATATGGCGTCTTTTTTTGCGGGACTGGGTGTACTTTGTAGTTCTACCATCTTCAGGAAATGTTATTGCTTTGATCACTTTTTATTCAAATTTTTATCAGAATCAAAACAGTGAAAAAACGGCGGTTTGGCAGTTTTGACCATTTTTCCCGCTACAGCGTTTACTGAACAGGAAAAATATTTGTATAGCTTTGTAGAGCGGGCGATTTTGGACGCGGGGATACCTAGCATGTATGTGTTTCACAGTTTTTAACTACTTTTATATGTGTTCTAGGGAAAGGGGGGTGATTTGAATTTTTAATCCTTTTTTTTTGTTTTTAATATTTTTTTTACTTTTTTTAAACTTTTTTTTGCATTTATTAGACCGCCTAGGGGTATTGACATGGGTGGGCGGTGTCGCGGATTGTCAGAGCGGTGGGGGTTGGCAAACATGGCTGCTCCGGAGCGTTAAAGAGAACCTCCTGGAGTATTGTTAAGGGGAGGGGCAAAGTTGTAAAGTATATGTATATGAGAGTGTGTGGGATTAGGGGCGAGGCTGTAGAGGGCAATATGAATTTTGTGGCTTGCTATGGTCCAAAGTGTGTGAGATTGCAGAGATGGTGGTGTGAGTTTGGGGTTTGTGGGGGTCCTGGGAAAAACGTATGTGCGCTATTGTGACAAAAAGTAGCCTATTGCGCAATGGGGTGTATTAACTATGTTTGTGGAAAATTTCAGCCAAATTGGTCGAGCGGGTTTTGCGTGATTGACTAACAAACATCCGAACACACAAACCCACAAACATCCAAACTCACAAACTTTCACATTTATAATATTAATAGGATTTTAAAAAAAGAATTAAAAATAAATAAATAAATCAGATTTGGCAAATAAAGGGTGATTTGGTCAGTGAATATTAGACTAGAACTCTCTGTGTGAGTCAGTTTGGCAGTGATAATGGCAGTTTTTCTGTATTGTTTAGCAAAAAACACTATTACAAACAAAAAAAAAATGAAATTATGAACTGAATGGACTGACTTTGTCAATCGAAACAATGTAATCCACTTTGTAGACAGATTACAGTACAGCAAGCAACACTAATGGGAGATCTGAAACTGTATTAAAAAATATCTGTATTACAAAAGAAGCCTAACAAAATGAGATTTTGTATTGAAAGAACTGGCTTTGTCAGCCAAAACAATGTAATACACTCTCTAAATTGAATTAAGTCTAACTAAACTGTGCTTCTGAGTTCCCTTCTTCTATATTTCTGTAGTAATATTGCAATTTTGGCGTTTTTTTCACTAGCAATGTATTAGCAGCAAGTGCTTTGGATCATGCAGCGATAACACCTTTAGTATCAGATTTGCCTTGCTTCTGTTTTTGATCGCTGTAACCAGTTATATTTCGGATATTCTAAAATGTAGAAAATTGTTTCTGGTGTAAAAGAGGAGATTTATCTTCCATATAACTAAGATTGCCATTCTAGTTGTATTACTTCCAAAGATATCATAAGTTGAAAACACAGTCGGGATTGGGAGCAGCTGGTAACAGAATTATTTTAATAAGTGCTAATATATCAGCCATTAAAAGGAACTTTTTCCATAACTTATATTTTGTATCTAATTTTTATAGCAGTTCAACAAGTAGGCTTCTCAGATATGTTGTATACACTAAGATGAAGATATTTAAAATTTTCTTTGCTATCCAAAGTCATAACTGCATCACCAAATGTATGTTTCCATTTTCTTAGAGGCATGAACAAAGAGTTTGCTTTGGTTATACTGTTGCTGAAGTTATTTCCACAAATTCCTTTTCCTCAGGACTTCTCTTGAATGTAATTTGCTTCAGTTGTATCAATTTCACGTTTAAGCGGGTCCTCCTTTTCCCTTCCTTATCTCTTTAAATAAGAAATCTTCTTAAAATATATAAAAATATATTAAAGATATGACTTGTATATTGTTTTTTTTTTAAACTCTCTAGTAATAAGGAAATCATTAGAAAGGTCAAGAATTAGCTTTTAGGAAATATTGTACCAATATGAGGCATTCAGTTAGCACTGAGTCGATTTTAGTGGATGTACAATGTGCAGGATTGCAGAAACAGGTGTTAAGTAATAGGAATGTATTGAAGATGGCACCAGGAATATGACAACATTGCCAACCATACTGGCTCTCACCCATCTTTCTTGGAATTCAAATAAGAAGAAAAACAGCGCAACAGATTTTTAGAGGGATATGACTCTTATTTACTTATATAATCTTATTTTTATCTTATAACTGTAAGAATAAAAAAAGGGAGTTTTAAGGACCAATAATAGTAACTATCTGTATCACAACTGTCATAAAATCTTCCATAATTATACTCAGAATGGAAAGGCATACAAGGCCAGGTAAAACAAATGTGCAATCTGTCTTGGGCCCCTTCACACGGAGTAAACGTGCGTGTATTTTGGCAAAATACATGTGTAAAAATAAGACTCCCATTGACTTCAATGACATTCTACACGTGTATTTTGATGTGTATTTTGACGTGTTTTTTTACACGTGTAAACAAAAATGCCATTGAAGTCAATGGGAGTCCGATTTTTACACGTGTATTTTGCCAAAATACACGCGCGTTTACTCCGTGTGAAGGGGCCCTTATTGTAACATAACTCCAACTTAAAACTTGCAGTATTAGATGCACAACCATTTACTTAGTAACTTTCAGCTGAAAGCGTTGTATTGAGACAAAACCATATAAGTTTGAAATAAGCCTATAGAAACAAGATCAATTGTTACCTCTCCAGGAGCAATACAACTTAGTGTTTTTTAATGACGGAACATTTTATTTTCATTCAATGTAACTCTTATCTTGTGCAGTTTAAGCACATGGAGTAGTCATATGCTGTTTGCAGTATTCATATTTTTTCTTTTTTATTGTGTTATTTTATTAAAATGTTTGGCTAATCTTATACTAAATATCAGTGCTGAATATTAGATATCCTCTTATTCTCTTGGTGACATGGTTAGTTTTAGTCTTAGTGATACATTACAATTAAAAAAAATAAATCTTTGTACCTATATGGAAGCATGCCCCAAGTGCAACAACTGCCTTAATATTGCTTCAAACTATTTTTCTCCAAATCTACAAGAGTAACATTCATGACAAAGGCATGCTGTTTGTAACGTGGTGACAGTAGAGTGTCTAAGGGGAAGGTGGTAGGTTCTGCTTAACTTCCATTTTCTAAACACAACTAGAGGTCAGCCAACCAATTCATTACGAGATGGGTTTGACCTGAATATTCAAAATTGTTTGGTTTTGAACAAATGCCGATTTTTCTTGAATGAACTAAAATTGCTGTAACCACAAACAGAAAAATACAGAAATTATTGCTGATTGGAGAATCTTCTTCCACCTTGCACTACCCATTGAAATGAATGCGGAGCAAAAAAACCCACTATCATTCTATAGTGCCCCCACAGTTAAAATGAAGCATTATCCAGTGGTCCTTGTAACTCCTTGAGTTAAAATATTGTATTTACTTAGACTAACAATGCTACATGTGTTTTCTACTGTGTGTTTGATAATGTGTTCATGTATTTGATAATGTTTGAATGTTTTTTCTCTTTTCCAGGGTCTCATTGTGCCGCATTCCTTTTCTTCTGCTTCACCTGAGGTAATTCAAGTGGCATCTGTTAGGATTCTCCTAACTGCAACACTGTTGTGAGGATTCTTAATCCAACTGCTTCACCTTTAAAGATACCATGTCAACCTGGGAAGCTTTTGCAGTTTCAAAAGTTTCCTGGGTTGGTCTAATTAGCACCTGAGGAGGCCTATATAAGACACCACCCTCCTGACACAGGTACCAACTACCTATTGTTCACTACCTAGTTTGGCTCTGTATCCTGGTTGTCTTGTTTGCTTCATACTGAGCTGCTGGCTTCTTTTTTAGATTCTCTATTGTCTGCTGATTTTACTTGTCCCAATCCACCCTATCAAGGGTCTTCTCTGGAGAGTATCCTTATGGGTGTTTGCTAGCATTGTGCAGAAATGGCCTTCAGGGTGTTGTCACGTTCCTCTCTTTGGGGGAAAAAGCACACCTGATTGTATAACTATGACGTGGGTGTGAAGAAGGAGGGGGGGAGGGGGCAGTGTGGGATACTGCATTGAAAGCTTTCAGGAGGAAGGGGCAAAGTTCCGCCTGTAAGGCCTTGTAGAAATGGGATGTATAGGTGTCCAGGCCCAGGCTCTTACCAGCCGGGTTGTTGATTTTGCCCATCTCCAGTTATGTAGGAGAAAAAGGGTGCTTATGGAAGTAGTGTTGTCTGTTGTGAGAGTGGGCAAGGCCGCATCCACAATATATTGGGTTAAGTCGGAAGAGGGTTCAGTTTTCGGGTTGGATTCGTGAAAAGAAAGTTGTAATAGTCTCAGAAAGTTGAGGCTATGTCCGGGGTCACATGAGAAATTTGACCTGAGAGCTTTCTGACGGACATTACGTGTAACGTCTAACTTCTCAGGCTCGGGGATGGCCTGCCTTGTTGCTCCATTCATAGAATGAGCATTGGCATATTTGGCAGAGTCGCTGTTGCTTGTGCTCAACAATGGATCTCATGACTGGTTATTGTCTAGTTTGTGAAGGTGGCATGCTGGAGGGTTTATTTATACTGTGCCTTCAGAGTACTCAAAATCTGGAGGAGATATTGAAGTTTCATGCTTTCCTCATGAAAAGGTCTGGCTGACTGAGTCTGGTTCTGTGTTTTATCAGGACCCCATGCAGGATGCATTTCACAGTCTCCCATCATGGGTGAAATTAGCAATGGATATTTTAAGGTCTGTCAAGCATTGAGCATCACGCAAGAGTGACTTATTAAGTCTCCATGAGTTAGTGCGTTGAGTGAGGGAGGGAAAGTTGAGGGAACAATTGATGGGAGCATGACCAGAGAGAAAGGATGTGCCTATAGTCACTGAGGTTAATTGTTACAGTAGAGGGGGGAAATGTAATCCAGTGTGCTTTAAGAGTCATGGGCATGGGAATAGAAGGAGTACTCCTTTGCAAATGGTTGTAGGATGCACCAGGAATCGCAGCATGAAATATAGGCACTTACGTAATTTATTGAGTGCATTGTACAGGATCTGGATTTTGCCTGATGAGATGTTTATGATAGGATTGTAGGCAAGGTTAAACTCTACACAGAGGAGAATGAGATCTCATGCGAAGGACTGGAGCATTGTGAGGGTGGGGAGGAGATTATATTTGACCAGTGTTGGGAGTGTAGATTTTGGATACCATATATGCAACCCCATAGATCTCGCAGATGAGGAAGAGGTAATGACCCTCAGAATCAAGGAGTGAGTCAACAACAGAAAAGGATAGATTCTTAGGAAAAAATATGGCTACTCCCTCAGTCTTTCCCTGGATGCAGCTAAAATGGTACCATTATGTATAGGAATGATTTTTGGTCGTCTTTAAATGAGAGGTGAGAAAGTAAGTTTCTTGTAGGCATAAGATGTAGATTCTGCATTTATGTCATATAGGAATTGAGACCACTTTTCAGGAGTATTTAAGCCTTTGACATTGAAGGATGAGATATGTACAGTGTTGGCCAAAAGTATTGGCACCCCTACAATTCGGTCAGATAATACTCATTTTCTTCCAGAAAATGATTGCAATCACAAATTATTTGGTATTGTTATCTTCATTTAATTTGTCTTCAATGGAAAACCACAAAAAGAATTGTCAAGAAGCCAAATTGGATATAATTTCACACCAAACTTAAAAAGGGGCTGGACAAAAGTATTGGCACTGTTTGAAAAATCATGTGATGTTTCTCTAATTTGTGTAATTAACAGCACCTGTTACTTACCTGAGGCACCTAACAGGTGGTGGCAATAACTAAATCACACTTGCAGCCAGTTGAAATGGATTAAAGTTGACTCAACCTCTGTCATGTGTCCTTGTGTGTACCACATTTAGCATGGAGAAAAGAAAAAAGACCAAAGAACTGTCTGAGGACTTGAGAAGCAAAATTGTGAGGAAGCATGAGCAATCTCAAGGCTACAAGTCCATCTCCAAAGACCTGAATGTTCCTGTGTCTACCATGCGCAGTGTCATCAAGAAGTTTAAAGCCCATGGCACTGTGGCTAACCTCCCTAGATGTGGACGGAAAAGAAAAATTTACGAGAGATTTCAATACAAGATTGTGCGGATGATGGATAAAGAACCTCGACTAACATCCAAACAAATTCAAGCTGCCCTGCAGTCCGAGGATACAACAGTGTCAACCCGTACTATCCGTTGGCATCTGAATGAAAAGGCACTGTATGGTAGGATACCCAGGAAGACCCCACTTCTTATCCAGAGACATAAAAAAGCCAGGCTGGAGTTTGCCAAAATTTACCTGAGAAAGCCAAAACTGTTTTGGAAGAATGTTCTCTGGTCAGATAAGACAAAAGTAGAGTTTTTTGGGAAAAGGCATCAACATAGAGTTTACAGGGGAAAAAAAAGATGCCTTCAAAGAAAAGAACACGCTCCCTACAGTCAAACATGGCGGAGGTTCCCTGATGTTTTGGGGTTGCTTTGCTGCCTCTGGCACTGGACTACTTGACCATGTGCATGGCATTATGAAGTCTGAAGACTACCAACAAATTTTGCAGCATAATGTAGGGCCCAGTGTGAGAAAGCTGGGTCTCCCTCAGAGGTCATGGGTCTTCCAGCAGGACAATGACACAAAAAACACTTCAAAAAGCACTAGAAAATGGTTTGAGAGAAAGCACTGGAGACTTCTAAAGTAGCAATGAGTCCAGACCTGAATCCCATAGAACACCTGTGGGGAGATGTCAAAATGGCAGTTTGGAGAAGGCACCCTTCAAATCTCAGGGACCTGGCGCAGTTTGCCAAAGAAGAATGGTCTAAAATTCCACCAGAGCATTGTAAGAAACTCATTGCTGGTTACCGGAAGTGGTTGTTTGCAGTTATTTTGTCTAAAGGTTGTGCTAACAAGTATTAGGATGAGGGTGCCAATACTTTTGTCCAGCCCATTTTTGGAGTTTTGTGTAAAATGATGATTTGACTTTTTTTTCATTCTCGTTTGTGTTTTTTCATTGCAAGTAAAATAAATGAAGATATTAATACCAAAGAGTTTGTGCTTGCAATCATTTTCTGGAACAAACTGAGTATTATCTAACAGAATTGCAGGGGTGGCAATACTTTTGGCCAAAACTGTATATATTCGCCATTATATGTGTAGGGGGAGTGGGGAGCAGGCTGGCAGAAGGGTCTGAGGAGGGGGGATGTGCAGGGGTAAGATAGAGAGTGTAGGTGCAGTAGTACAAGGCAAGAGTTACAAAGAAAAGAAAGGGCAGTGTAGCTGGGCAAGCTCAAGTCTCCAGGTGGGCCAAAAGGAGTGGCCACCAGTCTATCGGGAGGTGGTGAGAGGCACTCCAGGTGTCTTAGATGAGGACAGTGAATGTAAGGGATATTAAAAATAAGCCTTTGACTTAGCCAAGGGCGTAGGAGAGAAAAACGGTAGAGTGAGCAGGAAAAGAAGAAAAAGTAGGATCAGCAAACATAGGCAGAGCAACAGTAAAGTAATGCAATAGTAGGACTATTATAGAATTACCTATAGAGTGGAGAACACCTTGTGGAGGCTTGTTCAGGCAGGAGGATCTCGTAGTGGATTTTCACGCCATCTACAGCTGGGTTGCTGGGGTCTGGCAGAACTTGTACAATGATTGTCTTCAGTGTCTCAGTGGTTCCTCAGGTGTGTTTGCATCATTCAGAAGAAACTCTCAGCCAGGGGGCTGAAAAGGAGGCAGCCCCAGGTCTTGCAGAAAGGTGGGAGGTTGTCTGGAGAGGAGAGGGTCAGCAGACTGTCTTTGTATCATACCTGGAGGGCAAACAGGAAGCACTAGCAGTTGATGATTCCTCTTTCCTGGAGAAGCATGTGTAGTGGCTTGAGAGTGGTGTGTTGTTGTAGTGTATGGTGGGACAGGTCTGGAAACAAGGTAATTTGAGCATTGTCAAAGTTAATGATCTTTTGTTTTGGTCTTGGTGAGCCTGGACAATCTCAATCTGGTTGTCATCAGGGCAGCCCAACAGTCCATTGAAGATGCCAGTGAGAATGGAAATAAGATTAGAAGGTGAAGTAGCTTCAGAGAAGCCACAGAGCCTTATTTTGTTGCTGTGGTTACAATTCTCTGTATTATCGACGTGGGACAGCAACTTACAGTACTGAGAAGTATTGGATGATGTAAATCTTGTCAGATATTTAATTGAGGTTAACCTTTCAAAGTCGTCCATACTTTGTTGTGGGTTAGTTATGTCTGTCTTCACCACGGTAAAGTCTAGGCATTAGGACTTTTTTTAATCAGCAGCTAGATCGTCCATATCCCTTTTGCTAGGGAGCAGGGCAAGAATGGCCTAAAGTTCTGGGTGGCCTTGGAGAGCATGCATGGTAAGTTCTGGCAGTGTCAACTGTAGGACAGACAGGATGGTAAGGGAACAGCGGGAGGTAGCAGTGTGTGCCCCCCTTCCTCATTCCTGTAGCACATAGGTGATGGGGTGACATCTTCCTCTGAGGAAAGATCAGAGTCTTGGGCAGAGTGGAGCCCTGAGGTAGAGGTGGAGCAGCAAAGGGATTTCTTTGACAGGTGAAGGCTATTAACAAGAAGCTGTTGGGTGGGCTCCAGAACAAGTTCCTTTGCTGGGCCTAAGGCCCTTCAGTCCAATGCTGTATAAGGGGGAACAATTATATATAAGAGGGCTATTATTTATAAGGGAGAAATGGGGGAGCTATAATTTATCAGAGGGGAGTTATTTATAAGGAGGTATAATTGATAAGTGGGCTTATTTATAAAGAGGGCTATTAGAGATAACGGGACTATTATTTATAAGAGTAACCGTTATTTATGAGAGAGTTATTATTAATAAGGGGGGAGCTATTTATAAGGGAGCAGTATTGTTTTTATGGGGTGACTGTAACTGATAAGAGGGAACTATTATAGATAAGGCGGAATATTACTGATACACTATTTATAAGCAGGGGCTATCGTTTTTAAGGGAGCTACAGTAGCTTTCAAAGGTATTCATATAGACCAAAACAAAGTAGCAGATAATTGTGAAGTGGAAGGAAAATGATCCATGGGTTTCAAAATTTTAATCAAATAAAAATCTGTAAAGTGTGAGGTGCGAAAGTATTCAGCACCTTCCCCCCTGCACTACATATCAATACTTTGTAGAGCCACCTTTCTCTGCAATTACAGCTGCAAGTCTTTTGGGGTATGTCTCTACCAGCTTTCTGCATCTAGAGACTGAGATTTTTGCTCATTTTACTTCACAAAATAGCTCAAGCTCAGAGAGTCTGTGAACAGCAATTTTCATGTCTTGCCACAGATGCGCTTCTTAAAGTAAACAGCTAGACTTATCAGAGGTAGAAAAAGGTCCTATTTAAGATATTTCCTAACAGAGATTACAACAGGACAAAAACAGTTCCTTCAGTGGTTAAAAGGACAGCACATTATTGCACAGGATTTTGAAAGCTGGTGCAGGGGTGTAACAGTCCATCACAGCCATGTGATCTTGATCATCAAAGACATACGTATACAACATTGCATGGGTATTATTTCTTGAGGATGACAAACATATACCATGTGTCAATTTGCTTGTGAATATATCTTATAATATCAGTAGAAGTCATGCTCTTGGATCTTCTTGGATTCAGTTTGCAGTGAATGGATTCTCTTAACTCAAGTCCTGAGATGAGAAACCTAAATAAGACTTTGATTTAACACTTAAAGAGGACCCTTCATCTCCTCAGGCACATGCGATTTTATATACCGCTAAAAAGCCAACAGTGCGTTGAATTCAGTGCACAGTTGGCTATCCCATTATGTGCCCCAGGAGAAGAGCTATCAGTGCATTCACCGATAGCACTTCACTGTCAGAAGGGTGTTTCTGACAGTCTAGCTGGGAACTCCCCTCCTAACAGTCTGACCATAGCCCTGTACTGTCAGAGGGGCATTCCTTACCACCCAGCCATGATGCTGAGCAGTGAGGAACACCCTCCCCTCCTCCTGACAGTACTCATCCATAGACGAGTACTGGGGGATGTTCCTCACCACTCAGCGTCATGGTGGGGCAGTAAGGAATGCCCCCTCTGACAGTATAGCGCTACGGACAGACTGTCAGAAGGAGTGTTCCCAGCTAGACTGTCAGAATGGTCCTTCTGACAGTGAAGAGCTATTGGTAAATGCACCAAAATCTCTTCTCCCGTGGCACCCAACAGGAAAGCCAACAGTGCACTGCATTAAGCGCACTGTTGGCTTTCTAGCGGTATATAAAACCGTGTGTGTCCGAGGACTTGAAAGGTTGTCTTTAAACCCCCTCAGATAGATATATAAACTTTTAGACAGTTACAACATGGAAATGCAGGGTCTACATCAACAACCTAGGTGACTTCATCAGGGATCAATGACTTAAAAGGTAATGACTGAAAGACAGATAAATTGTGACATGCTAGCAAAACCCTTGATAGACTGCAATTAACAATGAAACCACTTGGTAGCTACACATAAATACATATAGGATAGAGATCTCATGAAAATATTTAGTAAAATCATGTTAGATTGAAAAGCTAGTCATATGATGACACATTTATCTGGAAATGCCTATCTAAGAGGAAAGGTAAGACACATCTGTAACAAGTTGGGGCCATTTATTTTCATTTAGCATGCTGCAATTATTGGGAGGGATTTGTATGATGAATTGTATTATCATTTCCCTTCCTATACATACGAGAGTGTATTGATGACAAGCGTTTTATATGTCATCCTAAAAAATGTGATCAATGACAAAATTATCCTTTGTCATCGAACCATTTATACTGGGCAGTGATCAAGAAGGATTGTTCTAATAAACAGTCACTCAGAGGATTTTTTGTTGTGAAGTCTAAAGCCTTAAAGGGGCTCTATCAACAAAATCATGCTGATAGAGCCCCACATATGCGTGAATAGCCTTTAAAAAGACTATTCAGGCACCGTAAATGTTATATTAAACTACCCCCCCCCCCCCGTTTTAAAATAAAACCCTAACACAGAATGTGATAAACTTACCGAATGTGCATGGGGGGGCGGGCATTCAGGGTGCGCCGTCTTCTTCATCCACGCCTCCTCTTCCTGTGATGTCCTCAGGTCCCGTCCTCCTCCGGCGCTCGTGAACTGACATTGCTTAAAAAAAATGGCTTGGGTGCATGCGCAGTAGCCGTAGTAGAAGCAGCATGCTACTGCGCATGCACCCAGGCCGTTTTTTTTAAGCAATGTCAGTTCGCGAGCGCTGGGGAAGACAGGACCCGAGGACATCGGAGGAAGAGGAGGCGTAGATGAAGAAGACGGCGCACCCTGAATTCGGCGCACGGCTATTCACGCATATGTGGGGCTCTATCAGCATGATTTTGCTGATAGAGCCCCTTTAACAGTTTTTGCTATCGTATGTTATAACTGAACAAACTCTGCTTAAAAGTACTAGCACTAAAAGTTGATCTCAGGAGCATTATGAGTTGTTGAGTTAACTGTTTTATCTGTATGCACTTAGTGGATAAAAATCTCTTTACAATATGATAGATAATGGAATGGAGGGGAAGTCTGTGTGGGATCTTCTGCTAGATAACTCAGCGCTTAAACCAAAGCAATTAGATTTCATCAAAGAAACCTATAGAAACCAAAAAGTCATTTGGGTGCTTTCCAATGTTTTTCACTGGTGTACTATTTAGGGCCTATAGTTCTAAATCTTCAGTATCATCTCAAAAGGGATATACTGTGTTAATCTACTCCTCCCTTAGCAGACATGAGCTATCAGATGGTTTCTTTGTTACATGCAGGGGTGAAATATGGTGAATATAATTAATATTCAGGTGCTGTGCTTACCATAATTAGAAGGCCAAAAGGCTGACAATGATAGCTGCAAAGCCAGGTCCTAGGTCGTAAATGTAATGGAGAAATAAATTAAGGGACCAGAACACATTGAAATCCAGAATTCAGTCACAGCTGGTATTAGCAATAGAGTCCTTTCTTCCGCTATTTTATCATTCACACTTCACTGATCTTTATGGAAATGACCAATACAGCGGGTAAGGCTACAAATAGGCCCACTGAGGTAATGTTAATACCTATTCTTATCAAATAGAATCACCATGGAGCTAATCTTCTGCAAATTATTTCAGGGAATTGACATTTCATGTGCGTATTAACATCTCCTTGAGAAAAGGTCCATCAATCAGGATGGTGGTACAGCTGATCTCTAGCCAAGATCGGCTTGGCGTTTATTAAGCTAAAACAATGTACATCCTTTTGGAACAAAATGAGCATAAATGTCCTAGAAATCAGACTTGTGACGAGCGAGAGAATAGAACGGGGGTAATTAAGAGATGTAAAAAAAAATCGCAAAAGCAAACAAGGAATTGTTTAATACTGAATGAAAGGTCACATCGAAGTTGTAAATTCAATTTGTTTTCTTCTGTCAATGTGTCTTGAAGGCCAGCAGTTTCCTCCCTATTGCTTCATATCATTTATGTGGTAATTATAAGCTTGTCCGTGATACAGACTTGTCAATATTACAGCTAGTTATTACTAGGAATATGAAGAGTGTACAAATAACAAGAGCGGGATACGGGATACAGATTTCTATAAACTCGTAAGTATGAAGTAAGACATTTGGGATCTTATAAAGTGGTCCTACTCAATTTTATTTTTAGAAAATTTAGATTAATGATGCAGACTGATATTGAACATCGTGTGGCATCATTGCTGCCAAGCCATGTTTCCACTTCTCTGTTGTCAATTCAGGATTTAGTGTATAGTGTATTTTAGTGAATAGTGTAATTGCTTGCTAGAAATATGCTGATAAACACCCACAACCTTTATGGATATGCAGAGAATGTGTTTTAGGCTAAGGCCCCATGGAAAAGCAGTTTTTTTCTGCATGCACGACTTTATCTTCCATTGCAAAAGTAAAGAAACATAACGGAAAATACCTTCATGTTGTTCACATTAGTGTCAATGGGATTGGGCACAGAATCAGTCTGTGACCATTCTCTATGACAGTTTAATGTCCGTTGCTGTCACCCTATGATGGATGACAGCAACAGACATTAGTAACGGTATTTTGTATTTTTATAACACTCTCCCTTAGTTATGCCTAGTGTCTGTATTTTTAGGAGGTGTGATCTGCGATCTATTTACCATACCTGGTTTAATATCTTTCATGATTGTGGTTTATATAATAAAAAGTTATCAATTTCTCATGGTTTTTTAGATATCTGCTTGTTTCCGTTTACTGCTGACTTCCACTGGATAAAAATCAGTCCATGGTCATGTGATAGACACACAGGGGCACAGCTCATAACAGTCACAGCACAGTAAAGAGGCATTCACACTTGCGCCCCTGTGTGAGCTGTGTCATTCCACTGGGTTTTCGTCTTAAGTTTCAGAGAAACTGCATAGGGGACAACTTCCCGGCGGTTAATTTTAAAGCCCATTCACAGTTGAATGGGTTTTAAGAGCAAACCACCATGTGTCCATATGCAGCCTCTATGCGGGGAAACCGTTTTTTATGGCAGGACACAAAGTCCTGCATATCTGACTTTATGTCTGGCCAAAAAAACTGATTATCCCATGGAGAGGCTGCATATGGACACCGGTGGTTTGCTTTTAAAACCCATTCAAATGTGAATGGGATTTAAAATTGACCGCCGGGAAGCCGTCCCCTATGCAGTTTCTCTCGGGCTTAAGACTGAAACCTGGCGGAATGACACAGAGCGCACAGGGGCCCAAGTGTGAATGCCCCCTAATCAAAGCCCTGTCTTGTAACAAGGTGTTTATTCAGTGGCATAACTAGGAATGGCGGGGCCCCATGGCGAACTTTTGACATGCCCCCCCCAACCGACACTGACGCTGAAGACCTCAACTGACCTCCTCCTCCGCATTCCTGCGTGCTCTATTACATCCCTTAGTGGCCCCTGCACACAGTATTATGTCCCTTAGTGTCCCCTGTACACAGTATTATGTCCCTTAGTGGCCCCTGCACACAGTATTATGTCCCTTAGTGGCCCCTGTACACAGTATTATACCCAATAGTGGCCCCTGCACACAGTATTATGTCCCTTAGTGGCCCCTGTACACAGTATTATGTCCCTTAGTGGCCCCTGCACACAGTATTATGTCTCTTAGTGGCCCCTGAACATAGTATTATGTCCCATAGTCGCCCCTGCACACACTATTATGTCCCACTGTGGACACCCTTAAACGATTATTATACTCTGGGGTCTTTTCAGACCCCAGAGTATAATAATCGGAGACCCGGGGGAATAAAAACATAAAAAACTACTGTTTCTTACCTGTCCCCCGGCTCCTACGCTGTCGGCCTCCGCTGTCGTCCTTCTTCAATGACATTGGATGTCACATGACCCGGGACGCAGGCCAGGTTCATGTGACGCCAGAGACGTCAGACAAGTAGGAAGGAGGCCTGGCAGGATAGTTGAGAGGTAAGTAACAGTGTTTTTTATGTTTCTTACCTCTCCCGGGCCTCCGATCATTATACTCGGGGGTCTGCAAAGACCCCCGAGTATAATGACAGTGTTTGTGGGGCCCGCGGTGTCACTTACCGATCCCGGCCCAGCCAGGATTGGTAAGTAAATAGGGCCCGTAACGGCCTATTAAAAAAAATAAAAACGCATCGGTAGTGGCTGTCACAGGGCCACCTAATGTCCCGGGCCCTGTGGCAGCCGCTACCACTGCTAGCACGGTAGTTACGCCACTGTGTTTATTACATAACCTTGGAGAGATCTAGAAGACTGAGGAATGATATAGAAAGTACACATGTAGACAAAATTGTTGGTACCGAAGGGTGCCTTTTTCAGATGGCATGTTTCATCTCCTTCCAAAGATGCTTGTGTGTATATTAGGAATTTGTATAACTTTTCAATACATAAAGATTTATTGATTGAAACTGTAAATCCCTTTAAGAGCAAATTTATTGGTTACTTCAAATAACTGTAAGCAGCCACATACCTATATGTCCATTATATGACTAGGGCAGGTTTTTAATCTTATTAATACTTAAGTTGCCAAAAGAAACTAAAACAGAAAAATATTTTACAATGATCTCATTTATTATTACACAATGAATATTTATTTGTTGGAATGATAATAGTGCTTTAAATTATTCACTGACCTTACAATATCAAACAGTTCCACATTCACATTCATGAAGCTAAGTATACTTGCTCTGCATGGGGCTGGGGAATGTGACCCTTTGTGCACTTTGGCAGTGCGGGTATAGATCTCCTCTGCAAACTAAATTGTCACGTTCACCAGTCCCATGGAGAGAATTTTTTTTTTCAATATAACTTTTTACTGTGTTTAAAAGTACAAGCAAAATGTAACTAAGGCTAGGTTCACACATGCATTCGGCTTTCTGTCCCTTGGGTCCAAGAAATGGAAACCTAGTCTGCTTTAAAAGCAGTTACATGCGGAAACCCACAGACCCGATAGACTATAATGGGGTCTGCCTGATTTCCTCCTGAAAAATGGGGAAAAATGCAGAAAGAAAAGTCCTGCGGAATAGAGAACAGTATCCCTGAGTACTAACAGAGCACAGATGTGAACATATCCTTACACTTTAAAGAATTACATCAACTTTTAAAAAATTTTCATTCAAAGGAAAGCCTCCATTAGTAAGGTGAAGGGTCTAACTTGAGAGGAAAGGATAAAGGTATGGGAAAAAGAACGAAATTAAAGGAGGTGAGGAAAGGGGGGAATACTATAGTTGAGCGAGTACTGTTCGGATCAGCCGATCCGAACAGCACGCACGCATTGAAATCAATGCAGGCAGCCGGCACGCGGCGGGTTAAGCGGCCGGCTGCCATCAAACTGGAAGCACCAGGTGCTTCCATTCATTTCAATGCGTGCGTGCTGTTCGGATCGGCTGATCCGAACAGTACTCACTCAACTCTAGGGAATACGTGTCTTAAGCTGAGTAATACCAATTAAGGGATAGTGAATATGGGTTCAATCCAAATCTATGTGGGATAGAACACTTGAAAAAGGAATCAGATCAATCTGATAATCCAGTATAATGTGGTGACAGAGCTGGAAAAACATGGATCCATGGCTGCCACATAACAAGAAGTAACTGCTGTGAATTCCTGCTATTTTTTGGGGGACACCCCTAATAAAAGCTGGTTTTCACGTATATAGCAAGAAGTGACTGCTGTGGATTCCTGCTATTTTGTGTGGGGACACCCCTAACAAAAGCTGGTGTGCACGTATATAGCAACAAGTAACTGTTCTGTATTCCTGTTTTCCACCTTCCGTGGAAAGCTGGACTCCTGTCCCTGCAGTGTATAGTTCTGAGAAGAGCTGTTGTTGTTCTTCGGTTTTTCCCTGCCTATCTGAAGCTAATGCCTATCTAGCCCTCAGCAGATATGTTTCTCTCCCTATCTCTGACTGCAAAAATGGCGAATATGGCGGCGGCCGTTCTTATAAATGGGAGGTCACATGTTTTCGGCCAATGGTTTTTTCAATTTTTTTTCGAAGTCTCCGTTGTCGTAGCTCCTGTCCCACCTCCCCTGCACAGTTATTGGTGCAAAAAAACGCACCAGGGAAGGTGGGAGGGGATACAAATTTTTACTGCGTATGCCGCGTGGTATTTGATTGGGAATAAATACCTTGAACGGCCTGATGTTCGATCGAATACCTATTCGATCAAATGGTGTTCACTCATCTCTACTCTTTAATTATCTGAACAGGACTTGAGGGCACTTATAATCAACTGATAGAGCCTCTTTTCACTGTATTGCCTAATGCCCACAAGTTGCTTTCCAGAATCGGGAATCTGTCCCTTTTGGGACAGAAATACTGATTTGGCAATTAAATCCACATTATAATTAAAAAGACTTTATAACTGAGTCGTTCATGATGTTAAGGATGCTGCCCTCTATAGGGTGGCGTACAGAGTGCACTGTTCTCCTAATTACATCCTGGAGAATAGATTTGCATATTTTTTTACTAAGATCTTTACTGTAATACATCTGGCTACCATCTCTCTGAGTCCAAGTTGTTACTACTTTGTTAATGTCACTTTTCAAAGTAGAGTAAAGTAGCAATGATGCCACACTCAGTGCATTATGTGGTAAGGTTCTCCAACCCTATAAGAGGGTTTCTACCACACAGGATAGATGCAGGGGCAGATTCAAGGCCCCACGTACCGGCCCAGACCCAGCACCGCACCACTAATGGTGCCCGATTTTTTTTTTTTCCTTTTTTTTCTTTGAACCAGCGCAGGACAGCTGCCGCTCTCCGTGCGTTGGTTCAGACATCTACGTATCAGCGTAGCCAATGTCATCACGCCGCCTACGCTGACGTCTGACGTCTGCCGAGAGAAGAGGATCGCGGAGGCAGCGAGATCGGTAAGTATAATGACATTTTTTTTGTTTCATTTACCAAGCTCCCCGGACCTGATCACTGCCGCCCCCGCTTCCCCTTGTACTATAAGCCGGCAGTGAATAGGCCCAGGCCAGGCTGCAATCCCACTGCCGCTATTATTATACTCGGGGGTCTTTTCAGACCCCCAAGTGTAATAATCGGAGCCCCAGGGAACATAATAAACAATGTTACTTACCTCTGCGGGATCCGATGTTCATCCTAGCTGGCTTTGGGCCCATATGGTAATGTTCAGACGTCACGTGGTCTGGGATATTACCATATAGGCCCAAAGCCTGTGCTAGCAGTACCATATAGGCCCGAAGCCTGCTAGGATTAAAGGGATTCTACCACTAAAGCAACATTTTTTCTAATTACCACGTCGGAATAGCCTTAAGAAAGGCTATTTGTCTCTTACCATTTGAATTGGTCTCCGTGGCGCCGTTCCTTAGAAATACCGGTTTTAACCGGTATGCAAATGAGTCCTCTGCAGCAATGAGGGTGGGCCCCAGTGCTCAAACGGCGATGGGAGCATCCCCACTGCTGCCCGAGAGCTCACTCCAGCGCCGCTTCCATCTTCAGCTGCAACCCCGCCTCTTCTGTCTTCCATCTCGGTCCATACCCCCCAGACCCCCTGGTAAGTATGACCCCACCAAAGTCAATTGCCCAGGGCCCCACAAAGCCTGGATCCACCACTGGATAGCTTAAAAAAGGTCACCAAGGACCAAAACGTCACTTTGTGGACCTGATGACTTTTTGTATACCGTTAATTCATGGCAGATGATCCTGTACTTCTTGTTTTCTAATGTAAACTCAAATTTATTTTATTAGGATTGCAAAAACACAACTTCCAGTGTGTGCCGTGCTCTCACAATTAGGTCTGGTAGCATTGGCCTTCCATTCTCTTTGGGCTGAGTTAGTCGATGTGATAATGAGTGAACATTAGATGAAAAATTATTATCCTGGTGAATAGTCTGATGATATCTGGTGTCTCATTCTGGACATGTAGGCTAAGGGCTATGTCTGATTTGAAAGGAGAAAATCTACCCACACAATTGTAACCAATATTGTGTGGACTCCACCTAGAACTTCAGTTCATGTTTCAGGTGTTCATGTAAAAATTAAAACGGTATATCTCCTAAGAGTGTGCATGTTGGCATTGTGTATGCTCTATAACTATGCATAAGACTGTACTGTGTTGTAATATCTATATGTTGTCTGGTCATACACGATGGCTGTGCTGTGTTATAATAGATTAGTAGCTTAAAGTAGGAGCCAGCTGTCCAGGGGCTTCCATACCTGTATACCTTACAGTGTGTTTTTGTACCATACAATTTAGGTAATGTGTTTTAGTTATATAACATTCAGCTCAAGTAGCCGGGTTGGTAGTAGGTATTGAACATTTACACAAACTTATTTTTTGCATTAAAGGGAATGTGTTGGCTGATGAGGTAGCAGTGAGTTGTGTTAACATCAGCAAAGGAGACTTCTCTTTGATATACAGGATGTAACTCAGCATAGTGTCTCTCTTGAGGTCCTTTCTGATCTTCAGTTATCTTCCTTGGCAATTGAAAATAGATTATGGGGTATATACTGAGAGAGTAGATCCGCAACTCTTGGTTGTGGTAAAAATTAACTTTTAATTGTCCATATAAAAAATCACAAACAGAGCGGTGACAAAGATAGAAAACACACAAAGTGTAGATAAAAAATCCGCTGTTGTTACATATTCAGGCTAAATCTCTGACACGTTTCGGGATCGCGGTATCCCTTAATCATAGCCTTAGAAGTGCACTTTTTTTATGGACAATTAAAAGTTAATTTTTACCACAACCAAGAGTTGCGGATCTACTCTCTCAGTATATATGTGTGGATACAAAAGCTTCTACAAGTCCAGAAGTCTGCGATCGTGCACCTGGTCTGTAGGAAAGGTGAGCTGAACAAGTCAATTTTTCTTTTTCTATTTATAAATTTATAGATTATGGGGTGTTACCTCCAAGACTTTTTTGGGAATTCAATATGGAGACATATTAATGGGTGTCCTCTTGCGTCTAGAGCCTTGCTCCATACCTGACTGCTATGGTGACAAGGTGGGATGATTGAGTTATTATAGTACCATTGGTACGCTACTCAGTTTACCTAATTTGCAACTACCTACAGTCAATCATGTTTCACGGGTTTAAAAGTGAATCCTGGAAAATTAGTGAAAGCTCCTCAATAGCACTTGTCAAAAGCTTTGTATCCATCCCAGTTGTAAACTGATTTCATACAATTACCAAGTACAGACATAGCTAGTTAGGAAGGCAACAGTCCAAGCTACTGCCAATAAACTACTTTCAGGAATTATCTGTACATTCAGTGTTGGAAAGATGATAGACACTCACCTGGGTAAACTTGTCTTCCTTTGAGATAATATTTATCCTCTAAGGGCTCGTTCACATCTGCATTGTGAACTCCGTACTTCAGGTTTCCGTTTCCTGCCTAAAACAGAGGCAGGAGACGGAAACCTGCAGGAGTCTCTCTCACCCATTCATTTGAATGGGTGAGAGAGATGTCCAGCCGTGAGCGGCGGTGAGCGTTTTATGCTCTCCACCGCGAAACCGGGTTTTATAATCCGGACACAGAGTCGGACATGCAGTACTCTGTAAAAAATAAAAAAGTATTGGACTGTTTCTTACCCCTTGTAGCCGACTTACGGGAGGTGCCAAACCCCGTCCCTGGACCTATGGGACCTGATCCAAATCAAGACGTAGCAACAAGAAGAGATGAGCTTGCAGCACTCCGAAGTCTTAAAAAATCTTCAAATTTTATTTAGACATTTCTTTAAAAACAGATAGTCCACAAAACATCCAGTGTAAGACGGAAAAAACACAAAACGTGATTTAAATGAATAGCGATTCATTTAAATCACGTTTTGTGTTTTTTCCGTCTTACACTGGATGTTTTGTGGACTATCTGTTTTTAAAGAAATGTCTAAATAAAATTTGAAGATTTTTTAAGACTTCGGAGTGCTGCAAGCTCATCTCTTCTTGTTGCTACGTCTTGATATGCAGTACTCTGTGTCCGGATAAAAAAATCCGGTTTTGCGGCGGAGAGCATAAAACGCTCACCGCCGCTCACGGCCGGACCCGGGCTGTGCTTTCCGTCTTCTGGCATGCAGAAGACGGAAAGCACAGAACGGAAAGAAGAACGCTGGTGTGAACCTAGCGTCAGACTGGATTATACCCCATGTATGAGACCTTGATGGCACTTGGCAGCACTGTAAGTGGCTGTCTGCTTCACCCCAAGTGTGAGAAGGAGCTCTATCATAAGTCCTTCCTTCCAACCGCGCTCAGGCTGTATAATCTACATCAGACCAAGCGAAGATCACTCTGCACAGAGAACTAAATGATTCTGAAGTCTTCCTTCTCTCTTCTTCTGTGCCTTAGCTGCTATGGACTCCTAGTATATCTTCTCTTATCAGCATATGTATGTCTACGTCTGTAATATATTACTGTGTATTATCCTGTATCTGTATTACTATGCTGTTGTAACATACTGAAATTTCCCCACTGTGGGACTATTAAAGGATTATCTTATCATATTTTCTTCATATTTTTCAGTTGTCTTGATAGATCATGTTGTGCGGTTACATTGGATACTATCTGATTTACATAACCAGGTCAGCACTTCAGTCCTGGATCCAGACACTGCATCTGCATCACTGTCTACTCCACTGTCTATATGCTGGTGACTGGGTGGTGGTTAGGTGACCTCTGGCCAAGTTCTTTCAGCCTAGATGGTAGGGTCTATCTAGGTATTGATGACAACATAATAAGCACTTAAGATTCAGTGCAACCCACCTGGATCCACAATTTCCACTGCAAAAAAAGTTCCCCTGCTCTGCTGGGAGACATCTACTGACTTAGAGCCTACTGCACAAAAAATGAATCTTCTGATTTGCTTTAAAGTTAAAGTGGAGGGGTTAGGACCATAATAAAGCATCACCAATCCTTTGTGGGATTGGTGGTAATGTGGGAACTCACTGCTGCTGTCAGTACATAGTGCCGTATTGCAGGTAACATCTGTTTCTTCAGCTTCTTTCAGTCAAATAGACTTTCAATGTTCTACATAACTATGTGGATGGACAATACTTTGCTTGTCTGCATTATGTCTCATCTGATTGCTGGGTGTGTAGTCACGTGTAGCCTACTTCTGCTATGGGGTGGGCTACCTGAACAATACTAATAAAATGCTTTGAGCTATTCTGAACTGATTGAATTATCTAGTGAAACACTGTTTAGAAAAATACTGCTAGATAGTGGAGAAAAGTAAAGATATTAGCTTAAATTAACTGGATTATTGCACATTGCTGATTTTGGTTTTGAATTGTGTCATAAGAAATGGCTTGCCCTGGTGACGTTGGGGAATAGTCCAATATGGAGGAAATGGAGGAGGTAGATGGGTCCTGCTTGGTGTTGAAATTGTCACTTAACCCTTTCCCTGCTGCCCACATATCTAACCTTTAGATGGGATCTCCGTCGCGCCGTTCCTTAGTAATACCAGTTTTTACCGGTATGTAAATTAGTTCTCTGGCAGTGATGGGGGCGGGCCCCAGCGCTGAAAATGCGATGAGGGCGTCCCCACCACTGCCCGAGTTTATGAAATAGTTTCTGGTGATCCTGGATAGAGATGAGCGAACAGTGAAATATTCAAGATTCAATATTTGTTTCGAATAGCCCCTCAATATTGGACTATTCGAACGAATATTGAACCCCATTATAGTCTATGGGGAAAAATGCTTCGTTTCAGGGGAAGCCACACTTCGACTCAGGAGAGTCACCAAGTCCACTATGACACCCCAGGAAATGATGCCAACACCCTGGAATGCAACTGGGACAGCAGGGCAAGCATGCCTCGGGGCATCTAACATGCCCAAGTACATGTATTACGCCACTATCTCGTCAGGATCCCTGTCAGCTTGCGATATGTGGGAGCTGACTTTTTCCCATAGGAATGCATTGACCAGCGTTGATTGGCAAAATGCCATACAGAGTACAGCATTCGGCCAATCAATGCATCTCTGGTGTAGCAAAGCTCAGCGCACGGCCAGCTCTGCTACATCTCTGGTGTACCAGAGCTCAGCGCACACTCAGTCTGCTACATCTCTGGTTTAGCAGAGCTCAGTGCACAGCCAACACTGCTACATCTCGGGTGTAGCAGAGCTCAGCGAACGGCCAGCTGTGCTACATCTCAGGCTTAACACTGCTACATGGAGACTGCTGTGGACTGATCTTAGACTCCGCCTCCTTCGGCAGAACTAGCGTTGATTGGCCGAATGTTGTACTCTGTATGGCATTCGGCCAATCAACACTGGTCAATACATTCCTATGCGAAAAAGTCAGATCCCGCATATCGCAAGCTGACAGGGATCCCGACGAGATAGAGCCCCAAAGAGCTGGGTGAGTAACATTCCCACCTAAATAAAGGTAATCCCTAGCTAACTCTGCCAGTACATCTATCCCTGTCTCACAGTCACATAGTTCACAGTCTCATATGACCCGGATCTTAAATCCACTATTTTTATAAATTGGAGGTCACCTGATTTAGCCAGCCAATTACATTTTCCGATTTTTTTTCAATGCCTCCATTGTCGTAGTTCCTGTCCCACCTCCCCTACACAGTTATTGGTGCAAAAAAAAAGCGCCAGGGAAGGTGGGAGGGGATACGAATTTTTAAGGTGTTTGCCTCGTGGTATTCGATTGTAATCGAATACCTCGAACGGCCTGATATTCGATCGAATATCAATTTGATCGAACACAGTTCGCTCATCTCTAGTCCTGGACAATGTGGTAATTTTGGCAGATATTGGGTGAGAAGGCAAAGTGTTATTTTAAGGCAGGCCAGGGAGCTACAGTATGCTGAAATCTTACCTGGTCTTGTGTTCTCGTGTTCACGCTGCATTATTAGAGTGGTGTAGGGGACAGCAGTTGGTGTTCCAGACTGCTAATTTGCATATTGTAAAATAAATGAATATATAAGAAACAGGCATTAATCTATTGAAAAAAAAACTTGATTTTTTTTATTAGTTTTTGATTCCTTCTGCATTATATGTAATGTATCACATTGCATCATTTTAACCAATTGCAGAAGTTCAGATTACCTCGGTTACATCTGTATATACAGTAAAGTTAGTTTTCTGACAGATTTGTTTAGAATTTTAGTAGATTTCATTGTTACTATTAATATTATATTAATCCTTTCCAACAACTGCCGTACTAGTATGGCAGATGTGGGATGTTTAAAGATGGTGGCCGCTCGGGAGCATGGCAGCCGCTACAACCGGTGGGTGTCTACTGTTTTACACTGCAGACACCCAGCGCTAATGCCCCCAATCAGTGACCGCACCGATCGCGGGCATTATTCCCTCTGGAGCAGGGGTAGGGAACGTACGGCTCTCCAGCTGTTGCAAAACTACAACTCCCAACATGCATACTTGCTCTGCTGGTCTTGGAACTCCCATGGAAGTGGAGCATGATGGGAGTTGTAGTTTCACAGCAGCTGGAGAGCCGAAGGTTCCCTACCCCTGCTCTGGAGCCTTGGTCAAATCTGACCAAGCCGCCATTTTCCTGGGGATCACCAGCACCCGGAGCAAGCTCGGAGGCCTACGTCCCATTTCTATGACAGCTGAGAGCTTTGTGAAGGGCTCCCCTGGCCTGTCATTCAATAGTTTGTACTGTAGGCTACTCTATATAGCCTGTAATATAAATGCCGTTTTTTTTTTTTGGTTTTTTTTTTGCATTAGCATTGCAATGCATTACATTAGTGATTAGACCCTTTGGGGTTCTATACCCCTAAGGGGTCTAATAAAAAATTAAAAAAAAGTAAAATAAATAAAACATTTTTTTTTTTAAAAATGTAAAGTTCAAATCACCCCCCCTTTCCCTAGAACCCACATAAAAGTACTTAAATACTGTGAAATACATACACATTAACTATCCCTGTGTCCGAAAACGGCTGCTCTACAAATCTATAAAAAAAAATTTAAACCGTATGGTAAATGGTGTAGCGGGAAAAAAATGAAAAGTGCCAGACCAATGCTTTTTCACTGTTTTGCCTCTTTTAAAAAGTTTAATAAAAAGTGATCAAAGCAACAGCAATATCCCAAAATTGAATAACCAAAAAGTACACCTGACTCTGCGAAAAAGACACCTTAAACATCCCCGTACACAGAAGTATAAAAAAAAGTTACGTGTGTCAGAATATGGCGACTTATAGAATATAAAATTTTGGCACAGTTTTGGATTTTGGTTAAGGTGTTAAAATGTAAATAAAATCATGTAAATTTGGTATCCACAGAATCGTACCGAAACATAGAATACAGGTGACGTCGTTTTGGCTGCACGGTGAACGCTGTAAAAATAAATCCCATAAGAAAGTCGAACAAATGGACTTTTTCTTCAACTCCATTCCATTCTGAATTTTTTTTCCAGCTTCCCTTCCATTGTATAGAATAAATAATGCTAGCATCATGAAGAACAATTTGTCCCACAAACATTAAGACCTCTTATGGCTCTGAGAGCGGAGAAATAAAAAAAGTTATGAGGTTTGGAAGGAGGGGAGTCAAAAACAAAAAACGAAAATTGAAAAATGCCTGCAGCAGGAAGGGGTTAATGTAATAATTTAACCTGCTCTTTCAATAATAAACATTCTATAGTATATACTTGGAAGGGGATTATAAAGTGGCTGAGGTTCATACATATTACTCCAACTACAGCAACCTAATACCATATACTTCACATCTCCAGCAGCACAATATTCCAATCTGAATTATTCCTTTGTGGAAAATCTGATGTTTTATCATCACCACTTTTTCTCATTAGCACCATCTGCTGGTAACTAACGAATATTCTGAATCACAGATATATTCATCATATACTGTATATTCAGTGTTGGCATTTCATTGTACAAGGCTGTACTACAAATACATTGCATGCTGCTGAATGTATTTGTTGGATGTAGTTCTAATTTTTTATCTGACAATTTAATTTTTTTGTATTCCTTTAATTCTCTCAAAGTAGTCTATAGCCAGAAGAGAATGGTTCTTTCTCTAAAAATGAACAGAACTGTACTAGTAGAGATTCAAGTGTTATTAAATAGTTTAGTTTTGACTGGTTTCAACAATTTATAATAATTCCAATCTAAAAACATAAAAATTAAATTTGGATACTTTGCATCTTATTATAAATTGAGCTTAAACAATGCAGTTATCAGCTTTTCCAGCATATTTGTTAAGAATAGCAGTCCATAGCATTATTTTTGCAGTGAAAAGTATTGCAGATGAGGTCTGTTAAGGTAGATATCCAATCAAAATGGATCTGGTATAGAGGTCATGGATTTGTAATACATAGAATCCATGACAGTAGTGTGACAAGGACTTCATTCGGATGGTTTTTATCAACTAAGAGTGAGCAGAATGAATGACAGGAAGCAGAGATCAAGAAAACCATGAGAAATTGACAGAGAAAGTATATTGGAAAATTGTAGATTTTTTCAGTATACAAACAATAACACAGGCCGCTGTCATCAGATGCGGTCACACTTTACCACCAACGTTACATAGCGTTGGATTCCATATCTGGAGACATTAACAGCCTTTTTCACTGCTATTACTTATAGGCCCCCTGATGAATTGTTACATAAGAAATGCATAGCTACTGTATTAGAAGCGTCACTCTTCTCTTTGATAGATGTCTCAGAGCTATTTGAAGACATTAGGTGGTGTTGGCATGACAGTAGGCCAGTAACTTCACCACCTGGGTCCCCCCTTGGCGTAGTTAACTAGCCCAAAGCCTAAATTCATCTATTTAACTAGAATTTGGTGATTCTCTCCTGTGATCAGAAAGATCAGTTCATTGAGAGGGACAGTGTTAGGGAATTGCTAGATGAGCAATTGCCCAGTAGCAGCTGGTAAAACCTGGGAGGAAGGCAACGACAAGACAGTAAGACCTAAGACTGCACTCATCCCCAGTTGGTAGAGGACCACTTGGTGACAGTCCCTTCCTGTGATAAAAGTGATGACACAGAAGTCAGACAAGACAAACAACAAAGAAAGGGAGGTCAGCCAAGGAGTTCATACCAGTCGAGCAACACAGTACAGAATCGAAATTCAAGAGAATAGTCACAAGTAAAGCCAGAGGTTAGAAATATGTTTAGAGATAACCTGGGATTATCTGAAAAATCTCTGTTTAAGTGTTTTTTATTTTTTTGATCACCCATTAAACAATGTGATGCAGCCTGCTAATCTGAAAAATCTCCATTTGTCCATTTGTTAAGATTTTTGTTTGTTACCCAATACATAAATATACAAAAAACTTAGCAAGACACAATTTCTCTATGTACCCACATGAAAAGTCACCGTCAGTTGATTTGGCAAAATAAACTTGGCAGTGGCCCTGGCAGGGAAAGTGGGGATCCTTCTCCCCAAGATCTTTCTTGTAGGCAGGTCACATCTACATGTGGCATATGATCATCACCAGCTATTTCTCCTACTCCACACCAATGTCAGTCATCTATAAGGCAATGTGTTTCCAGGAAATAGCAATATGTGCCCAGTCATTTGGAGGTTCTACCACCTGACTTTCACCTGGCCAAGCTGCTGGTGGTGCTGTCGCTGCCATACCACTGAGTGTATTGCACTGCATTTTGCCAATTTATGACATGCGCTAAACATTAATGATGGAGAAATAGCCTCTATTATTTCTCAAGGAAAGCTGTCCCTGCTTTATATGGCCATGTGTTAGATAAATGTGGGCCTTTCTTTGTATATATCAGTCTGGGGAAGATGCACACCACTGGAGCAGCGATTATGGTCAAGAACAATACCCATGGCCCATGGTCAGTGTTTTGAGTGGCAGCAGCCACAGTCCAGAAATGCAACAAGTTCCACCCTGTTTGTGTAGACTCAGTTCCAACACTGTGAAGAGTCCATTTGCCTCTCTTGGAACCTCCTCCCTGGTTCTTTTCCAGCCCCCATTTTCACCAGAGCAAGGCATTGTTTCCACTCCTCCTCACTCATTTCATGGATGAAAGGTGGAGTGCTGCCATGTGGTTTTACAGATAATGAGCCTGGATGAGTGGAATCACAAAGTAAAAGAGCTGTTCTGTTGAATCCTGCAGCAAGTATCCTGCTGGATAGCTCCTTGTCAACTACAACTAGACAGCATTGCCAGTGACAATGGCAAACAATATTAGTAGAACATTGTAGTTGGATAAAATAGCACATTGTCCCTGTAAGATATACAGTATGTGCTGAATTTAGTAACTCTGCCTTTGCACCACCTTATTCATGACGTTCCAACTTAGTGGAGCTCCACCTTAAACATGCTGGAATGTCTGTATGAGCAGCAAAAGGCGGTGAACAATTATTGCATACAGCAGATCATAGGGACAATGTGTTATTTCTAGATCCGTCATTGGAGGCTCATAAAAGAAGTATGTCGACTTCTCAAGCCCTTTTGAGGAGGTCACCAAATTTGTCCACAGGGACATCTGCAGTAATATGATTTATTATATATCTTACACTAAACATTTACACTCATGTAATAAGGAACGGAAGAGAAAAAATAGATTCCATCTCTTTGTCAATGTCATCAACCTAGGATGATGCAAGGGGAACTGGAGGAGGATGAAGATCTGTGTCATGGTCAGAACTGTATGCTCTGCTGCTTACACATCGACAAGCATATTATAAGCATCAAGCAGAGGGATGAGTACTGAATGGCAAACCCTCACTATAAAGCCAAAATGGGGGAACTTTTCCTTGTCTCCCAATGGGAAGGAAAATTAGAATATTATCAGGATATGCTGATACCTAGCTTGCCTCAGTATTTAGACAGACTACTGCATGCATACCCAGGTGGCTTCTACCTGCTTCAAGTCAACCTCACTCAGCCAGTAGCAGTAATAGCCAGTCTAGTATCTGGAATATGGTGAAGTAGAAATGTTTCGCCTTGAAGTGATAACCAAACCCATAAAAGACAACTGACACCCATTGGCTGTACCAGCAGGTACAGTTGTATCTAGAGTGCACCTATATAACAACAACAGATAACTTTGACCTCATGGAATTCTGGGCCAATAGGTTAGAGCAGTGGGAGGAGCTGGCCTGGTGTGTCATGGGAGTTTTATCTTGGAAAATTTACTTTTGTACCAATGTATCAGGCTTGAATATTTGAGGATTTTCACACACCTCTAGCTGATGCCTCCAAATAGAGCTGGAACCATCTCTCTGTATCATGCTCCAAATACTTTACTGATGATGGTGCCTTCTACTCCTAAACAGCCGGACATCATCTATTGAAGTCTCATCATCTATTGACACTCATGTAGCTGCAGCTACCACCACTGACAACTCTCAACCATACATGTCCAGCAGCCTGGTCCATCATATTAATCCATACTTTACTGCCTGTTGCTCATGCTGTCACAGCTATCACCGCTGCTACCACTCAGCCAGACATGTCCTGTGGCCTGATCCTTTATATCATTCCATGGCATACTGCCAATCATAATGCCACATCTACCACCACAGCCACCACTCAACCAGACATGTCTTACAACTTAATTCATGATATCATTCCATACTATATTGTCACTTATGTTGCTACAGCTACCACTGTTGCAAGCCAATGGAGGGAACCGGAGGATGCAAGTAGTAGTGATGGTGATAATGTTACAGGGTGGGTCAAGTACACTCAACCGAACACCTCCAGCTCAGCACCTAGGTTAGACACTGACAAGGGTGGCTTGTGTGGTGCCTGATGGTGATATTTGTTGTTCAATCAGGGTGCTTCCAGTTGGAGAGGGGTGCTCACTCACCCTGAGCCATGTTGTATTGTTCGGAATGGCCCTGATGGTAAGCACAGGAATGACTCAGGAGGCAGTGTTAAAGTTTAACCAAGGTGAGGGGTTAAGGGGGTTGTCCGGGTAAAAATTGTATTTTTTAAATAGGCCAGGGGAGGTGAAAAAAAATTAAAAATTATCCTCACTTCCCAGTGTTGTCCAATCTTGCCAGTCCATTGTTGTCTTCTGGTAGAAGATCAATCAGAGGCTTCAGCAAAGGACACGTGACGTCACTACCTGTGACTTCCTAGGTCTCCTCCTGAAGCCATTTCTTAGGAAGCACGACTCCTATTTCCTTTTAGGCTGACTCACAGTCTTTTGTGAAATAACAGATCTATCTTCCCTGTCTCAGGACTGTCTGATGTTTTTCTTGGGCCAAGATTCTCCCCTCCCTCTGAGACGGTTGAGAGCTCATCAGCGTTGTCAGTTCTAGTGCCAGCACACATTAGGCACTGAGGATATAATGGTTCCAGTGGTTTGTGGTTGGCCAAGGCTGTACTATGCCTTCTAAAACAGAAGTGTAGTTAACAGTTGGAATTAAACCAAAGAGGAAAAACACAAAAGGGAAGCTGCAAACTAATAAAACCCATACAAAATACACAATGACATACATACATCCAGTAGCACCTAAAATAATAGCATAAAGCACAAGACAATTTAAGTAGTGACCATTGGGATACTTCACCACACTGCCATCACTCAACCAGACATGTCCAGTGGCGTAATCCATCATATTATTCCATGCGTATTTCCACATTCAACCCAAAACAAATCTTGGTCCCAAACCCTAAACACAATTAATCTTGAGAATTTCACCCATCTCTATTTGTGTACCACCAGGCCTTACCATTGTAATATTTAACACACAACACTGTTTTATTCTAGTCAGAATGTCACTGGGATGGAGAATACTGCAAAATGCTAAACAAGAATACAAAACAGTACCAATGAAATATGGTATCCTAGCAAAATCTTACAATATTACAAAAAAGTCACCCATGGCAGAAGAGGATATCTTATTCTTAGGATTTAGAAGAGTAAGTTGAACTCTTGGCCCACCACCTATTATCTTCTTATGTGGTGAAAGCCTATGGGCCCCCTATGGCACCAAGATTTAGATGTCCCTGTTAGTCAACCAACAATTAGTTCTATGAAGGGGTCACAAAGCTTCAGTGTACCTTATCCACATATGTGGCTTGTAAATTGGAGTGAAGTACCACTGGAGAAGTACCAAATGGACAAGTATCTGTGTCTGAAAAAATATTCTTTAGATCAAATAGTCATTAATGTATATATCCAGCAGACATCTTTAATTCACAATATGTGTCTAAGTTAGCCAAGAGTTAACCTGAAGTCAAAAAAATTCAAGACTGCCCACTGAGATTTTTCCTCTAATGAAATATGTTAACTCCCTTATCGATACACTAAATAACTTCCATGAGTACATAAAGAAAGTCTAATATGAGCTCTATACTTCCAAAGTTATTAAAGAAGGTTGTCTTTGTCAATGTGTGCATGCTGTTCTCTGTTCATATTACAGAGTTCTTTAATTCCAGCACTGTCAGGGTGGTAAGGTCATGACAACTCTATTTGCCAAAATTAGGGCACATTGGAGACTTCATTAAAAACTAATTAGTATAATTTTATAGAACAATTTTCTGGGAAGGAACAGAGGGATGGGAAAACACATCTGAGTTATAAATGTAGATTAACTATTTAATGATTTTCATGTACTGATTAAAAGATTCAGATTTAGTTTCACAAAAAAGATAGTTCTACAAAATAAAGGAATAGTAAACAGCCTAATACAATTAGCTACACTGTAAAAGCTGAAGACGAGCCATAGGTACAGTGTACAATGAAACTACAGCGCTTAAAGGGGCTCTATCAGCAAAATCATGCTTATAGAGCCCCACATATGCAAGAATAGCCTTTAAAAAGGCTATTCAGGCACCGTAAAAGTTATATTAAACTACCCCCCAGTTTTAAAATAATACCCTAAAAAAGAATGTTATCTACTTACGGATCGTGCATGCTGGGCGGGCATTCAGGGTGCGCCATCTTCTTCATCCCCGCCTCTTCTTCCTCCGATGTCCTCCAGTCCCGTCCTCCTCCGGCGCTTGCGAACTGACACTGATATAAAAAAAATGGCCTGGGCGCCTGCACAGTAGCATGCAGCTTCTACTACGGCTACTGCGTAGATAGAAGCCTATCATCTCCATTATTTTTTTAGTCAGTCGAGGGTGTCGAAATTGACCAGTATAAAAAAATTCTAATTTTAAAAAATCTAAATTTCAAACCCTTCCAGACAATACAAAAAAGTACTGTATATATGTATATATTTCTCCATTAGGCATAATTATCACACTCCATGTCCAAGGTCAAAGGCGTGGATCGGGTTCTGAATATTTTTTCTTTTGTCTTCAGGTTAGAATTGGAATGTGGTCTCTATTTCAATCACTAATGGATATCTCGTGTATGTGTATTAGTGGGGAGTCTGTGCGATTGTCTGTTGAGTCATTTTTGGAACTTGGTAGTATTGCCAGTCATGTTTGTTTTATGCAGTTCATTTAGTTGATTCCACAACAGTAAGATTTTGTGCTTTCCTGGTCATCTTCGGTTATTTGACAGTGTTGACTTCCGGTTGCTGCCTTTTCTTTTGTCGAAATTTTCTTCTGGTATACGAGTTTGAAGTTTACCTATGAGTAGTTATTTACGTGAATTTATTGTAAAGCGAGGCTATCAAGGGTTATTGAAAAGGCAAGAAACTACACATCATAGCAAGAGTGAAGGGAAGTCTTGAGTCCTCATATTAAAATTGAGGAGACTGCAATCCTATGCCTCATTCTAATCTACCACTGGAGATCTAAAGAAGTTATGCAGGTGTTATGATCATATTGGGACTTTGAAACTGAACCTTGACCTAAAGGATAAAATCACAAGAAATTCCCTCAGTGAACTATAGGAGAGGGAGGAATTTAAGGGACATATAAGTGCATAGCCACTTCTTCCCTGAAACATGGAATCAGACCTAGCTGAAAAAAATAAAATAAAATTCATGGTACCTTTAAATACAGCTCATGCAAGGCCTATGATTGTATTGTAAGAGCATCCATTTTAAAATGCATTAACTGCAAAACATCTGTAATATTCACACACATAACAGGGCAATGAATAATAAGAAAATCATGACATCTATTCTCAAGGTAGTAGGGATAGAACAAGCCTTTCATACTCCGTACCATCCACAGAGTAGTGGTAGAGTAGAGAGGTTGAACGGTACCTTGAAGTCAAAAATTCAAAAGGCCATGGCTGATACAGGTAAGCCTTGGACTGAGTGCCTTCCCCTAGCACTCTTCTCGGTAAGGTACACGCCAGATAAGAGGACAGGTCTGAGTCCATTTGAGATTCTTTTTGGGACAGCCCCTAGGTTGGGATTGTATTTTCCACAATTGCTCCAAATGCAATATGGTGTGATGACAGACTATGTGATAACTTTACAGAAACAATTAACTAATATACACTCCCGAGTTTTCTCTTCCCTTCCAGATCCTGAAGCAGTTCCAGTTTCTCATCCCCTCCAGCCAGGAGATTGGGTGGTGATAAAGAGACACGTGAGAAGGGCTCTGGAGCCACGGTACGACGGTCCATTCCAGGTCCTGTTGACGACCAGCACAGCTGTGAAACTGCAAGGGAGGCCTAACTGGGTGCACGCCAGCCACTGCAAGAAGGTGACGGCCCAAGAGGAAGGATGTTGAAGAAATACCTGATGATCCTAATTGTTGCCTCGGTGGTGTCTTCATTAAATGATGTTCTTAAGGACAAATGGGACAACAAGTTGATAAAGCACCATCAGGTTCTGATAAAGGACATGGAACCAGAGAAGAAGCCAAAGGACTGTTGGATTTGCACTCATAGTCCAGTATCTGCCGCCACTATGCCTTATTTAGCCGCTCCCCTGACAGAAACTGAACTGTTCAACGTTAAATGTGAGGATGATGTGTTTCATTTTAATGATCCCAGATGGGGGGAGATAGCAAATGTAAGTGTCCCATTACCCATAGCAGGGTGGGTGACCTCACCATGGTGGCAGATGAATATGACTGCAGTTTCGGGACGTACTCAGATCCTTGTGCATGACGGAATTGGGTGGGTGCCCAGAGATGTTGTGGGAACTCTAGACCTGAGAAAGATACCAGAGGACAGAATTCAGATCAGCTTTGACAGAAGTCTAGAATCCAGATACGTAGCTAATGCTTTTAACCCCCTGTATGTCGAAAGATACATACATAATGTTTCATGGCCATATGCTAGTCTGTTCCCAAGTGGGAATGAGGAGAGCTGTAAAATACAGGTCCACAACATGGAGTGCGATGAGTCTGTCCCCTACACACCCAAGACCACAGTTTGTGGTAATCCGCATGCTGGTTATTGTTCCCCACTAGGGTCGGCAGATAGGTGGTGTATCTTGGCAAATGTCACTAAGTTGGTAGACTATGCTCACAGAGGTGTATTGGGACATTCTAACTTGTGGCAGTTGCCAAGGGATTTGTTTTGGGTGTGTGGAGGGAATGCTTACAAATGGATCCCCACCGGCAGCAGTGGAACATGCACACTGGCACGACTTACCCCCGCAACTTTTATAATATCACACAGCACTGTTGAGTTGGAAATGTTCGCCAAAACCAAACAGGGACCACCTCGACATGTAATAAATAAAAGGGCCAAAGATAACCAACTTCGGAGAGGTGGAAGACCCCATTTAGTGTCCATGAGCGCCGGAGATAAGATTGGTAGCACAATATTTCTATGGCCAATGGTGATGCAGACATGGGATAAACTGGTCGAGTCTACTGACTATCTGGATGAGCAAATATATGACATCTTAGATTTGCTGAATGAGACTAACACTATACAAGGACAACTGATAGTAGTCACAAACCAGCATACAATAGTATTGGACTACTTGACTGCGGTTCAGGGTGGTATGTGCCAGGTAATAGGGCCTACTTGCTGTCATTACATTGATCCAGAGGGGAATCTCCAGGTACATGCAGGAGTCAGGAAAATCCAAGAAATGAGAGAAAAGTGGGAAAAAGAGCATGCAAAGAAACAAGATAGTTGGTGGTCCGACACTTTGACATTCCTGAATCCTGCAAACTGGTTCAAAGGTGTTAAGGGATGGATTGTGGGAATTCTGCATTTCATGTTTCAGGCAGTCCTGATTTGCTTAAGCCTCTATGCATTGTACAAACTGATTGTTTATTGTGTAAGAAAGGGTGCTCGTGAGAGCGGAGGAACATATGGAACGTATGTGGACATGGCCCCCACTGAGGAGGTATACGATCAATTGAACCTCACTCAGCATATGCGAGAAACTAGGATGTTGTGATGCTTAACACAATGGCTTGTTTATATGACCTGGAATCTGGTGAAGAGAAGGAGAATTAAAGAGAATTAAAAGTCCAGCAGTTTGTTCTCAAACTGAAATACAGGCATTGAACATGTTATTGTGTTAAATCACAAAAGGGGGGAAATGTGATCGATATCCAATGTCCCTTTAAGAGATATGGAGAACATTTTATATTCAGCTTGGCTTATTCTAAAGATATAAAGATTTGCAGAAAGAGCTGCTTGCATTACACCATATGATTTCACAACTCTCTCTCTCCTTCCTCTTTCGATTCTAGCTATTGAAGTAACAGACACCTTGTGTCAGCATAACTGACCCAGGGCAGAAGGGGGGCAAGGGAGAGTTGTCTGAATCTAGATATCTAGGCCAAGGGTGAAACCTAACATAAGCTGACAAATGATCTTTGCCATGATTATTTTTAGGACTAACGGAAACTGTTAAGATTAAGGCCCTATAAGGAATATCATAATGATTGCTTATAGAGATATAGAGATGATTAAAGTGGGAGGGTCAAGGAAATCATCCCGCCAATGATAAATCGTAATCATAAATTGTTGGGCATGTTTCATTATAATGGACACGACCATTTATTCTACTGTATAAAATCTTATGCGATGTGCAATAAACAAGGAACTTGCTGATATCACCAATTGTGTGTGTCAGGTTGGTTGATTTCCACATGAGCTCATTATATGTATATATATACATACAACTATACATAATTTGGCACCGCTTGACAATCAAGATGATGAACCCAGTTTGGGGTTCCGATAACAATAATGACCCGAGTATGAGAGGAGGATAAGTGGCTTGGCCAAAAAAGTTGTGGCTGATAAAGGGGATGTATACATCTTTTGCCCAGTTAAACGCTAGCAGCCAATGTATTAAGGCCCTGGACATGATGGAGATATTATGTCATGTGAAGGGCAGCACATTATTTTGAAATGGGGGGCTGCAACCACTGGGTGTATGCCCCCTATGTGACATATGTGAGACGTCATGTTGAAAGCGGGACTGGCAATTGCTAAGTAGGTGGACAGTAATTTCAATGGGCATGGCCTGAGCTATACGTATACCAGACTAGGCCAGTGATGGCGAACCTATGGCACGCATGCCAAAGAGGGCACGCAGAGCCCACTCTGCTGGCAACGTGTGAGGTCGCCCTGATCGCTCACTAACGGGGAATCTGGTACAGGATTCCCCGTTAGTGAGCGATCGCTGCCTTCAGCTGGTTGTGCAAATGCTCAGTGTAGGCCGCGCATACAGACTGCAGAGTGTGACCTCTGAACCAGCGCGGGCGTGATGACGTAGGTGGGGCATATTGTACTGTGTGTGGGGGCCACTGTGGGGCAGATTGTACTGTGTGTGGTTCCTTCACTATTTATATCACACAGTATCTGTTTTATAGCAGACATAATATTAGTACAGGCCGTAATAACATTTCACGGTGACTATAAAATAGATCTGTGTGATGTAAATAGTGAACATTAATTCGACTGCGATACAAAAAAAGAATGGATGACTGTTTTCTTACCGCATATGAAGAAACAATTTCGGGAGGTGCCAAACCTAGCCTCCGGGCTAGTGGAGGACAAGCCAGCAATGGTGTGGAAAGGAAAAGGTTGGTTTGCGACACTCCTTCAGTAAAAAACTTTTCTTTTATTTAATCCATTAAAAAGAGACACACATAACAAAAAAAAAGGAAGTCATTTTATCTTTGGGCTTTGTTCACATTGAGTCTTTGTTTGAAGTCACCTAATCAAACGCAGAGCTCCGTGTAATGACTGATCCTTTATTTTGAGGTGGTTCTTGATAACATATTCATTGTGTACATATATATGGTGCCATTGTTAAAGCCTGTCACCTTATCTTTTGGGCTTTGTTCACATTGAGTTTTTGCTTGAAGTCATCTAGTCAAACGCAGAGCTCCTTGCTATAACTTATCCTTTATAGAGTAACACCTTATCCTTTTAGGACAATACCTTGTAGTATTTTGTATGCACTAGAGCTAAATTTAGATTTTATATTCATAGCATTCTATTCACACTGGCATATGTATATGTTTATATTCATGTTGAAATTTGTATGTTCATTATGTCACATTATCATTGTTTATACTATTATAGAGTTTTGTTTATGCTCTTTTTGTAACAACTTTATTTGTAAGGATATTCCTTGTATTAACATCACAGGTTGTAGCTGCGTAAATTAATTAACTAATGAGAAGGGGTTACACCCCATTAGGTATATATTCTGGACTTTTCCTTTAGGGAAACAGGCTATGACTAAGGGGCAGCGATGTCCCCGAAACGCGTAAGCGGTTTCTTTTAAACGCACCCCTCTTGTGTGTTTTTTGCACTTCCTTTTTTTTTTGTTATGTGTGTCTCTTTTTAATGGATTAAATAAAAGAAAAGTTTTTTACTGAAGGAGTGTCGCAAACCAACCTTTTCCTTTCCACACCATTAGTGAACATTAATTGTTTAAAAGTACCAAATGCAGCGACCTTTACCTTTCAGTACAAGCTCTGTAAAGCCTCATTCACACGACTGTAATTTGTAGGTCTGCAATTATGGTTCCACAGAGTTTTAAGGTTAAATTGCCGTGTTGGCACTCCGTGATAATTTATTGGGTTTTGGTTTGCGGTTTGGGCACTGGGTCTCAAAAAGGTTCGCCATCACTGGACTAGGCAGATACATCCAGACATAAAACATGCTTCATGAGGATCAACCAAGAGTTATTTTCCGGATTGCTGTCTGAGTGTATAATAGTGCCCCAATTGCTCCTCTCTGATGAGTATATTCTATTGATGACAATGTGGATGATCATATCAGATGTGATGTCAGTGGAGTCAGTCAGTCCAATTGCCTCCTCCCACTTGTACATGTACAGGTAATTAGGGGCTATATGGCCATAAGGAGAGAAGAGAATCTTGACCCTTAGTGGAGGTGCCATCCTGGCAAATATTCTCGAATGTAGTGGGAAGGGAGATTACTAGGGACCCATGTAGTGACTGAACAAAATGAACCACCTGCTAATAGTAAAGTGGATCTGTTGTGGAAACTCAAGTCAAGTCAAAGGGCCTGAGCTCCAACGTTGCAGGATCAACCATATCTGCTATCCTAAACAGGCCTACCCTGCCCTGAACCATACACTGACCATGTCAGTCAACAGTCCCTCAGGGAGGAGGGGATTAAACAGGAAAGAGACCATTGAGGAATGTCTAGATGAAAAGGGGAATAGTGAATGACAAACATACCAAATAGTCCTAGTGAAATGAATGGGGCCTAGCAGGGGAGGGAAACAAGGGGGAGAGCCAAACCACAACAACTCATTAGGATGCATAGGTGCAAGCCACAGCTTCTCAGTTTCTACCCATTTGGTATATGCAGGCAGAGCTGTCCAAAATGGGATAAAGTGCAGGTGGATTGCCCAGGAATAGAGAAGAAGATTCTCCCACACCCCTCCTTGCCAGCATCACCAACCAAAGAATGTGATGATGCTTAGTACCGGCAGAGAAAACGCTACTGGGAGTGTTTTGAAATGTTAAAGCAACTTCAGTAGAAAGGTCATTTTAACTGCTGTGATTTGCTGCAGCAGAGAGATAAGTAGTGGTTGCCACTTGTCTGAGAGGGTCCTGAGTTCGAAAAAGAGCTATGGATAGTTTGCAGAGTAAAGGGTTGTGCATGTGGCAGAAATATGATTTCCAAGATAGCAAATGGAGCTAATTCTCCATTTCTACAGTGTAGAGTTAGGAGGTTGTGGGGGATGTTAAGAGGTAGCACTTTTGTCTTAGAGGAATGAATTTTATATAATGAGAGATCACTGTATGCCTCTAGCACTCTCAATGGATTAGATAGAGTGGTATGAAGGGAAGTAAGGGTAAGAAGCACATCATCCGCAAAAAAGGAAACCTTAAATTCCCTATTTCGGACCCTAAAGCCCTTAAGATTGGGATTCCGTTGAATCATGGCGGCAAGAGATTCGATACAGAGAGCAAAAATTAACCACGAATCTATAGGACAAGTGATGTCACTTACTTAGGTCTCTTGCCAGCAGGACAGTCGTTCAGCTTATTGTAGTTTGCTGATAAAGCCAGGTCTGTTATCTCTCTATGTAAACAAGCAGATAACACTGAGTTCATTCTGTACAAAAATCTGCACATTATCTGACCTGCAGAAGTGTTGTGTGTCCCGTTCAGCAAGCTGGGGGGAGGGGGGCGGTGGATGCAGGAAGTGAGAAGCAGACACTGCAGGGAGACTGCTGATACAGTGATATGGAAAGACCCCTTTAACTGATTCATTTGTGAGTAATGGAGAGCTGAAAGAAAGACTGCTGAAGAATAAACCTGTATAAAAAGTGGATCTTTTGTGAATAAAGATTTCCTCTCCTTATTTGGCAAAAATGTGAGATTCAACTTTAACATTCTACTTTTCCTTCAAAAAGTATAGTTGGCAACTATTATGTAGAAATGCTGAACTATAGCTGCAGGCTTTGCCTATGACATTTTGCATAATCCAGAGCAAGTGTGTAAATTTATATCCAGATAGGCTAATCAGGCCAAGAACAAAAGTCTTGTATCTTCTGCCCTGATTGCAATCATATCCTACATTGAAACTCATATACAAAATACTGAAACTGCATAGAAGTTCATCACTTTATACAATAATTTTAATCACTTGATTACTTCATTGTTCAGCAATATGTTGGCAGTTTTGCAATATGGAAAGGTGAAGTTAACAATATGGTATTGCAACAGACATTGACCACATTCTGTATCTAAAGAAGCATTCATACTTCTCATTAAAGGGACAGGTGCCACGTCCCCTTTTGAAACCCCACACCTTTGCTGCCAAAACACTTCTAGTCAACATGCCCTAACACGCCCCTTTCTGCCCCCTTTCCATTGTGTTGTGACAGGTCCCACACCCTCCTCCAACCCCCCCACACACTCCCTCCCAGCCCACCAACTGCCCCTAGCAGCTGTTGCAGACCGCCCCCTTAACAATTCTCTTCAAAGTGGAATGCCCCCCCCCCAGCCCTCCTCCATCCTGCTCACACCCCCTCCACCAACAGACATGCCTGGACTTGTCCCATCAGCATTCCTCCCCCTTTTCACCCAAGGATCAGTTTGATAATGTCATGTAATCATGTTTAATATACCGTCCTGAATCAAAAACTACAACACTATCGTTCACCTTTTATAGCTACATCATTCTGCGCTGACTATATTACATTGTGCGTATAGTTGTGTGCAGTGGTGAACCTACCTTTTTCGCCGCCCGGGGCGGACGACAGAAAGCAAAGGGGGCGTGGCGGAGTGGCGTTAGCAGGCAGAGATCAGGCAGGGAGAGGACCTGCTCTCTGCCTGAGCGTGAGGGGAGGCCGCTGGAGCAGCGCTGCGTCCACAGGGCCTCCCCAATCCACCGCTCGGTGACGGTGACGCTAAGTCAGTACAGGATAGCTTGTCCTGGACTGGCTTAGGTAAGCAAAAATGCTGCCCTCCCCGGGGCCCTGGCATAGCGCCGCCTGAAGCGGTCGCTTCAGGTCGCCTCATGGGAGGTGCGGCGCTGGTTGTGTGTGGTTCTGCGTTTAGAATGAACATGTGCATAATGCGTCTCTCACATCACGTATTAGGAGCATGCGTCTGCCTAGCTATACACTCACAAAGACATGTCTGGGGCATGTCTGAAAAAGCCTCCTGTATATTATTATGGTAGAGGCATGCCGGGGCATGTCTTATGAGCCATCTCTGCATTATATTATTAAGGTAGGTGCTAATCCACCGACCAATTTATAAAGCTAATGTCGCTATACAAAGTGAGAACAGACAAAAACACAAACTTTTAAAAATTAAAGAGTTTAAAAAGTTTATTCAATATTACATTATACAACATACAGTATTGGAATCCTGACTGCTAAATTATTCAGTATTACAATAATCATATACAATTGATCAGTATATACAATTTACAAGCTTAACCAAGAAGATTGTAGCATCAGGTTAAATTGTCATTTTGGAAGTAAGGGCTCGTTCACATCTGCGTCGTCGGTCCTTATTGCAGGTTTCCGTTTCCTGCATAAAACAGATGCAGGAGACGGAAGCCTGCAGGAGACTTTCTCACCCATTCATTTGAATGGGTGAGAAAGCTGTCCGCCCGTGCGCGGCAGTGAGCGTTTTGCGCTCTCCGCCGCGAAACCGGGTTTTATAATCCGGACACAGAGTCGGACATGCAGTACTCTGTGTCCGGATAAAAAAATCCGGTTTCGCGGCGGAGAGCGCAAAACGCTCACCGCCGCGCACGGCCGGACCCGGTCTGTGGTTTCCGTCTTCTGGCATGCAGAAGACGGAAACCACAGAACGGAGACCCCAGACGCAGGTGTGAACCCAGCGTAAGCTGGCCTTTGTAACAGCAATAGCTGCGGAGGGTTTGGTCAGGAGATGGTGCTTAGGGGTGGCATTTACAGAAGTCTCATTCGGAGGACTCAGTACTATAGGGGCGTCCATGCTGGGGAGAATTTTGGATTCACTGTAGCTAGATCTAACCTTCCTCTAGTATCAAATAACACAGCGCTCCCCCAGTGTTCCCCTTTTGAATGTACACAAAGCCTGAGTATCTGTGGCTCGTATTTATTAAGGAGCATGGTGGTCCTGACTAAGAAATTAGAACACTTGCAGGCCAAGCCTCAATCCAAGAGCGCACCGCCATCTTCTTCCAAGTCCCCGACACAACTTTCCAGGGGGACTGCCCACAGATGACTGACATTTTCATTGTCTGAATGAGTCAAGCTATGCAGCCCAGGGGTCCTTGTCACTGACATCTGTGATGAGGAGGTCCCTCCCATGGTGTTGGGCATGAACATCCTGAAGGGCTGTTACGGAGAAATGCTGTGGCTGTTGTGTCCTATGTGGCTCCAGAAGACATCATTGAGTTTTCTACTCCCTCTACATGTCAGTCTTCACAGAAAGTCGCCTCCAAAAGAGAGAAAAATACTGACAGAACCTGGCGGAAGGACTTGCACATTGGAACCTCAGACACTCCATCTGAAGGAGTTCTTGCTGTGGTGAAGAAATGCCAGTCAGCCTTCAGTCAGCATCCACTGGACTTCAGGCACACCAACTTTATTAAGCATACTATCCCTCCTGGCTCACATCCTCCTACCAAGGAGAGGTACAGAGCTATGCCGCTGGCTAACTATCGGAGGACATTAAACTGGGGGCAGCTGGCGGGGGACATTAAACAAACTGTGGATGCACCAGGAGAGACTTTATACTGTGGGCTCAATTGAGGATAACATTATAATGTGGGGGCATATAATATAAGGGTTATTGTGTGGGGAGCACAAATAGAAATGGATCAGAATGGGTGGAGTCAATTCAGAAGTGGCAGGAGCTAAATTAGCAGTGGCGCGCTATGGGCATTGCATATTTTGTCCCTCTTTCTGTCCTTTGAAAGTTGGGAGGTAAGTATTTGGCCATTTCTTGTATATGTACCTACACTATTTATGGAGGTGTGTAAGTAAATCGTCCGGCACTGAGAGTTAACATTGTAGTCAGATCACTCATACCATATGTATACATCACTTTATAGATGGGTATATATGTATACAGTATATACATATGAGTCTTTGTATGTGCATGCGTCTGTTTATATATGTGTCTGTCTATAGTTTAATACATAATTTTCGTCTTCTCTGTTTAAATCTTTCCCTTTTTCATGTATTTTTGCTACTTGCACAATACTTCCTATATATACAGTCCTATGAAAAAGTTTGGGCACCCCTATTAATCTTAATAATTTTTAGTTCTACATATTTTCGTACTTGCAACAGCCATTTCAGTTTGATATATCTAATAACTGATGGACACAGTAATATTTCAGGATTGAAATGAGGTTTATTGTACTAACAGAAAATGCGCAATATGCATTAAACCAAAATTTGACCGGTGCAAAAGTATGGGCACCTCAACAGAAAAGTGACATTAATATTTAGTACATCCTCCTTTTGCAAAGATAACAGCCTCTAGTCGCTTCCTGTAGCTTTTAATCAGTTCCTGGATCCTGGATAAAGGTATTTTGGACAAACAATTCAAGTTCAGTTAAGTTAGATGGTCGCCGAGCATGGACAGCCCGCTTCAAATCATCCCACAGATGTTCAATGATATTCAGGTCTGGGGACTGGGATGGCCATTCCAGAACATTGTCATTGTTCCTCTGCATGAATGCCTGAGGATTTGGAGCGGTGTTTTGGATCATTGTCTTGCTGAAATATCCATCCCCGGCGTAACTTCAACTTCGTCACTGATTCTTGAACATTATTCTCAAGAATCTGCTGATACTGAGTGGAATCCATGCGACCCTCAACTTTAACAAGATTCCCGATGCCGGCATTGGCCACACAGCCCCAAAGCATGATGGAATCTCCACCAAATTTTACAGTGGGTAGCATGTGTTTTTCTTGGAATGCTGTTTCTTTTTGAACGCCATGCATAACGCCTTTTTTTTATAACCAAACAACTCAATTTTTGTTTCCAAAATGAAGCTGCCTTGTCCAAATGTGCTTTTTCATACCTCAGGCAACTCTATTTGTGGCGTACGTGCAGAAACGGCTTCTTTCTCATCACTCTCCCATACAGCTTCTATTTGTGCAAAGTGCACTGTATAGTTGACCGATGCACAGTGACACCATCTGCAGCAAGATGATGCTGCAGCTCTTTGGTGGTGGTCTGTGGATTGTCCTTGACTGTTCTCACCATTCTTCTTCTCTGCCTTTCTGATATTTTTCTTGGCCTGCCACTTCTGGGCTTAACAAGAACTGTCCCTGTGGTCTTCCATTTCCTTACTATGTTCCTCACAGTGGAAACTGACAGGTTAAATCTCTGAGACAGCTTTTTGTATCCTTCCGCTGAACAACTATGTTGAACAATCTTTGTTTTCAGATCATTTGAGAGTTGTTTTGAGTAGCCCATGATGCCACTCTTCAGAGGAGATTCAAATAGTAGAACAACTTGCAATTGGCCACCTTAAATCCCTTTTCTTATGATTGGATACACCTGGCTATGAAGTTCAAAGCTCACTGAGGTTACAAAACCAATTTTGTGCTTCAGTAAGTCAGTAAAAAGTAGTTAGGAGTATTCAAATCAATAAAATGATAAGGGTGCCCATACTTTTGCACCGGTCAAATTTTGGTTTAATACATATTGCGCATTTTCTGTTAGTACAATAAACCTAATTTCAATCCTGAAATATTACTGTGTCCATCAGTTATTAGATATATCAAACTGAAATGGCTGTTGCAAACACCAAAATATTTAGAACAAAAAATGATTAAGATTAATAGGGGTGCCCAAACTTTTTCATAGGACTGTAAGATATATGTAATATGATAAAGATACACAAGACTGCGTCCATGTATTATTAAACGGGTTTTCAGGGTTTAAAACACATATTCTTGTCAGTGACATATGCAAATGAGGTTGACCTTTTGCATTGGAATTCCAAGTCCATTATGACATCAGCAGAACGTGATGACATCACAATGGTGGCAAGAGTATAAATAGACCTGACACTACAGGAGCTACTCAGAGGATGCTGACAGATGAAGATGTCCATGCTGAGGAGAGGACTACAACACAGGTATCTACAGTAGGAAGATTTAGCCCAGTACTATAGGGGTGTCCATGCTGGGGAGAATTTTGGATTCACCATAGTTAGCTCTAACCTTCCTCTATTATCAAGTAACACAACGCTCCCTCAGTGTTCCCCTTTTGTATGTGCACATAGCCTGAACATCTGTGGCTCTTATTTATTATAATAGTAATGCTTAACTATGGATGAAATCACACACACAGTTTTTTGTGCAATTTTTTGAGCCAAAACCAGTACAGAACTGATAGAAATAGACATGTCCATCCTTTATCTGTCCCCTTCTTCCATTTGGATCCACTCCTGGCTTTGACTCAAAAATTCACAATGAAATCTGCTCCAAAACTGTATGTGTGATTGTAGCGCATAGTGGTAATTGTGAATACCCTTCAATACCCCTCTGGACCCTTAATCCTCCAAAGGCCGCCACATCTACTTGTCAACATTAAAGGCTGTTGCAACACCCGAGCCAAATGATGTGGCCTTTATGGATGGTTATATATATATACAGTATATACATATGAGTCTTTGTATCTGCATGCGTCTGTATATGTGTCTGTCTATAGTTTAATACACAATTTTCATGTACTCTTTTTAAATCTTTCCCTTTTTCATGTATTTTTGCTACTTGCACAATACTTTCTATATATAAGACATATGTAATAAGATAAGGATACACTAGACTGCATCCAAGTATTATTAAACATGTTTCAAGGTTTAAAACACATCATCTTGTCAGTGACATATGCAAATGAGGTTGACCTTTTGCATTGGAATTCCAAGACCATTATGACATCACCAGAACGTGATGACATCACAATGGTGGCAAGAGTATAAATAGACCTGACACTACAGGAGCTACTCAGAGGATGCTGACAGATGAAGATGTCCATGCTGAGGAGAGGACTACAACAGAGGTATTTACAGTATAGAAGATTAAGCCCAGGATTATACTATTATAGTAATTAGAGATGAGCGTAGTGTTCTATCGAACACATGTTCGATCGGATATCACGCTGTTCGCCATGTTCGAATCGAACACCGCGTGGTAAAGTGCGCGAAAACTCGATTCCCCTCCCACCTTCCCTGGCATTTTTTTTGCTCCAATAACAGCGCAGTGGAGGTGGGACAGGGACAGGGACATGGAAAAAAATACTAAAAACCCATTGGCTGCCGAAAACATGTGACCTCTGATTCATAAGAACAGCGCCGCACAGCTTCGTGTCATTCTGAGCTTACACTTGGTCGCAGACGGAGGTCTGCGGCCATAGAGTTAGGAATTAGATTCTGGTAGGCAGGGATAGGATAGGAAGGAGAAGAAGAAAACCAACAGCTCTGTTAAGAGCTACATTCCAGTGTCTTGTCAGTGTCCATCACCGTAACGTGGCATTGACAGGCTCAATCTGCGCAACCCAGCTTTCCACAGTGTGGAGGATCCTGAATGGAGTACACTGAAAGTGTATTCCCATATACGCTATATACCCCCAATCCACGTTCCAACTGTGTGCACCCCCACCCCTGAAACTAACTTGAATACACTGTGGGTAATTCCCCTAACAATAAAATTGGGGCTACATATACCCTCCATTTGCTGCTATTGGCATATAGTGCCAGGTTCTGACTGGTAATTCCTGAAAGATATTGGGGCCTTCATACCACCCTCAAATCTTGCTATTGGCATATAGTGCCAGGTTCTGACTGGTAATTCAAAAAAACTATATTGGGGCTTTCATACCACCCTCAAATCTTGCTATTGGCATGTAGTGCCAGGTTCTGACTGGTAATTGAAAAAAAAAATGATATTGGGGCCTTCATACCACCCTCAGATGATGCTATTGGCATATAGTACCAGGTTCTGACAGGTAATTGAAAAAAAAAGAAAATGATATTGGGGCCTTCATACCACCCTCAAATGTTGCTATTGGCATATAGTGCCAGGTTCTGACTGGTAATTGAAAAAAAAAATGATATTGGGGCCTTCATACCACCCTCAGATGATGCTATTGGCATATAGTACCAGGTTCTGACTGGTAATTGAAAAAAAAAAAAAAAAAGATATTGGGGCCTTCATACCACCCTCAAATGTTGCTATTGGCATATAGTGCCAGGTTCTGACTGGTAATTGAAAAAAAAAAGATACTGGGGCCTTCATACCACCCTCAAATGTTGCTATTGGCATATTGTGCCAGGTTCTGACTGGTAATTGAAAAAAAAAAGATATTGAGGCCTTCATACCACCCTCAAATGTTGCTATTGGCATATAGTGCCAGGTTCTGACTGGTAATTGAAAAAAAAAAGATACTGGGGCCTTCATACCACCCTCAAATGTTGCTATTGGCATATTGTGCCAGGTTCTCACTGGTAATTGAAAAAAAAAAGATATTGAGGCCTTCATACCACCCTCAAATGTTGCTATTGGCATATAGTGCCAGGTTCTGACTGGTAATTGAAAAAAAAAAAGATACTGGGGCCTTCATACCACCCTCAAATGTTGCTATTGGCATATTGTGCCAGGTTCTGACTGGTAATTGAAAAAAAAAAAAGATATTGGGGCCTTCATACCACCCTCAAATGTTGCTATTGGCATATAGCGCCAGGTTCTGACTGGTAATTGAAAAAAAAAAAAGATATTGGGGCCTTCATACCACCCTCAATTCTTGCTATTGGCATATAGTGCCAGGTTCTGACTGGTAATTGAAAAAAAAAAAAAGATATTGGGGCCTTCATACCACCCTCAAATGTTGCTATTGGCATATTGTGCCAGGTTCTGACTGGTAATTGAAAAAAAAATAAAGATACTGGGGCCTTCATACCACCCTCAAATGTTGCTATTGGCATATTGTGCCAGGTTCTGACTGGTAATTGAAAAAAAAAAAAGATATTGGGGCCTTCATACCACCCTCAAATGTTGCTATTGGCATATTGTGCCAGGTTCTGACTGGTAATTGAAAAAAAAAAAGATATTGGGGCCTTCATACCACCCTCAAATGTTGCTATTGGCATATAGTGCCAGGTTCTGACTGGTAATTGAAAAAAAAAAAAGAAAAAAAAGATATTGGGGCCTTCATACCACCCTCAAATCTTGCTATTGGCATATAGTGCCAGGTTCTGACTGGTAATTGAAAAAAAAAAAAAAAAAAAGATATTGGAGCCTTCATACCACCCTTAAATGTTGCTATTGGCATGTAGTGCCAGGTTCTGACTGGTAATTGAAAAAAAAAAAAGATATTGGGGCCTTCATACCACCCTCAAATGTTGCTATTGGCATATAGCGCCAGGTTCTGACTGGTAATTGAAAAAAAAAAAAGATATTGGGGCCTTCATACCACCCTCAATTCTTGCTATTGGCATATAGTGCCAGGTTCTGACTGGTAATTGAAAAAAAAAAAAAAGATATTGGGGCCTTCATACCACCCTCAAATGTTGCTATTGGCATATTGTGCCAGGTTCTGACTGGTAATTGAAAAAAAAATAAAGATACTGGGGCCTTCATACCACCCTCAAATGTTGCTATTGGCATATAGCGCCAGGTTCTGACTGGTAATTGAAAAAAAAAAAAGATATTGGGGCCTTCATACCACCCTCAAATGTTGCTATTGGCATATTGTGCCAGGTTCTGACTGGTAATTGAAAAAAAAAAAGATATTGGGGCCTTCATACCACCCTCAAATGTTGCTATTGGCATATAGTGCCAGGTTCTGACTGGTAATTGAAAAAAAAAAAAGAAAAAAAAGATATTGGGGCCTTCATACCACCCTCAAATCTTGCTATTGGCATATAGTGCCAGGTTCTGACTGGTAATTGAAAAAAAAAAAAAAAAAGATATTGGAGCCTTCATACCACCCTTAAATGTTGCTATTGGCATATAGCGCCAGGTTCTGACTGGTAATTGAAAAAAAAAAGATATTGGGGCCTTCATACCACCCTCAGATGTTGCTAGTGGCATACAGTGCCAGGTTCTGACTGTTAATTGAAAAAAAAAAGATATTGTTGCCTTCATTCCACCATCAAATGTTGCTATTGGCATATAGTGCCAGGTTCTGACTGGTAATTGAAAAAAAAAAAAAAAAAAAAGATATTGTTGCCTTCATTCCACCCTCAATTCTTGCTATTGGCATATAGTGCCAGGTTCTGACTGGTAATTGAAAAAAAAAAGATACTGGGGCCTTCATACCACCCTCAAATGTTGCTATTGGCATATTGTGCCAGGTTCTGACTGGTAATTGAAAAAAAAAAAAGATATTGGGGCCTTCATACCACCCTCAAATGTTGCTATTGGCATATAGCGCCAGGTTCTGACTGGTAATTGAAAAAAAAAAAAGATATTGGGGCCTTCATACCACCCTCAATTCTTGCTATTGGCATATAGTGCCAGGTTCTGACTGGTAATTGAAAAAAAAAAAAAGATATTGGGGCCTTCATACCACCCTCAAATGTTGCTATTGGCATATTGTGCCAGGTTCTGACTGGTAATTGAAAAAAAAATAAAGATACTGGGGCCTTCATACCACCCTCAAATGTTGCTATTGGCATATTGTGCCAGGTTCTGACTGGTAATTGAAAAAAAAAAAAGATATTGGGGCCTTCATACCACCCTCAAATGTTGCTATTGGCATATTGTGCCAGGTTCTGACTGGTAATTGAAAAAAAAAAAGATATTGGGGCCTTCATACCACCCTCAAATGTTGCTATTGGCATATAGTGCCAGGTTCTGACTGGTAATTGAAAAAAAAAAAAGAAAAAAAAGATATTGGGGCCTTCATACCACCCTCAAATCTTGCTATTGGCATATAGTGCCAGGTTCTGACTGGTAATTGAAAAAAAAAAAAAAAAAAAGATATTGGAGCCTTCATACCACCCTTAAATGTTGCTATTGGCATGTAGTGCCAGGTTCTGACTGGTAATTGAAAAAAAAAAAAGATATTGGGGCCTTCATACCACCCTCAAATGTTGCTATTGGCATATAGCGCCAGGTTCTGACTGGTAATTGAAAAAAAAAAAAAGATATTGGGGCCTTCATACCACCCTCAATTCTTGCTATTGGCATATAGTGCCAGGTTCTGACTGGTAATTGAAAAAAAAAAAAAAGATATTGGGGCCTTCATACCACCCTCAAATGTTGCTATTGGCATATTGTGCCAGGTTCTGACTGGTAATTGAAAAAAAAATAAAGATACTGGGGCCTTCATACCACCCTCAAATGTTGCTATTGGCATATAGCGCCAGGTTCTGACTGGTAATTGAAAAAAAAAAAAGATATTGGGGCCTTCATACCACCCTCAAATGTTGCTATTGGCATATTGTGCCAGGTTCTGACTGGTAATTGAAAAAAAAAAAGATATTGGGGCCTTCATACCACCCTCAAATGTTGCTATTGGCATATAGTGCCAGGTTCTGACTGGTAATTGAAAAAAAAAAAAAGAAAAAAAAGATATTGGGGCCTTCATACCACCCTCAAATCTTGCTATTGGCATATAGTGCCAGGTTCTGACTGGTAATTGAAAAAAAAAAAAAAAAAAGATATTGGAGCCTTCATACCACCCTTAAATGTTGCTATTGGCATATAGCGCCAGGTTCTGACTGGTAATTGAAAAAAAAAAGATATTGGGGCCTTCATACCACCCTCAGATGTTGCTAGTGGCATACAGTGCCAGGTTCTGACTGTTAATTGAAAAAAAAAAGATATTGTTGCCTTCATTCCACCATCAAATGTTGCTATTGGCATATAGTGCCAGGTTCTGACTGGTAATTGAAAAAAAAAAAAAAAAAAAGATATTGTTGCCTTCATTCCACCCTCAATTCTTGCTATTGGCATATAGTGCCAGGTTCTGACTGGTAATTGAAAAAATCAAACAGATATTAGGGCCTTCATACCACTCTCAGTTCTTGCTATTGGTATATAGTGCCAGGTTCTGACTGGTAATTAAAAAAAAAAAAAAAGATATTGAGGCCTTCATACCACCCTCAAATGTTGCTATTGGCAACATGGGAGGTGCGGCGCTGGTTGTGTGTGGTTCTGCGTTTAGAATGAACATGTGCATGATGCGTCTCTCACATCACGTATTAGGAGCATGCGTCTGCCTAGCTATACACTCACAAAGACATGTCTGGGGCATGTCTGAAAAAGCCTCCTGTATATTATTATGGTAGAGGCATGCCGGGGCATGTCTTATGAGCCATCTCTGCATTATATTATTAAGGTAGGTGCTAATCCACCGACCAATTTATAAAGCTAATGTCGCTATACAAAGTGAGAACAGACAAAAACACAAACTTTTAAAAATTAAAGAGTTTAAAAAGTTTATTCAGTATTACATTATACAACATACAGTATTGGAATCCTGACTGCTAAATTATTCAGTATTACAATAATCATATACAATTGATCAGTATATACAATTCACAAGCTTAACCAAGAAGATTGTAGCATCAGGTTAAATTGTCATTTTGGAAGTAAGCTGGCCTTTGTAACAGCAATAGCTGCGGAGGGTTTGGTCAGGAGATGGTGCTTAGGGGTGGCATTTACAGAAGTCTCATTCGGAGGACTCAGTACTATAGGGGCGTCCATGCTGGGGAGAATTTTGGATCCACTGTAGCTAGATCTAACCGTTCTCTAGTATCAAATAACACAGCGCTCCCCCAGTGTTCCCCTTTTGAATGTACACAAAGCCTGAGTATCTGTGGCTCGTATTTATTAAGGAGCATGGTGGTCCTGACTAAGAAATTAGAACACTTGCAGGTCAAGCCTCAATCCAAGAGCGCACCGCCATCTTCTTCCAAGTCCCCGACACAACTTTCCAGGGGGACTGCCCACAGATGACTGACATTTTCATTGTCTGAATGAGTCAAGCTATGCAGCCAAGGGGTCCTTGTCACTGACATCTGTGATGAGGAGGTCCCTCCCATGGTGTTGGGCATGAACATCCTGAAGGGCTGTTACGGAGAAATGCTGTGGCTGTTGTGTCCTATGTGGCTCTAGAAGACATCATTGAGTTTTCTACCCTCTCTACATGTCAGTCTTCACAGAAAGTCGCCTCCAAAAGAGAGAAAAATACTGACAGATCCTGGCGGGAGGACTTGCACATTGGAACCTCAGACACTCCATCTGACCAGATTGAAGGAGTTCTTGCTGTGCTGAAGAAATGCCAGTCAGCCTTCAGTCAGCATCCACTGGACTTAAGGCACACCAACTTTATTAAGCATACTATCCCTCCTGGCTCACATCCTCCTACCAAGGAGAGGTACAGAGCTATGCCGCTGGCTAACTATCGGAGGACATTAAACTGGGGGCAGCTGGAGGGGGACATTAAACAAACTGTGGAGGCACCAGGAGAGACTTTATACTGTGGGCTCAATTGAGGATAACATTATAATGTGGGGGCATATAATATAAGGGTTATTGTGTGGGGAGCACAAATAGAAATGGGTCAGAATGGGCGGAGTCAATTCAGAAGTGGCAGGAGCTAAAATTGCAGTGGCGCACTATGGGCATTGCATATTTTTGTCCCTCTTTCTGTCCTTTGAAAGTTGGGAGGTAAGTATTTGGCCATTTCCTGTATATGTACATACACTATTTATGGAGGTGTGTAAGTAAATCGTCCGGCAGTGTGAGATAACTTTGCAGCCAGATCACTCATACCATTGTAGTGTTGTAGTGAGGATGCAGGTCTTCTGGAATAAGTCCACTATGAGATGGTTACTCTTGTAGATCAGAACACTTTATTCCATGCTCCATCATGGCTCCCTGTCTAACAACTCCTCCCCCTAAGCTCAGCTCCTCCTCCATTACTACCTCACTGTTGCTAGGCAGACAAAGCAGAATAAGTAAGCAGAACAGAACATACAGAACATACTTATAACAACATCACATCTCTCCCCTTCTTATAAAAATAAAATAAAATGCAAACATTATAAATGAACAATAAATAAAAGGTCCGAACTGAAAAGAAAATTTTACTGCAGAACATAGTCCCTGAGGTGCGTTGGTGGCCTTCGACTTATCCTTGTCGGGTAGCGTTGAGACATCTCGTTATCAGAAACAGTCTGTGAATTTTCGGAGGTGTCTCTTGTTGGTGTTGCTGAACCAGTTGTACGTGGTGAAATTTCCTCATCATCTGTCTCCTCTGCACTTGCTCCTGGATTGTAGTCACAAAGCTTTTTAAAATGGGAGATATTTCGTGTCACTTGATGACCCTGGCGTTGAGCAGTAACCATGGTACCTTTGACGTGTGTGACTTGAAAGGGTTCTGGATGATAAGGGGATAATAACTTGTCACTGGGTCTCAGCCTTTTAACAAGGACCCAGTCTCCCACATCCAGCTGTTTGAAGCGACAACTTCTCTTATCTGCATATCTTTTCATCCTGCCTTTGGCAAGGGAATCATTGAGGACCAATGGAGTCTGGACGTGAACTACTGGGATGTTTGGAAGCTTAATGCGCAAAGGCCTGCCGAAAAGCGCAGTCGCTGGCGGAGTTCCTGTAGTAGAGTGTGGGGTGGCTCTGTACTGTCTAAGGAACCTGTACAATTCTTGCTGCAAATCCTTGTGTTCCATGGTAGCAATCCGAAGAGTTTTGTTGATTGATTGCATGAAGCGCTCCACTTCACCATTGGCTTGAGGCCAGTAAGGAGTTATTTTCCTGTGGTTAAAACCAAGATAAGTTGCAAAAGACTGAAAATCTGCACTATTGAAAGGTGGCCCATTGTCAGTCTTCACTGTTTCAGGTATGCCATATGCAGAAAAGATTTTGTCCAGTTTTGGTATGACAGCTCTTGCAGAGGTGGTGGAAACGGGTTCAATGACTGGAAACCTAGAAAAATCATCTATGACAACCAGTAAATAGGAATGATCTGGCAAAGTGCAGAAATCAACACTCACAGCAGTCCATGGATTGTCTGGCAGAGGTGTCATTTGTGATTGTCTGGCAGAGGTGTCATTTGTACTGGTGCTCGGCTATGGTCCACCGTAGTTGCTTGGCAAGGTATACATGTGGCAATAAGTGCTTCCACTTGTTTATCTAGTCCAGGAAACCATACTTTCTCCCTAAGTAATTGCTTTGTTTTAACTATACCTTGATGGGCCTCATGGGCCAGATCGATTACTCTTCTCTGAAGTTTCTGAGGAATGACCAGGCGGTTGTCACGTTGTAGTATGTTTGAGTCAGATACAGAAAGAGAGTGTCTTGCATTAAAGAAGGCCTGCAAATATGCTGTTTGGCCCTGCGGTTGAAGACGAGTCTCAGCTAGAAAAGAGTTCCAGTTCTTAGACCGAACAGTGTCAATTACCAACTGAAGTTGGGGATCAGAATCCACCGCATGTTTAATTTCTTCGAGGGTCATTGCTCTTGGCACAGAGTGTGTAACAATGAAATTTACATGCTCCTCAGCTAAGACAGTGGCAGGCAAGTCATCTTTGGTAGACTGTGGTGAAGGGTGTTTTGAAAAATAGTCTGCAGGGTTCCCAGCTCCTGCCTCATATCTCAAGTGAAAGCGATAGTTCTGCAGGCGGAGTAGCCAGCGTTCAAGTCGTGGGGGTGGCTTTGATGAATGTTTATTGAAGATTGGAATGAGTGGTTTATGATCACTGACCACTGTGAATGGACGACCAAAGAGGTAAAGATGAAAATGAAGGCATCCCCATACAACTGCGAGAGCTTCCCTCTCAGTTTGAGAATAGCGCTGTTCCGTTTCTGTTAAAGCCTTGCTTGCATAGGAGACTGTAGAGATACTGCCAGTTTTAGACACCTGAGTTAAAATTGCACCAAGGCCTACAGGACTGGCATCCACAATGAGCTCAGTAGACTTTAGTGGGTCAAAATAGGCCATGACCGTGTCACTAGAAAGACTGGACTTAAGTGTATCAAATGCTGATTGATGTTCAACTGTCCATGACCAAGGAGTATCCTTTTTAGTGAGTTGTCGTAGGGGTTCAGAAACAGTAGCCAGATCAGGTATGAATCGTCCACAGTATGTGACCAGACCAAGAAAACTTCGAACATCTGAGACATTTTGTGGCTGGCTAGCAGAGGTTATGGCTGCTACTTTCTCAGGGTCTGCAGAAACACCATTTTCAGAAAAAATGTAGCCAAAAAAATTCAATGACGTCTTGTTGACCTCGCATTTTGATGGATTAACAGTTAAATTGCAGGTTTGCAGTCTCTGAAAAACTTGTTCTAGGTGATTGTCATGTTCCTCTTGGGTTGTGCCAAAGATAAGGATGTCATCACTAACATTGAGGACTCCAGGTATTCCAGAAAGAACCTGCCTGATAACATTCTGAAAGATTTCTGCAGCCGATGAAATGCCAAAGTTCAGCCTCTTGAACCTTCTTAGACCGACATGAGTGCTAAAAGTTGTGATATATCTGGAGTCTGGATGCAATTCAAGCTGATGATAACCAGATTTTAGATCAATTTTTGAGAATACTTTTGCACCATTTAGATCTGTGAGAATATCATCAATGGTAGGCGTAATGTGCCTTTCTCTTTGAATGGCTCGATTGGCATGTCGCATATCCACACATAACCTGATTTTACCAGGCTGCTTAGGTTTAGGCGCAACAACAATTGGTGAGACCCAGGGAGTTGGGCCCTCGACACGTTCAATAACATCATCTGTCTCAAGGTCTTGTAGCTCTTTCTCCACTAGCTTGCGGACATGGAATGGGATGCGCCTGTGAGGTTGAACTGACGGCTGGACTGACTGGTCAATGTGTAATTTCACTTGAAAGTCTTTCAGCTTTCCTATGCCTTGAAAGAGTTGAGGATATTTCTGCATAATAGCTTGGACAGAAGAGTGTGTTACACTGTTTGCCAGTTTCACTAGGCCCAGAGATACTGCACTATTGCAGCTAAGAAGAGTGTCTGCAGAACACTCCACTACATAGAAAGTGTCCGTGATGGATTTCCCTTCAGCCGTTAGTAATGCCTGAAATTTGCCACATAGGGGTAATGCAGTAGCTGAACCATAAGGATATATCTTCAGGTTAGTACATTGCAAAGCAGGTTTGTTCTTTAGCTGGCTATAAGTGGCATGACTAATAACATTGACAGACGCCCCTGTATCTACCAGTGTCTCCACCGGATTGCCATGTATTAAGATGACTTGTTTGGGATTAGACATTGCATGCACATTGTGAGACCCCTCAGTCACTGAGAATAAGTAGGTGCTGCTGGGCTCATCAGCAGGGGGCACTGACTGCACTGCCTGAACTTTCTGTGGCCAGGCTTGTTTAGCAGAGAGAGAAGATTGTGATTTTGATCTGCAGACTTTTGCAAAGTGATTTTGTTTCCCTCAGTTATGACAAGTTACTCCCTTTGCTGGGCATGGTTTCTGATGAGGATAAGGACCTCCACAGTTGTAGCAGGCTGCAGCCTGTGTGTGAGGCACATGTGGCTTCTGAGTGAGCTTTGCTACAGAAGATGGCTGCTCTGGTATACAGTCTGTGTTCTCTATAAGTTTAGCTTGATTCTCTGCTGCATCATGAATACGTGCAATGTCCAGTAGCTTTGCTAAAGTCATGGTGGGATCTCTGAGTGCTTGTCTCCTTAACTTAGAGGACACACAACCTTGTATGATTTGCATCAGAATTTCCTTGTCTATATCTGCAAATTCACAGTAAGCTGCAAGTTGTCTTAAGCGGACATGATATTCATCAATGGTTTCTGTTGCTGACTGTTTTGACTGTCTAAACTTGAAAATTTCAAAAGCTGCATTTATGTATGGAGAGAAATGCTTAGTTAGTGCTGCTTTGCTTAGCTCATAGTCACTGTCCTCCCCTGTATTGGGCAGAGTTGTGAAGATATCATAGACTTGCTCCCCTGCATAGTGTAACAACATGGATTTCTTTCTTGTATTGTCAGTAATGTTCATTGCTTGCAGGAATATCTCAAAGCGTTTCAGCCATTTATTCCAGCAGGCTGCTAAGTTTGCTTGGGGCTGGTGCACATCAAATGCAGCAAAGGAGGGTAAGCAGGCCATGGCTGGTGCTAGGATTGCAGTCTTGTAAACAGTTTTCTGTAGCAGTGAAATACCTTTAGCTGATTATTCTTAATCCTCGTCGCCAATTGTAGTGTTGTAGTGAGGATGCAGGTCTTCTGGAATAAGTCCACTATGAGATGGTTACTCTTGTAGATCAGAACACTTTATTCCATGCTCCATCATGGCTCCCTGTCTAACAACTCCTCCCCCTAAGCTCAGCTCCTCCTCCATTACTACCTCACTGTTGCTAGGCAGACAAAGCAGAATAAGTAAGCAGAACAGAACATACAGAACATACTTATAACAACATCACAACCATATGTATACGTCCCTTTATGGATGGTTATATACAGGGCCGGCTCCAGGTTTTTATGGGCCCTTGGGCGACAGAGCCTCAGTGGGCCCCCTTGTAAAGGAGGTGGGGGAGTCGAGACACTGTGCGTTGCAGATGAAGCGAGTGACGTCATGCAGGAGTGTGGCGTCACCAACGCCATACCTCCCAATCTTTTAAAGAGTAGAAAGAGGGGCAAAATTAGCTCCGCCCTCTTTTATGTTGATTCCACCCATTCTCATTCATTTATTATGTGCTCCCACACAGTATAATCCTCCTACAGTCACCCATAAATTATATGCCCCCCTCCATCTCTCCCCCAGTTTCATATACACCCTTCCTCTGCCCCAAGTTTCATGTCTCCCCTCCATCTCTGTCCCCAGTTTCATCACGTTCTCCCCCTTCATCTGCCCACAGTTTAATGTCCCCCGTCTCTGCCCCAGTGTCATGCCGTTCCCCCCTCCCCTTCATTTGCCCCCCAGTTTCTTTGGGCCCCCTCCATCTCTGTCCCCAGTTTCATGCCGTTCTCTCCCCACCCCCTTCATCTTCTCCAGTGTCATGCCGTTCCCCCCCCTCCCCTTCATTTGCCCCCCAGTTTCATGGGCCCCCTTCATTATGTTTCACCTTAATATGTAATACAAAACAAACACTTACATCACTCACCTTCCCTCGTTCCCCCGACGCTCCTCTCTCCGCTCTCCCTCCAATCACATACGCGATGCAGGAGCTGTGAGATCAGCTCCTGCTTAGCTCCGGACCGGCTTGCGTGTGTAGGCGTGATGCGATGACGTCATCGCGCCTACACACGCAAGCCGGGGCCGGAGCTTTAAAGCATCGCGTATGTATTTCAGCTCATCGGCGGACGCCGATGAGCTGAAATTGTGACAGGCAAGTGCCGGGGGGCCCCCAGAGGCTCTGTGGGCCCCGGCACTTGCCCGACTATGCCGTGCGCTGACGCCGGCCCTGGTTATATATGTATACAGTATATATATATGAGTCATTGTATGTGCATGCGTCTGTTTATATATGTGTCTGTCTATAGTTTAATACACAATTTTCCGTCTGTTCTGTTTAAATCTTCCCCTTTTTCATGTATTTTTGCTACACAATACTTCCTATATATAAGACATATGTAATATGATAAAGATACACAAGACCGCGTCCATGTATTATTAAACGGGTTTTCAGGGTTTAAAACACATATTCTTGTCAGTGACATATGCAAATGAGGTTGACCTTTTGCATTGGAATTCCAAGACCATTATGACATCACCAGAACATGATGACATCACAATGGTGGCAAGAGTATAAATAGACCTGACACTACAGGAGCTACTCAGAGGATGCTGACAGATGAAGATGTCCATGCTGAGGAGAGGACTACAACACAGGTATCTACAGTAGGAAGATTTAGCCCAGTACTATAGGGGTGTCCATGCTGGGGAGAATTTTGGATTCACCATAGTTAGCTCTAACCTTCCTCTATTATCAAGTAACACAACGCTCCCTCAGTGTTCCCCTTTTGTATGTGCACATAGCCTGAACATCTGTGGCTCTTATTTATTATAATAGTAATGCTTAACTATGGATGAAATCACACACACAGTTTTTTGTGCAATTTTTTGAGCCAAAACCAGTACAGAACTGATAGAAATAGACATGTCCGTCCTTTATCTGTCCCCTTCTTCCATTTGGATCCACTCCTGGCTTTGACTCAAAAATTCACAATGAAATCTGCTCCAAAACTGTATGTGTGATTGTAGCGCATAGTGATAATTGTGAATACCCTTCAATACCCCTCTGGACCCTTAATCCTCCAAAGGCCGCCACATCTACTTGTCAACATTAAAGGCTGTTGCAACACCCGAGCCAAATGATGTGGCCTTTATGGATGGTTATATATGTATACAGTATATACATATGAGTCTTTGTATCTGCATGCGTCTGTATATGTATCTGTCTATAGTTTAATACACAATTTTCATCTACTCTTTTTAAATCTTTCCCTTTTTCATGTATTTTTGCTACTTGCACAATACTTTCTATATATAAGACATATGTAATAAGATAAGGATACACTAGACTGCATCCAAGTATTATTAAACATGTTTCAAGGTTTAAAACACATCATCTTGTCAGTGACATATGCAAATGAGGTTGACCTTTTGCATTGGAATTCCAAGACCATTATGACATCACCAGAACGTGATGACATCACAATGGTGGCAAGAGTATAAATAGACCTGACACTACAGGAGCTACTCAGAGGATGCTGACAGATGAAGATGTCCATGCTGAGGAGAGGACTACAACAGAGGTATTTACAGTATAGAAGATTAAGCCCAGGATTATACTATTATAGTAATTAGAGATGAGCGTAGTGTTCTATCGAACACATGTTCGATCGGATATCACGCTGTTCGCCATGTTCGAATCGAACACCGCGTGGTAAAGTGCGCGAAAATTCGATTCCCCTCCCACCTTCCCTGGCATTTTTTTTGCTCCAATAACAGCGCAGTGGAGGTGGGACAGGTACTACAACAACAGGGACATGGAAAAAAATACTAAAAGCCCATTGGCTGCCGAAAACATGTGACCTCTGATTCATAAGAACAGCGCCGCACAGCTTCGTGTCATTCTGAGCTTACACTTGGTCGCAGACGGAGGTCTGCGGCCATAGAGTTAGGAATTAGTTTCTGGTAGGCAGGAATAGGATAGGAAGGAGAAGAAGAAAACCAACAGCTCTGTTAAGAGCTACATTCCAGTGTCTTGTCAGTGTCCATCACCGTAACGTGGCATTGACAGGCTCAATCTGCACAACCCAGCTTTCCACAGTGTGGAGGATCCTGAATGGAATACACTGAAAGTGTATTCCCATATACGCTATATACCCCCAATCCACGTTCCAACTGTTTGCACCCCCACCCCTGAAACTAACTTGAATACACTGTGGGTAATTCCCCTAACAATAAAATTGGGGCTACATATACCCTCCATTTGCTGCTATTGGCATATAGTGCCAGGTTCTGACTGGTAATTCAAAAAAACTATATTGGGGCCTTCATACCACCCTCAGATGTTGCTATTGGCATAGTACCAGGTTCTGACTGGTAATTGAAAAAAAAAAAAATGATATTGGGGCCTTCATACCAATACTTGAAGGGTCCCCACTTGTCAGAAAATAAATAATAATAAAACGTAACTTTTACTAAGTACACCAATAAAACTCGTCCCTCCTCAGTCTCATTCAATAAAATCACCACCCTCTTTTTGATATCAAATCGGGTATAATAGAAGTTCTGTATGGACACCCTGATCAGGAAGTAAGTACTGCTAGGTGAGTGTCACTGGCTGGCTGATCAACGTGACTAATCAACCCCTCTGTCCACACCACCCCAATCTACATAACATTGCTTCCACACCCATGTATTACGGAGGTGTCATCACTAAATGTACACAATCACTGGTGCCTACTAGAGATATAACAAATATCATAATAGGAAGGCACTGATATCTCTGATTATAACAGTACAGGGGTGAGTAGGTGAGAGACCTTGTTCAGGCAGGCAGGTGTTAAACGGTCAGTCATTCCGCCCCATATCTATCTCTCACCAACAATCCATCTCCCTCCCTGTCTGTGTCCATTCCTAAATAAAACAATCCCCTACGCGTTTCCCTATTCAGTTCATCAGGGGGAGTAGATTTTAAGCACGAGCACCCAATGTGCGGTAAAAACCGCAGTTCGCGGGACCATGGTGGTTGGCCCCGCTACTTAAAGACCGACACTGATTGTTGTGTCCACCCGAGTATATATGGAGCAAGACGGGCCGGCCCCGCCCATGTCACACGCCCTCCTTGCCCTGCACCACCAATCATTGCGCGGCTGGGCGTACATCTCATTCCAGGGGGCGTGGTTAGTTCTCCGGTCCGGGCCGATAGCTGCTCGCACATGCGCGAGCTTAGAATAAAACACAAATATTTCTCTCATAGCGCTGCGTGACCTTCATACCACCCTCAAATGTTGCTATTGGCATATAGTGCCAGGTTCTGACTGGTAATTGTTCTGCTGGTATGTCTATCTAAATGAACAAATAACTCCAGCCTCATTCCTGTATCCTGTTAAAACTGTACCCCTGCTATTATCATTCATTCATTCTGCTGGTATGTCTATATGTCTCTGTAGCCACTATATCACTTGCAATAGCTGTCTGTAATTCCCTGCTGTTTACTATTTCCTGTTCTTTGAATCTGGCCTGATGGAGGTGTAGGCATCCTCCTGTCAGACAAGTGCTCATTTGCCCCTATCCAGGCGCTACCTGCCCTCACCCCCCCATCCTTTGAAGTGCATGCTGTTCGTATCTACTCACCCTCCAACCTCCAACTGGCCGTCATATATCGACCGCCGGGACCTACCGCTGCCTTTATCGACCACTTCACCACCTGGCTTACACACTTCCTATCCACAGACACCCCCACCATCATCATGGGTGACTTCAACATCCCCATTAACACAGACCACCCACCCATCTTCAGTCTCTTGACCCTCACCGCCTCCTTTGGTCTCTCCCAATGGTCCTCCTCTGCCACCCACATAAAAGGGGGCACACTAGACCTAATATTCACCCGCCTCTGCTCCATATGTAACCTCTCTAACTCTCCATCCATGCTCTCTGACCACAACCTGCTGACATTCTCTGCCCTCTCCTCTCCAATAGACACCCCAACCTCTAAACCAACACGCCCCCGCAGGAACCTCAACCGGCTTGACACCTGCACCCTCTCAGACTCTCTCCTACCACTCGCTGACATATCCTCATTTCAGGACACAGATGCTGCTGCTGCCTTCTATAACAACACCATTACCTCAGCCCTTGATTCTGTGGCCCCCTACACATACACCAGAGCTCGACCGATCAATAGACAACCCTGGCACACTGACCTGACTAAAAAACTGAGACGTGCCTCGCGGGTTGCAGAACGCCTCTGGAAGAAAAGCCACTCCCAGGAGGATTTCCTCAGGTACAAAGAAGCAGTTCTCTCATTTAAGAACACACTCACCTGTGCAAAGCAGGTCTACTTCACCACACTCATATCTGCACTCTCTCGCAACCCCAAACAGCTCTTCTCCACCTTCAACTCCCTTCTCCGTCCTCCCGCCCCCCCCCCGACATCACTTATCTCAGCTGACGACTTTGCCGCTTACTTTAAAACTAAAATTGACACCATCAGAGACAGTCTCACCCTACTCCCCCGATAACCCCTCTACCCAACCACTTACTGTTCCTCATCCCTGACCTGTTTCTCCTCCATAACTGACGAAAAACTGTCCTCCCTAATATCCAAATCCCACCTCACCTCCTGCGTGCTCGACCCGATCCAGTCACACCTCATCCCCAAACTCGCTGAAGTCATTACTCCAGCCCTAACCCATCTTTTCAATCTATCCCTAACCAATGGATCCTTCCCCTCAGCCTTCAAGCACGCCACTGTCACTCCTATACTTAAGAAACCGTCCCTCGACCCGTCCTCTCCTGCCAACTATCGTCCCATCTCACTGCTCCCGTACGTCTCAAAACTTCTTGAGCAGCATGTCCACTCCGAACTCTCCTCCTATCTCTCGTCCAACCTGCTCTTTGACAGACTTCAGTCAGGCTTCAGACCCCGGCACTCCACTGAAACTGCCCTAACAAAAGTCACCAATGACCTGCTAACCGCCAAAGCCAAGCGCCACTACTCTGTCCTCCTCCTCCTTGACCTCTCCTCTGCCTTTGACACAGTTGACCACTCCCTCCTGTTAGAAATTCTCTCATCCCTTGGTATCTCAGACCTGGCCCATTCCTGGATCTCCTCATATCTCACCGACCGCACATTCAGCGTCTCCCACTCGCACACCACCTCCTCACCGCACCCTCTATCTGTAGGTGTCCCCCAGGGCTCCGTCCTAGGACCCCTCCTGTTCTCCATCTACACCCTTGGCCTGGGCCAACTCATAGAATCTCATGGCTTTCAGTACCACTGCTATGCCGATGACACCCAAATCTACATCTCTGGACCAGACATTACCTCCCTGCTGGCCAGAGTTCCAGATTGTTTAGCGGCCGTAGCCTCCTTCCTCTCCTCCCGCTTTCTCAAACTCAACATGGAGAAAACAGAGTTTATCATCTTCAGCCCATCCTGTATGGCCCCTCCACCTGACCCATCTATCAAAGTTAATGGAACCACAATTACCCCTGTCCCACAGGCCCGATGCCTTGGGGTAACCCTGGACTCTGACCTATCCTTCAAGCCACATATTCAAGCCCTCAACACCTCCTGCCGCCTCCAGCTCAAGAACATCCACCGAATTCGCCCCTTCCTCACCCAGGAAACTACCAAGATGCTTGTCCAGGCCCTCATAATCTCCCGCCTAGACTACTGCAACACCCTTCTCCATGGACTCCCAGCAAACACCCTCGCCCCCCTCCAGTCCACCTTAAACTGCGCTGCTCGCTTAATCCACCTCACACCCCGATCTTCATCGGCTGCTCCCCTCTGCCAGTCCCTCCACTGGCTACCTATAGCCCAGCGAATTGAGTTCAAGCTACTAACGCTAACATACAAAGCCATCCACAACCTGTCCCCTCCATATATCTCTGACCTCATCTCCCGCTACCTGCCCACACATAACCTCAGATCCTCCAATGACCTCCTACTCCGCTCTGCTCTCATCCGCTCCTAACACAACCGTCTCCAAGATTTCTCCCGTGCATCCCCCATACTCTGGAACTCCTTACCACGACACATAAGACTGACCCCCACAATCACAGGCTTCAAGAAGGCCCTGAAGACTCACCTATTCAGGAAGGCCTACAACCTCCAATAACACTATCACCGCACCCCCATCTGTACAGTCTCCCCCTCTCCTTCTGTCTCTACCCCCCTTCCCTCATAGATTGTAAGCCCTCGCGGGCAGGGCCCTCTACCCCACTGTGCCAGTCGGTCATTGTTAGCATTATATCTACCTGTATATTCTGTGTATTGTATGTAACCCCCAAATGTAAAGCACCATGGAATTAATCCCTTAGAGACACAGCCCAAAAGTGACTTAAGGACCAGGCCTCTTTTTTCAAATCTGACATGTGTCACTTTAAATGGCGATAACTTTGAGACGCTTTAACTTTTACACAAGTGATTCTGAGATTGTTTTTTCGTAACACATTGTACTTCATGTCAGTAGTAAATTTTCGTTGATATGTTTTGTCTTTAATTATGAAAAAATAGGAAATTTGGTGAAAATTTTGAAAAAAATGCAGTTTTCAAACTTTGAAATTGCAAGCCTTTCAAATAGAAAGTCATACTACCCGAATTTTTTCATAAATATAATTAACCATGTCTCTGATTTATGTAGCAATCAAATTTTAATCACCCTTTCATTTTTTTCAGATATTATAAGGCTTACAAGTCAAGCAGTAATTTTCCAAATTTTCAAGAAAATTTCCAAAACACATTTTTCAAGGGACCAGTTCAGTTCTGAAGGGAACTTGAAAGGCCTCTCTAATAAAACCCCCCAAAAGTCACCCCATTCTAAAAACTGCACTCCTGAAAGAATCTAAAACAGCAGTTAGAAAGTTTCTTAACCCTTTCAGCATTTCACAACAATTAAAACAAAATGGAGGTCAAATTTACATTTTTCAATTTCTGTCACTAATATATTCATTTAGCCCTAGAATTTACACATTTACTAAGGTTTAAAGGAGAAACTGCACCCCACATTTTGTTACACAATTTCTCCCAAACACGACAATACCCCATATGTGCTGGTACCCTAATGTACAGGCACACGGTCGCTCTCAGAGCGGATGGAGCACTAATTGGATTTTGTAGGCCAGATTTTGCTAGAATATTTTTCAGGCGCCATGCCCCGATTGCAAAGCCCCCAAGGTGCCAAAACAGTGGAAAACCCCAAAATGTCACCCCATTTTGGAAACTAGACCCCTCAAGGAATTTATCAAGGGGTATAGTGAGCCCTTGGACCCTACAGGTGTTTCACAGATTTTTTTACCATTGAGATGTGAAAATGAAAAATTACTTTTTTTATAATAAAATGTCACTGTAGCCCCAAATTTTTCATCTTCACAAAGGGTTAAAGGAGAAACTGCACCCCACATTTTGTTACACAATTTCTCCTGAACACGACAATACCCCGTATGTGCTGGTACCCTAATGTACGGGCACACGGTCGCTCTCAGAACGGATGGAGCGCTAATTGGATTTTGTAGGCCAGATTTTACTAGAATACTTTTCAGGCACCATGTCCCTTTTGCAGAGCCCCCAATGTGCCAAAACAGTGGAAACCCCCAAAATGTGACCCTATTTTGGAAACTATACCCCTCAAGGAATTTACCAAGGGGTTTAGTGAGCCCTTTGACCCTACAGGAGTGTAACAGAATTGGCCCAACAAAAGGAAAAGTGACATTTTTTGCTATAAAATGTAGCTTTAACCCCAAATTATGCATTTCCACAAGGGGTTAAAAAAGAAAATGCACCCCACAAATTGTCAAGCACTTTGCCCCAACTACAGAAATGCCCCACATGTGGATGTAAAGTGATGTATGGGCACACTGTAAAGTCCAGAGCTGAAGGATCGCTGTTGGGATTTTGGAGGGCAAATTTAGCTGAAATCTGTTTCAGGCACCATGTTGCATTTGGAGAGCCCCTGAAGTGCTAGAACAGTGGAAACCCCCCCAAAACGACCCCATTTTGAAAACTAGACCCCTCAAGGAATTTATCAAGGGGTTTAGTGAGCACTTGGACCCTACAGGTGTTTCACAGATTTTTTTACCATTGAGATGTGAAAATGAAAAATTACTTTTTTTCCAATAAATCGTCCATTTAGCGCCATATTTTTAATTTTTGCAAGTAGTTAGAGAATTAAGAGCCCCCCACAGTTTGTTACACAATTTCCCCTGAACACAGCAATACCCCATATGGGATCATAATCTGCTGTATGGGTACATGTTGGGGCTCAGAATGGAAAGAGCGCTATTTGGATTTTGGAGGGCATATATTGCTGGAATAGTTTTGAGGTGCCATGTCGCATTTGCTGAGCCCCTAAAGTATCAATACAATGGAAACCCCTCAAAAGTGACCCCATTTTAGAAACTACACCCGTCAAGGAATGTATCAAGTGGTATTATGATTTTGAGACTAAAAATGCTTCCCAAAAATTGAAATTTTTAAAGAAATATGCCATTTTGGTATCCAATGCATTGCACCCACTTTGTGTTGTCAGAGACCTGCACTCCTAAAACTATTAAGTGGGCCTTCCCGAGGGGCAAAAAAATTATATATGTGGGTATAAACTGCTGCTTGGGCGCACAGCAGGGCTCAGAAGGGAAGGAGCACTGCGCTTTTTAGCTTTTGGGGTACAGATTTAGAGGGACTTCCTGGGCGCCATGTTGTTTTTACAGAGCCCTGGAGGTGCCAGTAAACTGGAATTCCCCAAGAAGTGACCCCATTTTGTAGGGGAAATTTTAGAGTCTCTGCAAAAGTGCCATGGCATCCAAAAACCAAACCGTCTAAGTCTGTGCTCCAAAAACCAAATAACCTTCTTCCCTTCTGTGTCTGGCTGGGCCCTAATATCAGTTTATACCCACATATGACATTACGTACGTTATCCGGGGTACACCAGTGTCATATATGTGCCCTAATATCAGTTTATACTCACATATGACATTACCCCGGTTACACCAGTGTCATACATGTGGCATAAACTGCAGTTTGGGCGCACAGCAGGGGGCAGAAGGGAAGGAGCGCGATGCGGCTTTTGGAGTACAGATTCAGATGTTTGGTATCTAGACGCCATGTCATGTTTGTAGAGCCTGTAAGGTACCAGAAAAGTGGATTCCCCAAAGGAGTGACCGCAGTTTGAAAACTGCACCCCTAAAAGAATTTATCAGGGGGTGTAGTGAGTATTAGTATCCCGGACGTGACTGCACAGCGGATGGCGAAGAGGGAATATATAAGCGGTGCGGAGGACATTGCAGACACTAAATTCCCTACTGTACCCCTAGTAGCTCCTATGATTGGGGGAGTCACACTGGGGTCACTTTGGGGGTCACTTCTGGTATATTTTCCCTCGTAAGCTCTAAATCCGGGGTGTCCCCTGATATTCGCTTGCACAGCTTATACATTCCCTGCCTGTCGCACCCAGTTGTGTTCTAATGATTTGGCGATTTTGCGTGATTTTGTCTTCACATTGGTAGAGGCTATATTTTCTTTATTTTTCTGCTGACGTGGCCATATAAGGGCTTGTTGTTTGCGGGATGCGATGTATTTTGTAATGACACCATCTTGGGGTGCCTAAAACTTACTGATTACATTTTATTAACTCTTTTTTTGCTGGATTTAAAAGAGAAAAAATCAATTCTGGTATTGAGTTTTACCTTTTACATTTTTCGCCATGCAGCGTACAGTATAAGTAACATGTGACCTTTATTCTGCGGGTTGGTACGGTTACGGCGATACCTCATTTATGTTATTTTTTTATGCGATACTAAGTCTGCAGAACAAAAACACATTTGGGGACATAAATCAGTGATTTTTGCATCGCCATCTTCTGAGAGGCGTAACATTTTTATTTTTCGCTTGACAGTGTTGGTTGAGGGCTTATTTTTTGCGGGACAACCTGTGCATTTTATTGGTACTATTTTGGGGTGCATATGACTTTTTGATCACTTTTTATAGCACATTTTGTAAGGTGAGATGGCGAAAAATCACTACTTCCGGCGGGTTTTTTCCGTTATTTTTTACCGCCGTTCACTGTGTACATTAAATATTGTTTCAGTTTTGTTGTACAGGTTGTTACGGACGCGACAATACCAAATATGTATTGTTTTTATTAATTTTTTGTGGTTTTTTTACATAATTCATTTTTTATAGAAGAAAGGGATTTTTGGGACTTTATAACTTTATTAATTGTTTTTAAATACTTTATTTTTTTTTTACACTTTTTTTTTTACTTGTTCTTGTGTCCCTATGGGACACATGGATCAGTGAAGATTGCATCACTGATTCTCTACTCTAGACTGAGACACAGGCTGCAGTGACAGCCTGCACGTGTCTCACTCTAGACACAGGAAGTGAGCTGTGCGGACGGGACAGACTCACTTCCAGAAGACGCCGGGAGCATCACCAGGTAAGTGAGTGCTCAGGGCTGTCTGGGGTCACTAACCAGACCCCAGACTACGTATTACAGATACCGGCACCCCCCGATCTCGGAGGTTTTGGGTTAATGGTGCTATATAAATAAATAATAATAATAATAATAATAATAATAATAATGCCAGGATCTCGGTCCGGGGGGTGCCGGCGGGGGGGGGGGGGAGAGATCGCGGCACCCTTTGTTTGCGGTGGTCATGTTTGACCATCGCAATCAAAGGGTTAAAACCTCCGATCGGTAAAAGTACCGACCGGAGGTTATGGAAAAGGGTGATAGCTGTCAGTAACAGCTATCACTCAGTTCCGATTCCGCCCGCTCAGCTAGTGAGCGGGCGGAATCACCATGACGTAATATTACTTCATGGTGCGCGAAGTACCTCGCGTCCATGACGTAATAGTACGTCAAAGGTCGCTAAGGGGTTAATGGTGCTATATAAATAAATAAATAATAATAATAATAATAATAATAATAATAATAATAATAATAATAATAATGCCAGGTTCTGACTGGTAATTGAAAAAAAAAAAAAAAAAAGATATTGGGGCCTTCATACCACCCTCAATTCTTGCTATTGGCACACAGTGCCAGGTTCTGACTGGTAATTGAAAAAAAAAAAGATATTGGGGCCTTCATACCAACCTCAATTCTTGCTATTGGCATATAGTGCCAGGTTCTGACTGGTAATTGAAAAAATAAGATATTGGGGCCTTCATACCACCCTCAATTCTTGCTATTGGCATATAGTACCAGGTTCTGACTGGTAATTGAATAAAAAAAGAAAAGATATTGGAGCCTTCCTACCACCCTCAATTCTTGCTATTGGCATATAGTGCCAGGTTCTGACTGGTAATTGAATAAAAATAAAGATATAGGGGCCTTCATACCACCCTCAATTCTTGCTATTTGCATATAATGCCAGGGTCTGACTGGTATTTGAATAAAAACAAGATGTTGAGGCTTTTATACCACCCTCAATTGTTGCTATTGGCATATAGTGCCAGGGTCTGACGGGTAATTGAAAAAAAAAGATATAAAAAGATATTGGGGCTTTCATACCACCCTAAATTCTTTCTATTGGCTTATAGTGCCAGGGTCTGACTGGTATTTGAATAAAAAAAAGATATTGGGGCTTTTATACCACCCTTAATTCTTGCTATTGGCATATAGTGCCAGGGTCTGACTCGTAATTGAATAAATAAAAGATATTGGGGGCCTTCATACCACCCTCAATTCTTTCTATTGGCATATAGTGCCAGGTTCTGACTGGTAATTGAGAAAAAAAAAAAAAGATATTGGGGCTTTCATACCACCCTAAATTCTTGCTATTGGCTTATAGTGCCAGGGTCTGACTGGTATTTGAATACAAAAAGATATTGGGGCTTTCATACCACCCTCAATTCTTCTATTGGCATATAGTGCCAGGGTCTGACTGGTAATTGAATAACTAAAAGATATTGGGGCTTTCATACCACCCTCAATTCTTGCTATTTGCATAGAGTGCCAGGGTCTGACTGGTATTTGAATAAAAAAAAGATATTGAGGCTTTTATACCACCCTCAATTCTTGCTATTGGCATATAGTGCCAGGGTCTGACTGTTAATTGAAAAAAAAGATATAAAAAGATATTGGGGCTTTCATACCACCCTCAATTCTTCTATTGGCATATAGTGCCAGGGTCTGACTGGTAATTGAATAACTAAAAGATATTGGGGCTTTCATACCACCCTCAATTCTTGCTATTGGCTTATAGTACCAGGTTCTGAGTGTGAATTCCCCAAATATATTGGGGCCTTCATACTACCCTCAATTCTTGCTATTGGCATATAGTGCCAGGTTCTGAGTGTGAATTCCCCAAATATATTGGGGCCTTCATAACACCCTCAATTATTGCTAGTGGCATATAGTGCAAGGTTCTGAGTGTTAATCCCACCAAATAAATTGGGGCCTACATACACTATTAATTTATTGGTATTGGCATATACACCCAGGTTCTGAGTGTTAATCCCACCAAATAAATTGGGGCCTACATACACCCTTAATTTATTGGTATTGGCATATACACCCAGGTTCTGAGTGTGTTTAAGCAAGGAGAGCATATTTAAATGCGCAAGGCTCCCGGAAAGGGACGTGGACGAGGCCGTGGGTGAGGTCGGGGGAATGCTTCTGGGGAGCAAGTTAGCGGTGAAGCCACAGGGTGTCCTGTGCCTACTCCTGTGGGGCAGCAAGCATTGCGCCGCTCCACAGTGCCAGGGTTGCTTGCCACATTAAGTAGGCTGCATGGTGCAAACCTTACTAGGCCCGAGAACCAGGAACAGGTCTTGCAATGGCTGTTGGATAACGCTTACAGCACATTGTCCACCAGCCAGTCAGCCTCTACCTCCTCTTCTCCTACTACCCAACAGTCTTGTCCTCCTTCCTCCCAAAATTCCCAATCTTCCCAGAACAATAACCCCAACTTTCCCAGCTCCCCAGAGCTGTTCTCCGCTCCTTTCACTGTCCCTCAACCTGCCCCTCCATTTCGCGATTCCACGGACCTAACAGAGGAGCATCTGTGTCCAGATGCTCAAACACTGGAGCCTCCTCCATCTTCAGTCGATTTGGTGGCGGATGACCAGCAACCCACCCTCATCAACGACGATGAGACACAGTTGCCGTCAGGGCAGCCAGTTGACATGAGCGTTGTGCAGGAGGAGGAGGTGAGAGAGGAGTTGGAAGAGGAGGTGGTGGATGGCGAGGACACTGACCCGACCTGGACAGGGGGGATGTCAAGCGGGGAAAGTAGTGTGGATGTTGAGGCAGGTGCAGCACCAAAAAGGGTAGCTAGAGGCAGAGGCAGAGGTCAGCAGCTTAGGCGAAGCCAGACCACACCCGGAATCTCCCAAGATGTTCCAGTTTGTACCCAGCCCCGAAAAACTCCCACCTCGAGGGCACGTTTCTCAAAGGTGTGGAGTTTTTTCAAGGAATGCGCCGAGGACAGATATAGTGTTGTCTGCACAATTTGCCTCTCGAAATTGAGTAGGGGCTCTGAGAAGAGCAACCTGTCCACCACTTCAATGCGCCGTCATTTGGAATCCAAGCACTGGAATCAGTGGCAGGCAGCAACGGCAGGACAAACGTTGCCCGCCGTTCACGCCACTGCCTCTGCCTCTGCCACTGCTCACAGTGATGGTGATGCACTCCAGAGGACGAGCCAGAACACCACTTCATCTTCCTCTGCCACTTTGTTGACTTCTACCTCATCCTCCCCTGTTCCTGTCTTATCTCCTTCTCCTGCACCATCAAAGGCACCATCAGGCGCTTCTTTACAACAACCAGTGGCGTAACTAGGAATGGCGGGGCCCCGTGGCGAACTTTTGACATGGGGGCCCCCCTCCCCAAACCGATGCCGAAGACCTCGACTGACCCCCTCCTCCGCACTCTATTATGTCCCTTAGTAAGCCCTGCACACAGTATTATCCCCAATAGTGTCCCCTGCACACACAGTATTAACCCCTATAGTGTCCAATGCACACAGTATTAACCCCTATAGTGTCCAATGCACACAGTATTATCCCCCATAGTGTCCCCTGCACACACAGTATTTACCCCTAGTGTCCCCTGCACACACAGTATTATTAACCCCTATAGTGTCCAATGCACACACAGTATTAACCCCTATAGTGTCCAATGCACACACAGTATTAACCCCTATAGTGTCCAATGCACACAGTATTATTAACCCCTATAGTGTCCAATGCACACAGTATTATTAACCCCTATAGTGTCCAATGTACACACAGTATTAACCCCTATAGTGCCCCTGCACACACAGTATTATTCCCCATAGTGTCCCCATATGTCCCACTGTGGACACCTATAAACATTTATTATACTCTGGGGTCTGAAAAGACCCCAGAGTATAATAATCGGAGACCCGGGGGATTAAAACCATTAAAAGTACAGAGACAGTTGCTTACCTGTTCCTGTCGGCTGTCCTGTCCGCTCTTGTCCAGCTTTAATGACGTCAGACGTCACATGACCCGGGAAGCTGGCCTGGGTCATGTGACGTCAGACACGAATGACGGAGGCCTGGCAGGATCGCGGAGAGGTAAGTAACACTGTTTTTTATGTTACCTTACCCCTCCCGGTGCGCCGATCATTATACTCGGGGGTCTGCAAAGACCCCCGAGTATAATGATAGCCTCTGTGGGCCCCACAGTGTCACTTGCCAATCCCCAGGATCGGCAAGTGAATGGGGCCCGTAACGGACTTTTAAAAAAAAAAAAAAAAAAACGCAGCGGTAGCGGCTGTCACCGGGCCCCCTAATGGCCCGGGCCCTGTGGCAGCTGCTACTGCTGCTACCACGGTAGTTACGCCCCTGACAACAACCCACCATCTCTCAGACATTGGAGCACCGGCAGAAATACACCGCTAACCACCCACACGCGCAAACCTTGAACGCCAACATCGCTAAACTGCTGGCCCAGGAGATGTTGGCGTTCCGGCTTGTTGAAACTCCCGCCTTCGCTATGCTGTCCCTAGCCATCACTACTTCTCCTGGTGTGCCGTCCCTGCCTTGCACCAGCACGTGTCACTCAACATCAGGCGGGCCCTTAGTTCTGCGCTTTGCACAAAGGTCCACTTGACCACCGACGCGTGCACCAGTGCATGCGGACAGGGACACTACATTTCACTGACGGCACACTGGGTGAATGTAGTTGAGGCTGGGACTGCTTCCCAAACTGGCCCGGTGTACCTCGTCTCCCCGCCTAACATTCCTGACAGGGACACGGGAACAACACCCTCCTCCTCCTTCTTCTCCACGCCTCATCCTCTGCTGTTAGATTGACCCCAGTGTTGGAAACGTTGCAGCACTGGCGTTGGTAGACGTCAGCAGGCCGTGCTGAAGCTGATCAGCTTGGGGGACAGACAGCACACTGCCTCCGAGGTGAGGGGTGCCCTCTTCTATGAGACGGCAATATGGTTTGAGCCGCTGCACCTGGGCCCAGGCATGGTCGTTTGTGATAATGACTGGAACCTGGTAGCAGCTCTGGAGCTTGCCGGACTCCAACATGTTCCATGCCTGGCCCATGTCTTCAACCTAGTGGTGCAACGTTTTTTAAAGAGCTACCCAAATGTTCCGGAGCTACTGGTGAGAGTGCGGCGCATGTGCACCCACTTTCGCAAGTCGACAGTAGCCGCTACTAGCTTAAAATCACTCCAGCAACGCCTGCATGTGCCACAACACCGGCTTTTTTGTGACGTCCCCACAGGCTGGAACTCAACTTATCAGATGTTGAGTAGAGTGGTTGAGCAGCTGGAGACCTTTGATGGAATACCAGCTACAAAACCCTAGGGTGCCACAAAGTCAGCTGCCTCAGTTTCTCAGCCATGAGTGGCCATGGATGAGAGACCCTTGTGACATACTAAGGGTGTTTGAGGAGTCCACAAGGAGGGTGAGCTCTGAAGATGCAATGGTGAGCCTTACAATCCCGCTCTTGTGTGTGCTGAGAGAATCCCTCATTGACATCAGTGATAACTCAGATCACACAGAGGAGTCAGGGATAGCATCAGATCCATTACAGCTGGAGAGTAGGTCCACACATCTGTCCGCTTCATCGCGTTTAATGGAGGAAGAGGAGGAGGAGGAGGAGGAGGAGGAGGAAGAAGACCTGTCCGATGATGTGATGGTGATACAGGAGACTTCCGGGCAACTTCGAATCGTCCCGTTGTTGCAGCGCGGATGGGTAGAAAGGAAGGATGATGAGGAAATGGAGATTGAACTTTCTGGTGGGGCCAGAGGAGTCATGCCAACTAACACTGTGGCAGACATGGCTGAGTTCATGTTGGGGTGCTTTACAACTGACAAGCGTATTGTCAAAATCATGGAGGACAACCAGTACTGGATCTTTGCTATCCTTGACCCCCGGTATAAAAACAACATCTCATCTTTTATTCCGGTAGAGGGGAGGGCCAATCGCATCAATGCTTGCCACAAGCAATTGGTGCAGAATGTGATGGAGATGTTTCCAGCATGTGACGTTAGCAGCAGGGAGGGCAGTTCCTCCACTAGGCGACCAAGTGCTCACCGGTCCACACAAACAAGGGGCACACTGTCTAAGGTCTGGGACACCTTGATGGCACCCCCTCGCCAAAGTACCGCCACTGAGGGTCCTAGTGTCACCAGGCGTGAGAAGTATAGGCGCATGTTGTGGGAAAACCTTTCCGACCACAGCCCTGTCCTCTCCGATCCCTCTGCGCCCTACACGTATTGGGTGTTGAAGTTGGATCTGTGGCTTGAACTTGCCCTATATGCCTTGGAGGTGCTGTCCTGTCCAGCCGCCAGCATCCTATCTGCGAGGGTGTTCAGTGCAGCCGGTGGCATCATCACTGACAAGCGCAGCCGGCTGTCAGCTTAGAGTGCCGACCGGCTCACTTTGATAAAAATGAACCACCACTGGATAGAGCCTTCATTTTCATGCCCACCTGTGTAAAGCACCCCAACATGAAAGTCGATGTCTGTGCTCAACCTCTCCAATTCCTCCTCCGCATCCTCATACTCATCCACAATAAGTGTTGCACAATTCTGCTCCTACTAGGCTCCCTCCACCCTGATTTCAAAAAACTCTGCTGGTTAGAGGCTCCCTCCACCCTGATTTCCCAAAACTCTGCTGGTTAGAGGCTCCCTCCACCATGAATTTCCCAAAACTCTGCTGGTTAGAGGCTACCTCCACCATGAATTTCACAAAACTCTGCTGGTTAGAGGCTCCCTCCACCCTGATTTCCCACAACTCTGCTGGTTAGAGGCTACCTCCACCATGAATTTCACAAAACTCTGCTGGTTAGAGGCTCCCTCCACCCTGATTTCCCACAACTCTGCTGGATAGAGAGCCTCCCTCCACCATGAATTTCCCAAAACTCTACTGGTTGGAGGCTACCTCCACATGAATTTCCCAAAACTCTACTGGAATTTCCCAAAACTCTGCTGCTTAGAGGCTCCCTCCACCCTAATTTTCCTAAACTCTGCTGGTTAAAGGCTCCCTCCACCCTGATTTCCCTAAACTCTGCTTGTTAGAGGCTCCCTCCACCATGAATTTCCCAAAACTTTGCTGGTTGGAGGCTACCTCCACCATGAATTTCCCAAAACTCTGCTGGATGGAGGCTACCTCCACCATGAATTTCCCAAAACTCTGCTGCTTAGAGGCTCCCTCCACCCTGCTTTCCCACAACTCTGCTGGTTAGAGGCTCCCTCCACCATGAATTTCCCAAAACTCGGCTGGTTAGAGGCTCCCTCCACCATGAATTTCCCAAAACTCTGCTGGGTGGAGGCTACCTCCACCATGAATTTCACAAAACTCTGCTGGTTAGAGGCTCCCTCCACCCTGATTTCCCACAACACTGCTGGTTAGAGGCTCCCTCCACCATGAATTTCCCAAAACTCTACTCTTTGGAGGCCACCTCCACCACGAATTTCACAAAACTCTGCTGGTTAGAGGCTCCCTCCACCCTGATTTTCCTAAACTCTGCTGGTTAGAGGGTCCCTCCACCCCGATTTCCCTAAAGTCTGCTGGTTGGAGGCTACCTCCACCATGAATTTCCCAAAACTTTGCTGGTTGGAGGCTACTTCCACCATGAATTTCCCAAAACTTTGCTGGTTGGAGGCTCCCTCCACCATGAATTTCCCAAAACTCTGCTGGTTAGAGGCTCCCTCCACCATGAATTTCACAAAACTCTGCTGGTTAGAGGTTCCCTCCACCATGAATTTCCCAAAACTCTGCTGGTTAGAGGCTCCCTCCACCATGAATTTCACAAAACTCTGCTGGTTAGAGGCTCCCTCCATCCTGATTTCCCAAAACTCGGCTGGTTAGAGGCTCCCTCCACCATGAATTTCACAAAACTCTGCTGGTTGGAGGCTACCTCTACCATGAATTTCCCAAAACTCTGCTAGTTGGAGGCTACCTCCACCATGAATTTCCCAGAACTGTGCTGGTTAGAGGCTTCCTCCACCATGAATTTCCCAAAACTCTGCTGCTTAGAGGCTCCCTCCACCCTGATTTCCCAAAACTCGGCTGGTTAGAGGCTCCCTCCACCATGAATTTCACAAAACTCTGCTGGTTGGAGGCTACCTCCACCATGAATTTCCTAAAACTCTGATAGTTGTTGGCTACCTCCACCATGAATTTCCCAAAACTGTGCTGGTTAGAGGCTTCCTCCACCATGAATTTCCCACAACTCTGCTGGTTAGAGGCTCCCTCCACCATGAATTTCCCAAAACTCTGCTGGTTAGAGGCTCCCTCCACCCTGATTTCCCAAAACTCTGCTGGTTAGAGGCTCCCTCCACCATGAATTTCACAAAACTCTGCTGGTTAGAGGCTCCCTCCATCCTGATTTCCCAAAACTCGGCTGGTTAGAGGCTCCCTCCACCATGAATTTCACAAAACTCTGCTGGTTGGAGGCTACCTCTACCATGAATTTCCCAAAACTCTGCTAGTTGGAGGCTACCTCCACCATGAATTTCCCAGAACTGTGCTGGTTAGAGGCTTCCTCCACCCTGAATTTCCCAAAACTCGGCTGCTTAGAGGCTACCTCCACCCTGATTTCCCAAAACTCTGCTGGTTAGAGGCTACCTCCACCATGAATTTCACAAAACTCTGCTGGTTAGAGGCTCCCTCCACCCTGATTTCCCAAAACTCTGCTGGTTAGAGTCTCCCTCCACCATGAATTTCCCAAAACTCTGCTGGTTAGAGGCTCCCTCCACCCTGATTTCCCAAAACTCTGCTGGTTAGAGTCTCCCTCCACCATGAATTTCCCAAAACTCTGCTGGAAGGAGGCTACCTCCACCATGAATTTCCCAAAACTTTGCTGCTTAGAGGCTCCCTCCACCCCGATTTCCCACAACTCTGCTGGTTAGAGTCTCCCTCCACCATGAATTTCCCAAAACTCTGCTGGTTGGAGGCTAACTCCACCATGAATTTCCCAAAACTCTGCTGGGAGGAGGCTACCTCCACCATGAATTTCACAAAACTTTGCTGTTTAGAGGCTACCTCCACCCTGATTTCCCACAACTCTGCTGGTTAGAGGCTCCCTCCACCCTGATTTCTCACAACTCTGCTGGTTAGAGGCTCCCCCAGCTCTGATTTCTAACAACTCTGCTGGTTAGAGGCTCCCTCCAGCCTGATTTCCCAAAACTCTGCTGGTTAGAGGCTCCCTCCACCATAAATTTCCCAAAACTCTGCTGGTTTCAGGCTCCCTCCACCATGAATTTCACAAAACTGCTGGTTAGAGGCTCCCTCCACCATGAATTTCCCAAAACTCTGCTGGTTAGAGGCTCCCTCCACCATGAATTTCACAAAACTCTGCTGGTTAGAGGCTCCCTCCACCCTGATTTCCCAATACTTGGCTGGTTAGAGTCTCCTTCCACCATGAATTTCACAAAGCTCTGCTGGTTAGAGGCTACCTCCACCATGAATTTCCCAAAACTGTGCTGGTTAGAGGCTTCCTCCACCATGAATTTCCCAAAACTCTGCTGCTTAGAGGCTCCCTCCACCCTGATTTCCCATAACTCTGCTGGTTAGAGTCTCCCTCCACCATGAATTTCCCAAAACTCTGCTGGGAGGAGGCTACCTCCACCATGAATTTCCCAAAACTTTGCTGCTTAGAGGCTCCCTCCACCCCGATTTCCCACAACTCTGCTGGTTAGAGTCTCCCTCCACCATGAATTTCCCAAAACTCTGCTGGTTGGAGGCTACCTCCACCATGAATTTCCCAAAACTCTGCTGGGAGGAGGCTACCTCCACCATGAATTTCACAAAACTTTGCTGTTTAGAGGCTCCCTCCACCATGATTTCCCACAACTCTGCTGGTTAGAGGCTCCCTCCACCCTGATTTCTCACAACTCTGCTGAATAGAGGCTCCCTCCGCCCTGATTTCTAACAACTCTGCTGGTTAGAGGCTCCCTCCAGCCTGATTTCCCAAAACTCTGCTGGTTAGAGGCTCCCTCCACCATAAATTTCCCAAAACTCTGCTGGTTTCAGGCTCCCTCCACCATGAATTTCACAAAACTGCTGGTTAGAGGCTCCCTCCACCATGAATTTCCCAAAACTCTGCTGGTTAGAGGCTCCCTCCACCATGAATTTCACAAAACTCTGCTGGTTAGAGGCTCCCTCCACCCTGATTTCCCAAAACTCGGCTGGTTAGAGTCTCCTTCCACCATGAATTTCACAAAGCTCTTCTGGTTAGAGGCTACCTCCACCATGAATTTCCCAAAACTGTGCTGGTTAGAGGCTTCCTCCACCATGAATTTCCCACAACTCTGCTGGTTAGAGGCTCCCTCCACCATGAATTTCCCAAAACTCTGCTGGTTAGAGGCTCCCTCCACCCTGATTTCCCAAAACTCTGCTGGTTAGAGTCTCCCTCCACCATGAATTTCCCAAAACTCTGCTGGGAGGAGGCTACCTCCACCATGAATTTCCCAAAACTTTGCTGCTTAGAGGCTCCCTCCACCCCGATTTCCCACAACTCTGCTGGTTAGAGTCTCCCTCCACCATGAAATTCCCAAAACTCTGCTGGTTGGAGGCTACCTCCACCATGAATTTCCCAAAACTCTGCTGGGAGGAGGCTACCTCCACCATGAATTTCACAAAACTTTGCTGTTTAGAGGCTCCCTCCACCCTGATTTCCCACAACTCTGCTGGTTAGAGGCTCCCTCCACCCTGATTTCTCACAACTCTGCTGGTTAGAGGCTCCCTCCGCCCTGATTTCTAACAACTCTGCTGGTTAGAGGCTCCCTCCAGCCTGATTTCCCAAAACTCTGCTGGTTACAGGCTCCCTTCACCATGAATTTCACAAAACTGCTGGTTAGAGGCTCCCTCCACCCTGATTTTCCTAAACTCTGCTGGTTAGAGGCTCCCTCCACCCTGATGTTCCAAAACTCGGCTGGTTAGAGTCTCCTTCCACCATGAATTTCACAAAACTCTGCTGGTTAGAGGCTACCTCCACCATGAATTTCCAAAAACTCTGCTGAGTGGAAGCTACCTCCACCATGAATTTCACAAAACTTTGCTGCTTAGAGGCTCCCTCTGCCCTGATTTCCCACAACTCTGCTGGTTAGAGGCTCCCTCCACCCTGATTTCCCACAACTCTGCTGGTTAGAGGCTCCCTCCACCCTGATTTCCCAAAACTCGGCTGGTTAGAATCTCCCTCCACCATGAATTTCCCAAAACTCTGCTGGGAGGAGGCTACCTCCACCATGAATTTCACAAAACATTGCTGCTTAGAGGCTCCCTCCAACCTGATTTCCCACAACTCTGCTGGTTAGAGGCTCCCTCCACCCTGATTTCTCACAACTCTGCTGGTTAGAGGCTTCCTCCACCCTGATTTCTAACAACTCTGCTGGTTAGAGGCTCCCTCCAGCCTGATTTCCCAAAACTCTGCTGGTTAGAGGCTCCCTCCACCATGAATTTCCCAAAACTCTGCTGGTTAAAGGCTCCCTCTATCCTGATTTCCCAAAACTCGGCTGGTTACAGGCTCCCTCCACCATGAATTTCACAAAACTGCTGGTTAGAGACTCCCTCCACCATGAATTTCACAAAACTCTGCTGGTTAGAGGCTCCCTCCACCCTGATTTCCCAAAACTCAGCTGGTTAGAGTCTCCTTCCACCATGAATTTCACAAAACTCTGCTGAGTGGAAGCTAACTCCCCCATGAATTTCACAAAACTTTGCTGCTTAGAGGCTCCCTCCACCCTGATTTCCCACAACTCTGCTGGGTGGAGGCTACCTCCACCATGAATTTCACAAAACTCTGCTGGTTAGAGGCTCCCTCCACCCTGATTTCCCACAACACTGCTGGTTAGAGGCTCCCTCCACCATGAATTTCCCAAAACTCTACTCTTTGGAGGCCACCTCCACCACAAATTTCACAAAACTCTGCTGGTTAGAGGCTCCCTCCACCCTGATTTTCCTAAACTCTGCTGGTTAGAGGGTCCCTCCACCCTGATTTCCCTAAAGTCTGCTGGTTGGAGGCTACCTCCACCATGAATTTCCCAAAACTTTGCTGGTTGGAGGCTACCTCCACCATGAATTTCCCAAAACTTTGCTGGTTGGAGGCTCCCTCCACCATGAATTTCCCAAAACTCTGCTGGTTAGAGGCTCCCTCCACCATGAATTTCACAAAACTCTGCTGGTTAGAGGTTCCCTCCACCATGAATTTCCCAAAACTCTGCTGGTTGGAGGCTACCTCCACCATGAATTTCCCAAAACTCTGCTGGGAGGAGGCTACCTCCACCATGAATTTCACAAAACTTTGCTGTTTAGAGGCTCCCTCCACCCTGATTTCCCACAACTCTGCTGGTTAGAGGCTCCCTCCACCCTGATTTCTCACAACTCTGCTGGTTAGAGGCTCCCTCCGCCCTGATTTCTAACAACTCTGCTGGTTAGAGGCTCCCTCCAGCCTGATTTCCCAAAACTCTGCTGGTTACAGGCTCCCTTCACCATGAATTTCACAAAACTGCTGGTTAGAGGCTCCCTCCACCCTGATTTTCCTAAACTCTGCTGGTTAGAGGCTCCCTCCACCCTGATGTTCCAAAACTCGGCTGGTTAGAGTCTCCTTCCACCATGAATTTCACAAAACTCTGCTGGTTAGAGGCTACCTCCACCATGAATTTCCAAAAACTCTGCTGAGTGGAAGCTACCTCCACCATGAATTTCACAAAACTTTGCTGCTTAGAGGCTCCCTCTGCCCTGATTTCCCACAACTCTGCTGGTTAGAGGCTCCCTCCACCCTGATTTCCCACAACTCTGCTGGTTAGAGGCTCCCTCCACCCTGATTTCCCAAAACTCGGCTGGTTAGAATCTCCCTCCACCATGAATTTCCCAAAACTCTGCTGGGAGGAGGCTACCTCCACCATGAATTTCACAAAACATTGCTGCTTAGAGGCTCCCTCCACCCTGATTTCCCACAACTCTGCTGGTTAGAGGCTCCCTCCACCCTGATTTCTCACAACTCTGCTGGTTAGAGGCTTCCTCCACCCTGATTTCTAACAACTCTGCTGGTTAGAGGCTCCCTCCAGCCTGATTTCCCAAAACTCTGCTGGTTAGAGGCTCCCTCCACCATGAATTTCCCAAAACTCTGCTGGTTAAAGGCTCCCTCTATCCTGATTTCCCAAAACTCGGCTGGTTACAGGCTCCCTCCACCATGAATTTCACAAAACTGCTGGTTAGAGACTCCCTCCACCATGAATTTCACAAAACTCTGCTGGTTAGAGGCTCCCTCCACCCTGATTTCCCAAAACTCAGCTGGTTAGAGTCTCCTTCCACCATGAATTTCACAAAACTCTGCTGGTTAGAGGCTACCTCCATCATGAATTTCCCAAAACTCTGCTGAGTGGAAGCTAACTCCCCCATGAATTTCACAAAACTTTGCTGCTTAGAGGCTCCCTCCACCCTGATTTCCCACAACTCTGCTGGGTGGAGGCTACCTCCACCATGAATTTCACAAAACTCTGCTGGTTAGAGGCTCCCTCCACCCTGATTTCCCACAACACTGCTGGTTAGAGGCTCCCTCCACCATGAATTTCCCAAAACTCTACTCTTTGGAGGCCACCTCCACCACAAATTTCACAAAACTCTGCTGGTTAGAGGCTCCCTCCACCCTGATTTTCCTAAACTCTGCTGGTTAGAGGGTCCCTCCACCCTGATTTCCCTAAAGTCTGCTGGTTGGAGGCTACCTCCACCATGAATTTCCCAAAACTTTGCTGGTTGGAGGCTACCTCCACCATGAATTTCCCAAAACTTTGCTGGTTGGAGGCTCCCTCCACCATGAATTTCCCAAAACTCTGCTGGTTAGAGGCTCCCTCCACCATGAATTTCACAAAACTCTGCTGGTTAGAGGTTCCCTCCACCATGAATTTCCCAAAACTCTGCTGGTTAGAGGCTCCCTCCACCATGAATTTCACAAAACTCTGCTGGTTAGAGGCTCCCTCCATCCTGATTTCCCAAAACTCGGCTGGTTAGAGGCTCCCTCCACCATGAATTTCACAAAACTCTGCTGGTTGGAGGCTACCTCTACCATGAATTTCCCAAAACTCTGCTAGTTGGAGGCTACCTCCACCATGAATTTCCCAGAACTGTGCTGGTTAGAGGCTTCCTCCACCATGAATTTCCCAAAACTCTGCTGCTTAGAGGCTCCCTCCACCCTGATTTCCCAAAACTTGGCTGGTTAGAGGCTCCCTCCACCATGAATTTCACAAAACTCTGCTGGTTGGAGGCTACCTCCACCATGAATTTCCTAAAACTCTGCTAGTTGATGGCTACCTCCACCATGAATTTCCCAAAACTGTGCTGGTTAGAGGCTTCCTCCACCATGAATTTCCCACAACTCTGCTGGTTAGAGGCTCCCTCCACCATGAATTTCCCAAAACTCTGCTGGTTAGAGGCTCCCTCCACCCTGATTTCCCAAAACTCTGCTGGTTAGAAACTCCCTCCACCATGAATTTCCCAAAACTCTGCTGGGAGGAGGCTACCTCCACCATGAATTTCCCAAAACTTTGCTGCTTAGAGGCTCCCTCCACCCCGATTTCCCACAACTCTGCTGGTTAGAGTCTCCCTCCACCATGAATTTCCCAAAACTCTGCTGGTTGGAGGCTAACTCCACCATGAATTTCCCAAAACTCTGCTGGGAGGAGGCTACCTCCACCATGAATTTCACAAAACTTTGCTGTTTAGAGGCTCCCTCCACCCTGATTTCCCACAACTCTGCTGGTTAGAGGCTCCCTCCACCCTGATTTCTCACAACTCTGCTGGTTAGAGGCTCCCTCCGCCCTGATTTCTAACAACTCTGCTGGTTAGAGGCTCCCTCCAGCCTGATTTCCCAAAACTCTGCTGGTTAGAGGCTCCCTCCACCATAAATTTCCCAAAACTCTGCTGGTTTCAGGCTCCCTCCACCATGAATTTCACAAAACTGCTGGTTAGAGGCTCCCTCCACCATGAATTTCCCAAAACTCTGCTGGTTAGATGCTCCCTCCACCATGAATTTCACAAAACTCTGCTGGTTAGAGTCTCCCTCCACCCTGATTTCCCAAAACTCGGCTGGTTAGAGTCTCCTTCCACCATGAATTTCACAAAGCTCTGCTGGTTAGAGGCTACCTCCACCATGAATTTCCCAAAACTGTGCTGGTTAGAGGCTTCCTCCACCATGAATTTCCCACAACTCTGCTGGTTAGAGGCTCCCTCCACCATGAATTTCCCAAAACTCTGCTGCTTAGAGGCTCCCTCCACCCTGATTTCCCAAAACTCTGCTGGTTAGAGTCTCCCTCCACCATGAATTTCCCAAAACTCTGCTGGGAGGAGGCTACCTCCACCATGAATTTCCCAAAACTTTGCTGCTTAGAGGCTCCCTCCACCCCGATTTTCCACAACTCTGCTGGTTAGAGTCTCCCTCCACCATGAATTTCCCAAAACTCTGCTGGGAGGAGGCTACCTCCACCATGAATTTCACAAAACTTTGTTGTTTAGAGGCTCCCTCCACCCTGATTTCCCACAACTCTGCTGGTTAGAGGCTCCCTCCACCCTGATTTCTCACAACTCTGCTGGTTAGAGGCTCCCTCCGCCCTGATTTCTAACAACTCCGCTGGTTAGAGGCTCCCTCCAGCCTGATTTCCCAAAACTCTGCTGGTTAGAGGCTCCCTCCACCATAAATTTCCCAAAACTCTGCTGGTTTCAGGCTCCCTCCACCATGAATGTCACAAAACTGCTGGTTAGAGGCTCCCTCCACCATGAATTTCCCAAAACTCTGCTGGTTAGAGGCTCCCTCCACCATGAATTTCACAAAACTCTGCTGGTTAGAGGCTCCCTCCACCCTGATTTCCCAAAACTCGGCTGGTTAGAGTCTCCTTCCACCATGAAATTCACAAAGTTCTGCTGGTTAGAGGCTACCTCCACCATGAATTTCCCAAAACTGTGCTGGTTAGAGGCTTCCTCCACCATGAATTTCCCACAACTCTGCTGGTTAGAGGCTCCCTCCACCATGAATTTCCCAAAACTCTGCTGGTTAGAGGCTCCCTCCACCCTGATTTCCCAAAACTCTGCTGGTTAGAGTCTCCCTCCACCATGAATTTCCCAAAACTCTGCTGGGAGGAGGCTACCTCCACCATGAATTTCCCAAAACTTTGCTGCTTAGAGGCTCCCTCCACCCCGATTTCCCACAACTCTGCTGGTTAGAGTCTCCCTCCACCATGAATTTCCCAAAACTCTGCTGGTTGGAGGCTACCTCCACCATGAATTTCCCAAAACTCTGCTGGGAGGAGGCTACCTCCACCATGAATTTCACAAAACTTTGCTGTTTAGAGGCTCCCTCCACCCTGATTTCCCACAACTCTGCTGGTTAGAGGCTCCCTCCACCCTGATTTCTCACAACTCTGCTGGTTAGAGGCTCCCTCCGCCCTGATTTCTAACAACTCTGCTGGTTAGAGTCTCCCTCCAGCCTGATTTCCCAAAACTCTGCTGGTTAGAGGCTCCCTCCACCATGAATTTCCCAAAATTCTGCTGGTTACAGGCTCCCTCCACCATGAATTTCACAAAACTGCTGGTTAGAGGCTCCCTCCACCCTGATTTTCCTAAACTCTGCTGGTTAGAGGCTCCCTCCACCCTGATTTTCCAAAACTCGGCTGGGTAGAGTCTCCTTCCACCATGAATTTCACAAAACTCTGCTGGTTAGAGGCTACCTCCACCATGAATTTCCAAAAACTCTGCTGAGTGGAAGCTACCTCCACCATGAATTTCACAAAACTTTGCTGCTTAGAGGCTCCCTCCGCCCTGATTTCCCACAACTCTGCTGGTTAGAGGCTCCCTCCACCCTGATTTCCCACAACTCTGCTGGTTAGAGGCTCCCTCCACCCTGATTTCCCAAAACTCGGCTGTTTAGAATCTCCCTCCACCATGAATTTCTCAAAACTCTGCTGGGAGGAGGCTACCTCCACCATGAATTTCACAAAACATTGCTGCTTAGAGGCTCCCTCCACCCTGATTTCCCACAACTCTGCTGGTTAGAGGCTCCCTCCACCCTGACTTCTCACAACTCTGCTGGTTAGAGGCTCCCTCCACCCTGATTTCTAACAACTCTGCTGGTTAGAGGCTCCCTCCACCATGAATTTCCCAAAACTCTGCTGGTTAAAGGCTCCCTCTATCCTGATTTCCCAAAACTCGGCTGGTTACAGGCTCCCTCCACCATGAATTTCACAAAACTGCTGGTTAGAGACTCCCTCCACCATGAATTTCCCAAAACTCTGCTGGTTAGAGGCTCCCTCCTCCATGAATTTCACAAAACTCTGCTGGTTAGAGGCTCCCTCCACCCTGATTTCCCACAACTCTGCTGGTTAGAGGCTCCCTCCACCATAAATTTCCCAAAACTCTGCTGGTTTCAGGCTCCCTCCACCATGAATTTCACAAAACTGCTGGTTAGAGGCTCCCTCCACCATGAATTTCCCAAAACTCTGCTGGTTAGAGGCTCCCTCCACCATGAATTTCACAAAACTCTGCTGGTTAGAGTCTCCCTCCACCCTGATTTCCCAAAACTCGGCTGGTTAGAGTCTCCTTCCACCATGAATTTCACAAAGCTCTGCTGGTTAGAGGCTACCTCCACCATGAATTTCCCAAAACTGTGCTGGTTAGAGGCTTCCTCCACCATGAATTTCCCACAACTCTGCTGGTTAGAGGCTCCCTCCACCATGAATTTCCCAAAACTCTGCTGCTTAGAGGCTCCCTCCACCCTGATTTCCCAAAACTCTGCTGGTTAGAGTCTCCCTCCACCATGAATTTCCCAAAACTCTGCTGGGAGGAGGCTACCTCCACCATGAATTTCCCAAAACTTTGCTGCTTAGAGGCTCCCTCCACCCCGATTTTCCACAACTCTGCTGGTTAGAGTCTCCCTCCACCATGAATTTCCCAAAACTCTGCTGGGAGGAGGCTACCTCCACCATGAATTTCACAAAACTTTGTTGTTTAGAGGCTCCCTCCACCCTGATTTCCCACAACTCTGCTGGTTAGAGGCTCCCTCCACCCTGATTTCTCACAACTCTGCTGGTTAGAGGCTCCCTCCTCCCTGATTTCTAACAACTCCGCTGGTTAGAGGCTCCCTCCAGCCTGATTTCCCAAAACTCTGCTGGTTAGAGGCTCCCTCCACCATAAATTTTCCAAAACTCTGCTGGTTTCAGGCTCCCTCCACCATGAATTTCACAAAACTGCTGGTTAGAGGCTCCCTCCACCATGAATTTCCCAAAACTCTGCTGGTTAGAGGCTCCCTCCACCATGAATTTCACAAAACTCTGCTGGTTAGAGGCTCCCTCCACCCTGATTTCCCAAAACTCGGCTGGTTAGAGTCTCCTTCCACCATGAAATTCACAAAGTTCTGCTGGTTAGAGGCTACCTCCACCATGAATTTCCCAAAACTGTGCTGGTTAGAGGCTTCCTCCACCATGAATTTCCCACAACTCTGCTGGTTAGAGGCTCCCTCCACCATGAATTTCCCAAAACTCTGCTGGTTAGAGGCTCCCTCCACCCTGATTTCCCAAAACTCTGCTGGTTAGAGTCTCCCTCCACCATGAATTTCCCAAAACTCTGCTGGGAGGAGGCTACCTCCACCATGAATTTCCCAAAACTTTGCTGCTTAGAGGCTCCCTCCACCCCGATTTCCCACAACTCTGCTGGTTAGAGTCTCCCTCCACCATGAATTTCCCAAAACTCTGCTGGTTGGAGGCTACCTCCACCATGAATTTCCCAAAACTCTGCTGGGAGGAGGCTACCTCCACCATGAATTTCACAAAACTTTGCTGTTTAGAGGCTCCCTCCACCCTGATTTCCCACAACTCTGCTGGTTAGAGGCTCCCTCCACCCTGATTTCTCACAACTCTGCTGGTTAGAGGCTCCCTCCGCCCTGATTTCTAACAACTCTGCTGGTTAGAGGCTTCCTCCAGCCTGATTTCCCAAAACTCTGCTGGTTAGAGGCTCCCTCCACCATGAATTTCCCAAAATTCTGCTGGTTACAGGCTCCCTCCACCATGAATTTCACAAAACTGCTGGTTAGAGGCTCCCTCCACCCTGATTTTCCTAAACTCTGCTGGTTAGAGGCTCCCTCCACCCTGATTTTCCAAAACTCGGCTGGGTAGAGTCTCCTTCCACCATGAATTTCACAAAACTCTGCTGGTTAGAGGCTACCTCCACCATGAATTTCCAAAAACTCTGCTGAGTGGAAGCTACCTCCACCATGAATTTCACAAAACTTTGCTGCTTAGAGGCTCCCTCCGCCCTGATTTCCCACAACTCTGCTGGTTAGAGGCTCCCTCCACCCTGATTTCCCACAACTCTGCTGGTTAGAGGCTCCCTCCACCCTGATTTCCCAAAACTCGGCTGTTTAGAATCTCCCTCCACCATGAATTTCTCAAAACTCTGCTGGGAGGAGGCTACCTCCACCATGAATTTCACAAAACATTGCTGCTTAGAGGCTCCCTCCACCCTGATTTCCCACAACTCTGCTGGTTAGAGGCTCCCTCCACCCTGACTTCTCACAACTCTGCTGGTTAGAGGCTCCCTCCACCCTGATTTCTAACAACTCTGCTGGTTAGAGGCTCCCTCCAGCCTGATTTCCCAAAACTCTGCTGGTTAGAGGCTCCCTCCACCATGAATTTCCCAAAACTCTGCTGGTTAAAGGCTCCCTCTATCCTGATTTCCCAAAACTCGGCTGGTTACAGGCTCTCTCCACCATGAATTTCACAAAACTGCTGGTTAGAGACTCCCTCCACCATGAATTTCCCAAAACTCTGCTGGTTAGAGGCTCCCTCCTCCATGAATTTCACAAAACTCTGCTGGTTAGAGGCTCCCTCCACCCTGATTTCCCAAAACTCGGCTGGTTAGAGTCTCCTTCCACCATGAATTTCACAAAACTCTCCTGGTTAGAGGCTACCTCCATCATGAATTTCCCAAAACTCTGCTGAGTGGAAGCTAACTCCACCATGAATTTCACAAAACTTTGCTGCTTAGAGGCTCCCTCCACCCTGATTTCCCACAACTCTGCTGGTTAGAGGCTCCCTCCACCATGAATTTCCCAAAACTCGGCTGGTTAGAGGCTACCTCCACCATGAATTTCACAAAACTTTGCTGCTTAGAGGCTCCCTCCACCCTGATTTCCCACAACTCTGCTGGTTAGAGGCTCCCTCCACCATGAATTTCTCAAAACTCTACTCTTTGGAGGCCACCTCCACCACGAATTTCACAAAACTCTGCTGGTTAGAGGCTCCCTCCACCCTGATTTTCCTAAACTCTGCTGGTTAGAGGGTCCCTCCACCCTGATTTCCATAAAGTCTGCTGGTTGGAGGCTACCTCCACCATGAATTTCCCAAAACTCTGCTGGTTGGAGGCTCCCTCCACCATGAATTTCCCAAAACTCTGCTGGTTAGAGGCTTCCTCCACCATGAATTTCACAAAACTCTGCTGGTTAGAGGTTCCCTCCACCATGAATCTCCCAAAACTCTGCTGGTTAGAGGCTCCCTCCACCATGAATTTCACAAAACTCTGCTGGTTAGAGGCTCCCTCCATCCTGATTTCCCAAAACTCGGCTGGTTAGAGGCTCCCTCCACCATGAATTTCACAAAACTCTGCTGGTTGGAGGCTACCTCTACCATGAATTTCCCAAAACTCTGCTAGTTGGAGGCTACCTCCACCATGAACTTCCCAGAACTGTGCTGGTTAGAGGCTCCCTCCACCATGAATTTTCCACAACTCTGCTGGTTAGAGGCTCCATCCACCCTGATTTCCCAAAACTCGGCTGGTTAGAGGCTCCCTCCACCATGAATTTCACAAAACTCTGCTGGTTGGAGGCTACCTCCACCATGAATTTCCTAAAACTCTGCTAGTTGATGGCTACCTCCACCATGAATTTCCCAAAACTGTGCTGGTTAGAGGCTTCCTCCACCATGAATTTCCCACAAATCTGCTGGTTAGAGGCTCCCTCCACCATGAATTTCCCAAAACTACTGGTTAGAGGCTCCCTCCACCCTGATTTCCCAAAACTCTGCTGGTTAGAGTCTCCCTCCACCATGAATTTCCCAAAACTCTGCTGGGAGGAGGCTACCTCCACCATGAATTTCCCAAAACTTTGCTGCTTAGAGGCTCCCTCCACCCCGATTTCCCACAACTCTGCTGGTTAGAGTCTCCCTCCACCATGAATTTCCCAAAACTCTGCTGGTTGGAGGCTAACTCCACCATGAATTTCCCAAAACTCTGCTGGGAGGAGGCTACCTCCACCATGAATTTCACAAAACTTTGCTGTTTAGAGGCTCCCTCCACCCTGATTTCCCACAACTCTGCTGGTTAGAGGCTCCCTCCGCCCTGATTTCTAACAACTCTGCTGGTTAGAGGCTCCCTCCAGTCTGATTTCCCAAAACTCTGCTGGTTAGAGGCTCCCTCCACCATGAATTTCCCAAAACTCTGCTGGTTACAGGCTCCCTCCACCATGAATTTCACAAAACTGCTGGTTAGAGGCTCCCTCCACCATGAATTTCCCAAAACTCTGCTGGTTAGAGGCTCCCTCCACCATGAATTTCACAAAACTCTGCTGGTTAGAGGCTCCCTCCACCCTGATTTCCCAAAACTCGGCTGGTTAGAGTCTCCTTCTACCATGAATTTCACAAAACTCTGCTGGTTAGAGGCTACCTCCACCATGAATTTCCCAAAACTCTGCTGAGTGGAAGCTACCTCCACCATGAATTTCACAAAACTTTGCTGCTTAGAGGCTCCCTCCGCCCTGATTTCCCACAACTCTGCTGGTTAAAGGCTCTCTCCACCCTGATTTCCCACAACTCTGCTGGTTAGAGGCTCCCTCCACCATGAATTTCACAAATCTCTGCTGGTTAGAGGCTACCTCCACCATGAGTTTCACAAAACTTTGCTGCTTAGAGGCTCCCTCCACCCTGATTTCCCACAACTCTGCTGGTTAGAGGCTCCCTCCACCATGAATTTCCCAAAACTCAGCTGGTTAGAGGCTACCTCCTCCATGACTTTCACAAAACTTTGCTGGTTAGAGGCTCCCTCCACCCTGATTTCCCACAACTCTGCTGGTTAGAGGCTCCCTCCACCATGAATTTCCCAAAACCTGGCTGGTTAGAGGCTACCTCCACCATGAATTTCACAAAACTTTGCTGCTTAGAGGCTCCCTCCACCCTGATTTCCCACAACTCTACTGGTTAGAGGCTCCCTCCACCCTGATTTCCCACAACTCTGCTGGTTAGAGGCTCCCTCCAGCCTAATTTCTAACAACTCTGCTGGTTAGAGGCTCCCTCCACCATGAATTTTCCAAAACTCTGCTGGTTAGAGTCTCCCTCCACCATGAATTTCCCAAAACTCTGCTGGTTAGAGGCTCCCTCCACTATGAATTTCCCACAACTCTGATGGTTAGAGGCTCCCTCCAGCCTAATTTCTAACAACTCTGCTCGTTAGAGGCTCCCTCCACCATGAATTTCCCACAACTCTGCTGGTTAGAGGCTCAATCCACCCTGATTTTCAAAATCAATGCAGGTGCCAACCTCAACTCACTACAAGGGCCAAATTCACTGCTGGTGCAAGGCTCTCCTCACTCCAAGGGCCAAATACACATGTTTCAAGGTATTTTTCCACTGTCTGAGAGGTGGTATTGAGTGTGTAAAATATGTAGTTGTTAGGCTGTGATGTTGGGGTAATAGAGGGTCTTTGGTGTGTTAGATGCCCCCAGACATGCTTCCCCTGCTGTCCCAGTTGTATTCCAGAGGTGTTGACATAATTTCCTGTGGTGTCATAGTGGACTTGGTGACCCTCCAGAGACGGATTTGGGTTTCCCTCTTAACGAGTATATGTTCCCCATAGACTATAATGGGGTTTGAAACCCATTTGAACACTAGAACAGTGAGCGGCTGTTCGAATCGGATTTCGAACCTCGTACATTTTAGTGTTCGCTCATCTCTAATAGTAATGCTTAACTATGGATGAAATCACATACACAGTTTTTGGCGCAATTTTTTGAGCTAAAACCGGTATAGAACAGATAGAAATAGACATGTCTTTATCTGTCCCCTTCTTCCATTTGGATCCACTCCTGGCTTTGACTCAAAAATCCACAATGAAATCTGCTCCAAAACTGTATGTGTGATTGTAGCGCATAGTGGTAATTGTGAATAGCCCGCAATACCCCTCTGGAGCCTTACTCCTCCAAAGGCTGCCACATCTACTTGTCAACATCACAGGCTGTTGCAACACCCGAGCCAAATGATGTGGCGGACCTCATGGAACAGGTGGACTTTTGTTTCTTGAGAGGCACTGGTTTTGCATCGTGCTGTGCACAAGGTCCAGTATGTTAGAACCAGGAACAACGTCACCCTTGTAAATAAATCCACCTTTATTATTCCACCCTGTAACCCCTCCGCTCTGCTTCAGTCTACTTAACAAAAGTTCAGCATTTTTCTTAAAATGGAGATTGACGTGTTACAATTTGAAGGATTGGATCAGTTTTATCAGTGTCTGTATTTGGCAATGGTTGATGACCAGGATCAGATTGGTTAACAAGGTTTACAGTCACTAGCTCTTTAACGCCCTGTTTAGCAAGAACCAAGTATCTTTGCTTTATATCTGTTTATTTTTTAATTTTCACATCACCCGGTAAGCCAGAGCTGTGTAAAATACCGCTGTGCATTGTATAATTTCTCCATGTATCTTACTAAGGCCTAGTACAATCTAGGAAGTGTAATGGAATAAAACTACCCCAGATAAAATTCATAGTCTGGTAGAGACATACCTACTTAGAAAATTCCCCATTCACAAGAATTGCTGTAGATATTGGTACATATTCTGCTTGGATTTATACATCCAGATCCAGACAGAATCCACAATCTGTTTTTATCCATTTTCAACTAACGGTACCTGTACAACCCATATTTCATAGGAATAGTTTAATCTCTTTAAAGTCACCTAGTGGTAATTTTTTCGTTCATTATGTAACTATTCCTGAATATGACAATTCGTGGGACTCTTCTATTCATTTAGGCCATTTGATCTCATTGTGGCCTGCTAAGAATGACATGCCTCTGTGTCTTTCCTGAACCCATAGCAGAGCTTTCTGTAAAATGGACTTTTCCACACAGGCTCTCCATAAGGGGCACACAAGCTCCTATCACAGTTATTCCCTACCTGCATATTTATGGTCCTTAATATTATTTAGAAAGGGATACAGAGAGCAAGTTAATAACATGGTACCCCCTTGTAAGGCTATGTTCATATCTCATTTGGAGTCTCATTCACTATGTCCGTCAGAAATCATGTGCAATAAAAGTCTTGCAAGCCCAACTTTTTCATCCAGCGAGTTCAGGAAAAAAAAATCACCCAATGGATTCCTATATAGTTAATGGGATCCTTCGGAATACATTGCTGTCTATCAATTGAAAGTCTGTTATTCCATCCTTCTGGTCTTACAAAGGACCAGAAGAACATGTAAGACAAAGGAGGTGTGAATCAAGTGTAAACAGAGATGGTACTATCTTTAGCTGTCTATGTGATACTGTGCTGAAACATCATGGAAATGATAGCAGAGCCCAGATAAATAGAAATTAAAAAACTAAGATGGTGTCTGATGTCAAGCAGACAGGTTAGTCAGCTACCAGAATATACACTATGTGATCAAATGTATCCGGACACCTGGATGAAAATTACTTACAAGTTTGTGGCGCCCTCCATCGGTAATTCAATATGGTGTTGGCCGACCCTTAGCCTTGATAACAGCTTCCACTCTGGCAAGCATAAGTTCAATCAGGTGCTGGAAGGTTTCTTGGGGAATGGCAGCCCATTCTTCATGGAGTGCTGCACTGCGGAGAGGTATCGATGTAGGTCGGTGAGGCCTGGCACGTAGTCGGCGTTCCAAAACATCCCAAAGGTGTTCTATAGGATTCAAGTCAGGACTCTGTATAGGCCAGTCCATTACAGAGTTTTTTTTGTCGTGTAACCACTCCGCCAGAGGCCGTGCAGTATGAACAGGTGCTCGATCGTGTGAAAGATGCAATCGCCATCCCCGAATTGCTCTTCAACAGTGGGAAGCAAGAAGGTGTTTAAAACAACAATGTAGGCCTGTGCTGTGATAGTGCCGCGCAAAACAACAAGGGGTGTAAGCCCCCTCCATGAAAAACATGACCACACCATAACACCACTGCCTACGAATTTTACTGTTGGCACTACACACGCTGGCAGATGACGTTCACCGGGCATTCGCCATCCCCACACCCTGCCATCGGATCGCCACATTGTGTACCATGATTCGTCACTCCACATGCTTTTTCACTGTTCAGTTGTCCAATGTTTACGCTCCTTACACCAAGTGAGGTGTCGTTTGGCATTGACCTGCGTGATGTGTGGCACCCAATCACCTGGCCATGTTCGAAGTCCGTGATTTCCGCGGAGCGCCCCATTCTGCTCTCTCACGATTTCTAATGTCGACTGAGGTCGCTGATATGGAGTACCTGGCAGTAGGTGGCAGCACAATGCACCTAATATGAAAAACGTATGTTTTTGGGGGTGTCTGGATACTTTTGATCACATAGTGTAACTGCAATATATCAACTTATTACAACTGGCATTTTAGTCTAGACCTGTATTCACAAATGCAGGTTTCACAGCTATTGTCTCCTAGTATACTTTACTCTGGTGAGTTGTGTTCTGGGAAGCACCTCCTTACATTCAGCACTAGTAACCTAATGTAGGGGAAAAAAAAAAAACTATTTCACAGGAGCTTAGGCTAAGTTTACACCTGCACCTGGAATTTCATTTGGGGTTTCCGTCTCCGAGTCCACTTAAAACATGCGGAGAGAAAAGTCCAGGATCTTCAAGTTACATTTCAATCAAATGCGTTCACTGTTTTACATTAGGTTCAGATTGGCAACAGAGGTTTCCACTAGGATTCTGTCAAAAATCTTGAACAAGTAGAGTGCTGCATTTTTTTCTCCATTAAAATAGACTATACTGGGGTCCATGTGGTTTCCGCTCGGTTTCTGCAGTGGAGAGAAAAGCGCTGCTTGCATTGACTAACGTTAATATGGTGAACAGTGGAAAATTTTAAATACGATATTAATGGTAGATGTGTTGTTCCTTCACATTCCACTCCCTACAAAGTGTTAATCAAAGTCAATCAGTATCTTATCCTACAAAAAAACAAGCCCTAATACAGCAATATGGATGGGAAATTAGAAAAGGCCTTAATTATAAAACAGTGTAGGCACTTAAAGAGTTAAATCCTCAGCCGTTTATGTCACCATGGTAACTCCAGCCACTGACAGCCAATAGGATTGCGGGATCTGAGTTTGAAAAATACGTTGGTGGGTGTCAGTTCCTTGGTGATGGAGGTGGAGGTGAGCGCTCATCTCTGCTCAGCGAGATAGTAACTCTGGGGGGGGACGTCTTTAATAAGAGAGTGGGGTCTAATCCTAATACTGAAGACCCTATCATATTAAGAGAACTCGATCTATAGGCTCAAAAGATATCCAAAACTTGACAGCTATATACCTGTAGTCAGTATATAGGCAGTATGATTATCTTTACTTTATAGGAAATTACAACCTGAAATGTAAACTGCAGTATATATTTGTACAATAGTGATCTATAGGTGATATATCCACATCATGCATGCATTGGAGACATCCCCCAGAGGTTTATGGCAGCAATATTACCAGATGTGGATGCCTCAAATGTAATGTGAACAGAGTCTAAGGCTATGTTCACACTACCATTGTCAATGTTTTTTGCTGCCATCCATCATACTATGACAGCAAATGACATTAAATGACAAATGTAAATGGACCCCTCCTGTCAGTCTGCATTTGCCCCGATATATAAACATGATGGTTGCTGTCTTCGGTCATATTTCTTTACTTTTATCATGGAGCATACACAACTTTTCTGCCATCAGAAAACTATGTTTATAGTATTATGTATTATAGTATATTACAGTATTATGTATTATGTTTATACATTGGGGTGAATGCAGACAGACAGGAGGAGTCCATAAACATCTGTCATTTAATGTCCGTTCCTCTCATACTGTGACGGGATTAATGACTAATAACATTGCTTATAGTTGTAGCTCTGCATCCCCCCTTCCACCATCACCCTTTCGGGTTCTCTATCTTAGCATAAGTGTTGTTGGTGTCTAACTTACATGGTCTTATCATTTTTTTTTTTTTACAAAGGACAAAACAGAATGAAAACGGTATCAAGGTACCCCATATGTAATGCCCATATGGGAGATCTTCATATCCATGTATACATAAATGTAATACTAGCCTCTGTCCGCGACTTTGTCTGCAGGTTAGTGTTTGCGCTGAGCCGGTTATATTTAGCAATTTGGTGGTGTGTATGATCCGAGGCCCCGCATCCCCTTGTATCCTGCTTGGCCCCAGCCTCCCCCATCCCCCACGGCCCTGTCCCCTCTCCCTCCCCCACGGCCCTGTCCCCTCTCCCTCCCCGTGCTCCTGCGCCCTTGCCCCTTTAACCAACCCCCATTATGCGCCCATGCACACACATGTTACAGTACATGTTAATATAAGTAAACATGCGAAAGTAGCATAACATTTCTGGTCCCCAGTGGGACTGAGGACCAGCATGGGAAAGGTGGGAAACCTGAAAAAAAAGAACAGTTATAAGGAACACTTAGCTAAGTTCCTAAGAGGAAAATGTTGGTCCCTACAGTGTAGTATGGCATTTATTATTTTGTGGAAGCTTAAATCTTCTACAGCAAATATCCAGTCCCAGGGAGGGGCATTGGTAACTGAAGCAGATGGAGGAGTCCAACAGTGGAGGTCAGAACCTGGTATAAATGCAAAATATGGAAAGGGGGCCTAGAGGGGTGATCCTCTCAAGAGAAGATGTCCAGTATGTACATTATATGGCAGAACTAAACATTTGTCACTGGAAATCTGTTCTAAATAAAGGTCTTCTTAAAATGGTATAATATATGTATTGTATATACAGATCTAGCAGAGTTAAACCGAAACTCTGACAATGACTTCCCATTGGTTTTTTTGTTGTCTTCTAAGATAAGATATCACACTGCAGAAATTTAACAAATTGCATAAGTTTGAGTTAACTCTACTGCATCTGTATATGTACATACATACATACATATATATATTGTGGTAAAGTGTACGGTAAGGTGGTGGATGGAGTGTATATCTCTCCTGGTTTCCTCAGCCAGGCGAGATAAAGGAAAGCCAGGGTAATCATGTTCGAGCAGAGCATAGTCTGCTGGAACTCTTGTTCCACATTATGGGCTGGCTTTTCTGGACTGGAGGGCAGGTTGGTAGTGGGAGCCTTCCAGTCCACACTTACTCCACCACGGGTTTTGGCCTGAGTCTGGGGCAGCCACAGGTGAGGCTTCCTTAGAGCTATTTTACTGGGGAAGGAAGCTCAGTTAGGAGCCCTGGTACACACAAGGAGTGTGTGAGGAAAACAGGTACCTTGTGGACTTTGACTGGCTCATATGGTGACTCAACCTGCTGTAGGTCAGAGAGGTAACCTGCTGTATAGGTAGAGCCGGACAAGGCTTAGGTTTTGTTTGTTGTTTTTTTTTTTTTTTGCTGGCACAGTGTTTTATGCCGAATGCTCAAATAAAACACTGGACTTATTTATTTTACTACCTGTCTGCATGGTGTCATTGCCGTTCCCAACCGTGTGAGCTGAACCCCTTACTATATATATATATATATATATATATATATATATATATATATATAGATCTAGTCATGTATATAAGTACTGTCTACTTATGTAATACACTAGGTATACGTTATAGAGTATGTGTAATGTGAGTAAATGATATGTATAGATATATAGGTATATATTTTTAGACATTATTGTAAAGCCAAGCTTATGTCTGTACTGGAAGGAATTTTTTGGCCTTCGTCATTTTAAACATCAGGCACTTCCATTGTTTTGCTCTTATACAGAACAATGGAAGCCAGGGCTGATGTGAACATAGCCAGTGTACACAAAGAAATAATCTCTAAATAGCATATATAAGACGTGTAAAAAGATTTGAACTAGCATTTGAATGTAGACATGTCAGTAAGTCCACCTTTGTATTAGGTATATATACACACATATAGAAGTAGTATTTAATTAATTGGTATGTGACGTGTTAAATGTTAGTGTTTGCTGCATGTACATGCCTGTATACATGTAAGGGTTGGCCTTTTATGTCATAGATATCTCTTTATACTCTTTATACAATATGTGTAAGGTGTGAATGTATATATATACACTTAGTGGTTTCCCTCTCTGACTCATAGAGTGCGGTTTTGAGCAGAAGTTTCCAGTCTAAGCTATGTATATGCCCTCAAAACAATATATGGACTGGAAATGTACAGATCAGAAAATCTTTTATGATATTTACCCTTAGTATTACAGTAAAACTTCTGCTCTGAGCCTTGTGTTGCTGCTCTTATAGATAATGTATATTAACTAGACATCAATGCTGTTTTATTCATAGTGATGTTATATAATATGTCATCATATTTTACGTGACATTTTTGATCCCATCGCCCACTTATTGGCCTTATTACGATGGGTCCCTACACTAACACTTCACATATAGGAGAGGAGATTACTTTCTTATATACTTACTGTTACAGCACAGTCTCTATGAACTTGATCTCTGGGGTCTTGTCTGTAGTAGGGGAATAAAAAATAAAGTCTTAGTGTAGGGACTCATCTGAATGAGGTCGCCTTGACGTGGCAGATGGGCTCGCACAATTTATCAAATTGTGCGCTAAGAACCTCACATTTTTTTTTTTTTTTTTTCTTCTTTTAAATGTAGATTGTGAGCCCCACATAGGGCTCACAATGTACATTTTTCTCTATCAGTATGTCTTTGGAATATGGGATGGAAATCCATGCAAACACAGGGAGAACATACAAACTCCTTGCAGATGGTTTTTTGCCCTTGGCGGGATTTGAACACCAGGACTCCAGTACTGCAAGGCTGCAGTGCTAACCACTGAGCCACCGTGTGGCCCCCTTGAACCTCACATTTCTAACAGTGATAGATAGTGCTATATGAAAGTACAGAGAAAGAATTATTATCTAAAGCTCTGCATCAGAAGTATAAACTCCTCTGTTAGAATTGGATCTAGTCTCCTCTAAAATCTATTCTGTGTACATCAGTCCTCATTTAATGTACCTGGTCTTTTACTTTTCCTCCTCTAGTTTACGTCTTAGCTTGATAAAAGGAATATACCAGTAAGAAACATTTATCCACTAGATAGATGACAAGTATTAGACTGTTAGGGTTCACCAACAACACAAAGGAAAGGGGGCGGAAAGGGGCGTGTTGGGGTTTATTGACGAGAAGTGTTTTGGCAGATCAGGGGTGGGGTTTCAGCAAGGCGGCGTTGTACCTGTCACTTTGTTGAAAGTGTTGATGCTTCACTACTAACAACTTTCCAGTACCTGCTTTATAAATAGCTGGGTACCTACTAACAAAATCTGAATATATATACACAGGACATTTCAAGTTTCACTGATTTATAACTTCTGCATTTTGGGCCAGAAATGTCTTACTCATGGCCATCCTATTAATATTATAAAATTGTGAGTTTGTGGGTTTGTGTGTTTGGATGTTTGGATGTTTGTTCCTCAATCACGCAAAACCCGCTCGACCGATTTGGCTGAAAGTTTCCACAAACATAGTTAATACACCCGATTGAGCAATAGGCCACTTTTTGTCACAATAGCACACATATCTTTGTGCCAGGACCCCCAAAAAACCCAAACTCACACCACCATCTCTGCAACCTCACACACTTTGGACCATAGCAAGCCACAAAATTCATATTGCCCTCTACAGCCTAGCCCCTAACCCCACACAATCACATATACATATACTTTACCACTTTGCCCCTCACCTTAACGATACTCCAGGAGGCTCTCTTTAACGCTGCAGAGCAGCCATGTTTGCCGACCCCCACTGCTCTGACAATCCGCGACACCGCCTACCCATGTCAATACCCCTAGGCGGTCTAATAAATGCAAAAACAAAAACAAAAAAAAGAAAAAAAATAACATAAAAAATAAAAAGTATTACAAATACAAATCCCCCTATTTCCCTAGAACACATATAAAAGTAGTTAAATACTGTGAAACACATACATGTTATGTATCCCTGTGTCCGAAATCACCCGCTCTACAAAGCTATACAAATATTTTGCCTGGACGCTTAACGCCGTAGCGGCAAACATACTGAAAACTCCAAAACCGCTGTTTTTTCACTATTTTCATTATACAAATATCAATCAAAAGTGATTAAACCAATAGCATTTCCTGAAAATGCAACAACTAAAAACTACACCCGGCCCCGCAAAAAAAGAAATCCGCCAACACAGACAAATAAAAAAAGTGACTGCTGTCAGAATATGGCAACTTTTAAAAACAAAAAAATGTCAACACACTACTGGCAGAAAATAACAAAGCATACAATGTCGTATATCGAAGTCTATTAACTTCAAATACTTCTGTCCCAAAGTCACTATGTACAGTTTCTCACAACACCGTATAGCAGCTCAAATACAAATTAACTTCAACACAAAAGTCTCATGTATTCTCAGAATTATAGCAAAAACAAGATACAAAGTTACATTTCATATTCCATACCTTTTACACAGTACGAAAACCTTACCCGCACCTGTATATACCCACTTCTACAATCACCGCAGACGAAGTCACGGGTACCAGCTAGTATGAAATATAACTTTTAATATGGCTATAACTACAGCATTTTAGCTGAGCTGTGTAAGCCACTCTAGTAGATGTTTGTTGTATTGGCATTGGACAATCAATAAAATTTCTTCAGACACTGTAAAAGAAAATATCCGGGTACAGTTTTGACAAAATCTTTGTCATCAAAACATCACCACTGAATCACATTTGATGCATTTCTTCCTGCCTAATGTGATCTTTGTTTGTCTCTGTACACACACCACATACTGTAACTTGCACATGTCATTCTACACCTAATAGGAAGGAATTTTATGAATTTTCCAAAAATCTGGCGTTCGGCGAAATCCATAATATTTGGGATTCTCTACCTGTGAACTACTTAACTACTTTTATACTCTCGGATCTCTTCAGACCTTAGAGTATAATAAGCAGAGGTCCAGAGCAAGTGATTAAACATAACAAACAGTCCCTGGTCCCTGTTGAGGTGACTGTTATGAGTCCCCATCCTCTCTGGCCCAGTAGACCACTGAGGCCTGCAATTGGGTTTTAGTGATCATGTGGGTGAGCCAATGTTATGATCGGGGTGGACATATTTCATGTGCCGATTTGGCAGCACAGGACATTGAAGATAATTCATGAAGCAAAGAGATCTGTACTATCACTTTAAAGTGGAGACTGTCAGGTGTCAGTATTTTTGGGTGAACCTCACGGGATTCACCCAGTGATTTCTTTCAGCTTGAACAGGTCTGAAATGAAACTGCTATTATACTCTGTGGTCTCCTCAGACCCTAGAGTATAATGAGTGGAGGCCCAGGGGACATGAATAAACATAATAGTCTTACCTTAAGACTACGAAGTCTCTGGTGCATGTAAACGATATGATAAAAGGGATGTCATCAGTACTCTGTATATGGCTGCTGAAGCAGGGTCCCAACTCAAGTGCAAGAGGTAAATGGACTTAACACATGTTGCTCAAAGAAGTAATTCATTAAATGTATAGCAATGAAAAAGGTGGCAAAACCTTTCGAAAATACAACCTTCATCATATGTGTTTGCTTGGGTGTGGACATGGCAATAAGGAAATGTGGCAAACTAGATCATAGAGAAACCCCACATTGCTGCATTTCCATACTGCTAAGTCCACAGGAAAGCAAATGTGTCTGATGAAGGTCATTTGACCAAAACATCACCTTTTTATTGCCATACATTTAATACTTTTCTTCATCAAACATTGACATCAAGGTTAAGCAAAGTCCATTCACTTAGTATAAATGATATGACGTCAATTCACTACTTAACTAAATTCCTGCTACATACCAAAAATTCATCAATGTCAATGTTATCTTTGAATGAGGGGAATCTAGGTGTGTCAATTAGAGATGAGCGAACAGTAAAATGTTTGAGGTTCGATATTCGTTTCGAGTAGTCCCTCAATATTCGACTACTCGAATCGAATATCGTACCCTATTATAGTCTATGGGGGAAAATGCTCGTTTCAGGGGTAAGCAACGTTCGATCAAATTACACTTACCAAGTCCAAAAGTGAGGATCGGGTTGGATCCTCCGTGCAGTCTTTTCCGTGCAGCTTCCCCGCGGCATCTTCCGGCTCTTCATTCACTCTGCCAGGCATCGGGCCTGGGCAGAGCCGACTGCGCATGCCCGCACTACAAGCGGAAATGCACAGTCGGCTCTGCCCAGGCCCGATGCCTGGCAGAGTGAATGAAGAGCCGGAAGATGCCGTGGGGAAGCTGCATGGAGAAGACTTCTAAAGGTAGGTGAAGAACCAGTGTTGATTGGCCGACTGTATAGCATTCGGCCAATCAATGCTGGTTCTGCATCGAACTTTTACATTCGAATAGCGAATGGTACTTAATCGAGTACAAGTATTTTGAATACCGTAGTATTCGATCGAATACCTACTCGATCGAATACTACTCAATCATCTCTAGTGTCAATGATTGTAAGTGCGACATAGCTACAACAAACCCTTGTCTGTGGAAGTTATGACTGTTCATGAGATCACTTTGTTGCTTCTGATCATCACGGAGGAGCTTTTGATATATAATTATCCCTATCTGCAAGACAGTTGTTCTGAGTAGTAATGTGCCAGCCATAAGGGTTGTTGGTTTCCTTCAGATAACATCCACTCCCGGATTCTTTGTAATGGGCAGACTTTATATACAAATATTATTCTTTATCACAGTTGCCCATAATCCATAGCTTGAGATGTGAAGTCATAATATGTTGACACACTGGCATTGTACTTCCATTACAGACGGTGGGCTCAACTCAGCTGCTTAGCACCCATTGTGTAAGTCTTACGAACCTCCCTATGCTATATAACAGATGCAGTTCCCATGGATGAAAACATTTTTAGTCCACTACTTTATAACAGCAATACTTTGAATACTCCCCCAGCTATGTTACTGAACTATAGGTGATGCACTGTGTAGCATTTTCTTCATCGGACATCTCATGGCATAGTCCAGTTTTCAGCCCACCGATTCTCCCTATTGGACAAGTTTACTCCAACCTTCAAGCACACTGGCAATCTCTTGAATGACAAAACAGGCCTAAACTGCTACATAGGCCAACAACTTCTTCTCCACGCATCTCATGTAGCCATACTTTGCTCCCTGAATGATCCTCACCTACCAGAGCTGCAGTATACCACTTCATTGCGCCAATGTTCACACTTGTTGAATCTGTTTCTCGACCTACACTGAAGCTAGTTCTTGCTCCGGCTAGCAGATACCTAGAAAACTCATGCTTCATCTATCAGCAGAATATAGTAGTGCCACTGTACACTGCAGCCCATAAGTCCTTAGATACAAGGTTGCACAGATAGTGAAGGGCTAAAACCACCTGAAAGTACATTATATTCTCAGGTCATGTCAGTTTGCTTTGATCAGGCATTGATCTATGGCAAGCTACCTCACAAAAAGTAGTGCTTGAGACATAATTTTCCTTTTTTCATCAATGAATGCTTATTTGAACATCCTTTCCAAACATACACTCACCGGCCACTTTATTAGGTACACCTGTCCAACTGCTCGTTAACCCTTAATTTCTAATCAGCCAATCACATGGCGGCAACTCAGTGCATTTAGGCATGTAGACATGGTCAAGACAATCTCCTGCAGTTCAAACCGAGCATCAGTATGGGGAAGAAAGGTGATTTGAGTGCCTTTGAACGTGGCATGGTTGTTGGTGCCAGAAGGGCTGGTCTGAGTATTTCAGAAACTGCTGATCTACTGGGATTTTCACGCACAACCATCTCTAGGGTTTACAGAGAATGGTCCGAAAAAGAAAAAACATCCAGTGAGCAGCAGTTCTGTGGGCGGAAATGCGTTGTTGATGCCAGAGGTCAGAGGAGAATGGCCAGACTGGTTCGAGCTGATAGAAAGGCAACAGTGACTCAAATAGCCACCCGTTACAACCAAGGTAGCCAGAAGAGCATCTCTGAACGCACAGTACGTCGAACTTTGAGGCAGATGGGCTACAGCAGCAGAAGACCACACCGGGTGCCACTCCTTTCAGATAAGAACAGGAAACTGAGGCTACAATTTGCACAAGCTCATCGAAATTGGACAATTGAAGATTGGAAAAACGTTGCCTGGTCTGATGAGTCTCGATTTCTGCTGCGACATTCGGATAGTAGGGTCAGAATTTGGCATCAACAACATGAAAGCATGGATCCATCCTGCCTTGTATTAACGGTTCAGGCTGGTGGTGGTGGTGTCATGGTGTGGGGAATATTTTCTTGGCACTCTTTGGGCCCCTTGGTACCAATTGAGCAACGCCAAAGCCTACCTGAGTATTGTTGCTGACCAAGTCCATCCCTTTATGACCACAATGTACCCAACATCTGATGGCTACTTTCAGCAGGATAATGCGCCATGTCATAAAGCTGGAATCATCTCAGACTGGTTTTTTGAACATGACAATGAGTTCACTGTACTCCAATGGCCTCCACAGTCACCAGATCTCAATCCAATAGAGTATCTTTGGGATGTGGTGGAACGGGAGATTCGCATCATGGATGTGCAGCCGACAAATCTGCGGCAACTGTGTGATGCCATCATGTCAATATGGACCAAAATCTCTGAGGAATGCTTCCAGCACCTTGTTGAATCTATGCCACGAAGAATTGAGGCAGTTCTGAAGGCAAAAGGGGGTCCAACCCGTTACTAGCATGGTGTACCTAATAAAGTGGCCGGTGAGTGTATATACATGCATTAACAATATCCGTCCCACACTATGACATAATAGCATATCATAGAGCGGTGTCAGTTCCCAAACATGATGTATTGTTAGGTCAGTGCCATAGTAGTTGCTTAGGAGCTGAGCAGGTGCTATGGAAAGTGGGTGTACGTTGTATCTTACTGTATTAAACTGTAACTGCCTGTGGTCAGAACTAACTTGTATTTATGGGTGTCCTCTACTTAGGCGCTGCGGTCAATCATGACCATGCTATCTAAGGGGTTTCCCATTGTTCTGTCCCTGATCATCCCCTCGGAGTTACTGATCCATTGTTAGGGCAGATTGGGGCCAGATCCGTCATCCTGGGTCTGCCAATGGTCCCTATTGTAAGATTCTTTCCTCTGACAGGATCAATTAGATAGGCTATCAGCCCATCCATGTACAGAGGTGGAGAGCCTGTATACATTTCAATACATGAGTATTGCACAGTGTCAGGGCTCGTTCACATCTGCGTTCATCTGTCCTTATTGCAGGTTTCCGTTTCCTGCATAAAACAGATGCAGGAGACGGAAGCCGAAAGCTGTCCGGCCGTGAGCGGCGGTGAGCGTTTTGCGTTCTCCGCCGCGAAACCGGGTTTTATAATCCGGACACAGTCGGACATGCAGTACTCTGTGTCCGGATTAAAAAATCCGGTTTCGCGGCGGAGAGCCTAAAACGCTCACCGCCGCTCACGGCCGGACCCGGTCTATGGTTTCCGTCTTCTGCCATGCAGAAGACGGAAACCATAGAACGGAGACATGAACGCAGGTGTGAACCTAGCGTCACATTGAACTATCAGATGATCGCTGGCTCAAGTACCCTAATGGAACAATAAAATAAAATAAAATAAAAATTATTAAATAAAAAACAAATTAATATATAAAGCCTCAGATGTCCTTTTCATATACACAATCATTTATTATCAATAAACAAAAATAACAAACAATACATATTTGGTATTTCCAAATCCAAAACTAAAACACAACCAATATGTAATGAATTTTTTTCCATTTCATCTCACAAAAAATAACAAAACATGGAATCGAAAGTGATCAAAAAGTTGTATGTATACCCATTGGTACCAAGAAAAAGCACAGCTTGCCCCACAAGAAGTAAGTACTTAACAAGCCCTAACATTAAAACTGTTATGCCTCTTTGAAGGTGGAGATGGAAAAAAATGGACTATATTCCCCAAATGGATGCTTACATACCTAGGACTCTAATATACCCTGTCTATGGAGGCCGCTTTGGCTCTGGAGCAGCTGATTGGATTCCTTTAGCTGATGCAACCCAATAAGGTACCAGGACCGGATAGACTTAACTGGCCACATGGTACATGCCTTTAATTTGCTTAATAAAGCTGCTCTCCTTCCCCTGGGCATATCTGGGGCTCTCATTTCAGTGATCCACAAGGAGGGCAAGGACCCTACGTTTTGTGAAAGTTATTGTCCTATGCAAAAATAGCATAGTACATAATTCATTCTTAAAGGATTGTTTTGATAAGATATTCATATCTTATAAGTATAGTCTAGCAATTGAGTACCCTGTTAATAATTGGTATTCTTAAAGGGACTCTCTGGGATTAACCAAAATTTAGAATCCAAGCTACCCCCTTCCCGACTACCTTCTAAATTACTTACTGTACCAAAAACCTATATTTATCTAGAAGGCCAGGGGGTTATGTGACCACCCCAGACACATTTTCTGATATTCCAGTGATGTTCTGTTTACTCGTTTCAGGAAACATTACATCACAAATAATAACCCCCCCCCCAATCCCACCCCATCATACTTACCTGTCTTCCTTTCTAAACTTTCTGGGCATGGGTTGTATGGGCTACTATGCATTCCAGCACTCTAGCTCTATTACACAGGCGTGGGCGGCTGGCAGACGTCAAGGAGTTGCCAGCCGCCTAGAAAAAGTGAAGTCCATGCCCAGAACGTGCTGCCCCGAAGACAGGTACAGTCCTATGAAAAAGTTTGGCACCCCTATTAATCTTAATCATTTTTAGTTCTAAATATTTTGGTGTTTATAACAGCCATTTCAGTTTGATATATCTAATAACTGATGGACACAGTAATATTTCAGGATTGAAATGAGGTTTATTGTACTAACAGAAAATGTGCAATATGCATTAAACCAAAATTATACCGGTGAAAAAGTATGGGCACCCTTATCATTTTATTGATTTGAATTCCCCTAACTACTTTTTACTGACTTACTGAAGCACAAAATTGGTTTTGTAACCTCAGTGAGCTTTGAACTTCTTAGCCAGATGTATCCAATCATAAGAAAAGGTATTTAAGGTGGCCAATTGCAAGTTGATCTCCTATTTGTAAGTATTATGTATGAGTTAGTTAGGAAGGGCTAGTAGTCAGCAGGTTAGCTAGGGACACAGGAAGGGGGTGTGAATGAGAAAGGGAGGGGGAGTTAGTAAGAGAGCTAGGGGGAGGGAATAGCTCTGAGTGAAGTGCAAAGCATGATGGTAGTTGTAGGAAAACAGAACTGGAAGCTACATATATAAACAAATGCAGAAAATGCCAGGAGTTCCCAGAGAAACCCAGAAATCACTCAAAACACTGCTAAAGGTTATTGCTTTAACTTATTAACCTATTATTAGCTCTATCAGGCCTTTTTTCAAAAAGGTCTACTTTAGGGTAATATAAAATTATGGCACCCTACTCTTTCTGGCTTTGGCCACATAGCAAAAAGGAGCTAAAAAAACCCACGGCCATAACCATCACATTTTTTACTTCTTCCCCTATTAAATACATAGTACAACTACTTGTGACTCCACAGTTAAATTTACATGCAGCGTTTTTCAGCAAGTTTTCCACTAATCTTTATTTTCCCCACAATTTGTGGATTAGATCCATGAAATCTCATTAACTTTGCAGGTGCTATAAAGTGCAGCATTTGTTTCTTCTGCATCTCCGTAGCAGTCAAAAGCACTGCATTTCTGCAACATGGGGCCTTAGCCTTGTAGTGGAACCCCTGTTTAGGTAATAGAAGGGATCTTGTGCAGTGAACACTGAATCAAGCAATAACCCTAATCATGCAATAACAATGGTCTACACCTGATTTGATATAAATAATTGATCCACAAATTGCCACCAATACTCTATGTGTGTATTAAGTTTGATTACTAGTTAGTTTCTATTCTTCAGGAACATGATTTGTCTATAGCCTAACACTCAGTCTATGCCTTGACTTCATTGTTGACATATCTTGTACCTACACTAGCTATATAACTGAACACCCCCATACCCAACAAGATCTGTGTAGTCAGATCTTTCTTCTTGATCAAAGGACTATGCACTGCCAACCAAAATATTCTGTGGAGCTTATTGTGTATAAAATGAGCCTGATCCACAGAGCAATTTATTGAAGACATCATAACAAGTTTAAGGATTTTCAACGTAAGACTTTACAGTTCTAAAGAACATAGACTTGTGAATACTTGGAGTCAACATAAGCTGTTTATGATGCAAATGTTTACTTAGTGTTGATCAAAAAATGGAAATGAAAAGTAAAAACATAAATTTATGTTGGATATCATAATTTCCCCATGCATCCATCTGTGCCTTGTATATCAAAATATATACCTTTAAATATGTCATCTCACGGACACTTCTTTTCCAATTAAGCCAACTTGTTCCAAATGTAGCAGTCTTCCAAATAATAAATCTTAATAGTGTCCTCACTGGGAAGATGCATTAGTCGAACATATCATGACCCTGACTACGTTTGGATGATATATTAGTATAATCCATCAAGAGAAGCAGTTCCTGATCTAGTGCTCACAGGGTGGTACTGCTCTGGGAGAAATCAATGATGAACTACATTTAGATCAATCATCCAAAAACATTGGGAGAGACTTGAGCATTCTAAGGCTGTAACTGATTTTCATTCTTTAGCACCTTTATTTCCTGAGGCTAGCAGAAATGGAAGGCAAAATATAGATAGAATTTTTTCAAATGTTAACTATTGCTGCACGCTCACAATGCTTGTCATATCATAAGTATATTGATCACTCAATATTAAGTCCTAGCCTAAAATTAAGTTTTCATCGCAAAGCCAGCGCTCATCTTACCTGTATTTCACATTGTGTGGCTACTGACCCTCCAAGCTGCTGTGTATTGGCCCCTTCTTCTGCTCCAGGTTCAGCCCTGGTCCAGGTGCAGCCTCCATTTCAGCGATTTAAGAGATTAAGAAATCCACTTATTAGTAATCTGCCACCTAAGGCCATAAGCCAGATGTACCTCTGGGACTGTCCTGCTGTCCCCTCTGCCACCCAGGGCCTGATGCCTGCATCCCAGTGCCCTCAAATTTAAAGAACACAGAGTAAAACCCTCACCCTTCAGTACCTCAGACTCTTTGCAGGCTACCCAGTTAGACTATGTATAATGCATTTCATAAACTAGGAGTGTAAAATTATGTCACTACTCAATCATGCACATATGGCATAAAGTCTGACAGTAATAGTTAAACACTTGTTAAAATGATATTACAGTAACACACTTAACTATAGGGGTTAAATACTAGCTTAAAGGGGTATTCCCACGTTGCATACTCACCACTCTTCGCTGCAGTAAATTCTTCTGTCTTCCGGCTTTGTTGTGTCATTGGTGGGTGGGGTTACATATGCAAAGCCAGCGGCGAGAAGTCGTCGTTTCAATGCCGCTGGCCCTGCGTGTGCGCTGCCGATGCACTAGGCATCGGACGTACAGCGTTCACAATGCAATACAGACCCGGCATCTGCTGTAATAGAGAGGCGGATGCCGGGGAGTGTAGACGCCGGCACAGGTGAAGCCAGCAGCAGCAGGAGCGATGCTGCTATTCCGCTCCTCCGCCCCCCCCCCCTCCCCTCCGGAATATCAGCATCACTCCTGCTGCTGCTGGCTTCACCTGTGCTGGCGTCTACACTCCCCAGCATCCGCCTCTCTATTACAGCGGATGCCGGGTCTGTATTGGTGCCCCCCCAAAGTGTAAACTACCCCCCTCCAGGCTCACTCCCGTGCACTTAGCCCCTCCTCCCTCCCCCCTCAGAGCTAAGAGATAAGTCAAGGGATGTGTCAAAAAAAAAAAAAAAAAAAGAATAAAGTAAGATAGTGGACAAACAAAGCAGTTTTGCTGAAGCAGTGTATTTAGGAAAAGTCTTACATTCAGATTAACAAGCAGTATAGATAGGATCCTTGTCATGGGACAACCCCTTTAAGGTATGCAAAACAATATAACATGTAGTAAATGTAGCAATAACTTAATAATGATAACTAGGTTACAAACCCCCAGCAACAGAATCAGTGTTAACTTATAACAACACATTAACTTAGTTGTTAAAATTGGGCAAAGACAAGTCATTAGAGGGGCTCTATCAGCAAAATTATGCTGTATGAACCCTACATATCCGTGAATAGCCTTTAAAAAGGCTATTCAGGCACTGCTAATCTTGCGCAGGCTCCGGTGCCATTTTCTCAATGGCAGTTCTCAATGGGATACTGAGCATGCCCAGTTACCCTTAGAACTACACGAGCGTATTGTGCATGCACAGTACGCTCGCGAACTGCCATTGAGAAAAATGGCACCTGAGCCTGCGCAGTGCTATTGTGCATGCACCGGATTTAAACCAATCCCGCTGGAAGAAGAGGAGATTGAAGCCGGGGAAGAGCCAGGACCGAAAGAAGAAAGAAGAGGAAGGCGTGCCAGAAGTTGACGTTGGACTGTGCATCACCGCCCAGTGTCAACGATAGGTATGATTTACATATATGTTTTTATAGTTTTATTGTAAAATTGTTGGGGGGGGGATTGAAATAAGATTAGCAGTGCCTGAATAGCCTTTTTAAAGGCTATTCACACATATGTGGGACTCATACAGCATAATTTTGCTGATAGAGCCCCTTTAAAGTCCACCCTATAATTGTAGCCTGACATACTAAGACATACTAATGATCTTTTTACTCCTAGGCTGCGGACAGTGACAAGGTAGGTGTCCTCTAAGTGTAGAGGAGAGAACGTTTCACCAGCAACATAGATAGGAATTCTTTACTGTACAAGCAGTGATGATATGGAACTGCCACACAATGTGATGGTGGTGGATTCATTGTGCAAGTTGAAAAAGGGCATGGATGTTTTCTTAACAAGTTGATCCAGGGTTTTATACTATGTTACTATTACTATTACTGCTGCTTATCTTCCATCTCCAGGATCATGTACCAAATGCAGTGGCAAAAAATGCTGCTGCAAAAGTGATACTTTCTGGCTAATTGCATCTACATATTGCAGAAAAAAATCTGCAGCGTTTTTTTGTAAATCACACCATATCAATTATACCTAAGAAATGTTTGCAATGCTGGTAACTTTATTTGATTAAAATGTATACAAAGACAAAAAAAAAATAGAAAACGGATAGCCCCAAGGAGCAATAAAGGTGAAACAGAGCTCCTAAGTACTGCAATAAGATAACTTTAAATATGTCCAATATTACAGACAAATCAATCTGAAACAAATTGTAAATGAAGACATTTATTTTCACAGATTTTTGTCTTAGAAAAAACATCCTTGCCTTTAAGAGCAAGCAATAAAGTGTATGTCTGTAACAGACGATGCACAGCCAAGTAATAACATTTGCTTAGTTTACAATTGACATGAGACTAATGTCAGCCAACACTGTTTGGTTTATTGCTAATTTCCTTCACATATAAAAATTTCAAAGAATATGAGAGCTGTAGCTAAGGTTTGACAGAGGAGCTGGATAGTCTTTGGATTGGTGAAGTTGGGATTTAAAACAAATCTTCAGGATGACTGCAGATATTTCTACCTTTTTAATGTCATGTATTTAAACATTATCTATGAATGATAATATAAAGAATTGGGAAAATTTTATCAGCACACTTTTATAGTCTGATCTACTGGTTGACTTAACCAAGCAATTAAGTTATTACTTTAGGGCTACTCACTCCTTCCCAAACCAGGCTCCAAAAATGTATTTAAAAGCAGTCGAATGAGGAAGTTTAAGCAGAACTCTCCTTTACAATTCCCTAACACAGAAGTATAGCAGATTGACCGCAGAAATATACCTCTACCTATACAGACTTGCCTACCCTGCTGCCTGGCTGCACTGTGCACTCAATTTGAGGCTGTCTGATATCAGAACCCCTATATCTGTCTCTTCAGGAACCCCAGCTAACACAGAAATGCCAATATGATACTGAGAGGGGGTTCCATCTCCCCAAGTGTATTATTTTACATTTGGAGACACTGTTTCCATTGTTTGGATCATTTATCCCATAAAGTTTGATCTTTTACATGTTCAACTCCAACATGCAAACCTTACGTACCAAGCCTTCTATTATGTCACCTACAAAAAAAATTATAAAGAATAGGACCAGATATCTGGTGGGTGCCGTCCTGTAGAGGAGCTCTTCATTGTTATATTGTCAGTATTAGCACCATACCCAAAGTTTGTAGCCGAACAAGAGCAAGGCTGCAGGACAAAAGAGGCCGGACACATGGGTGATTCCCCTCGATCTGAAGTGAGAGAAAAGGAACCCGGGGTCCAAAGGTACTTTGCAGTGTGCCGCCAGGGAAATAACAGCGCAAACACAGGTCCCTGGGGGGTGAAGTGGAGTGGTCAGCAGCTAAATTAAGGCTGAGAAATACAGGCCAGTAACTCGGCCAAGTAGTCACATACTTACAATGCATAGTAGCCAAACATACTCAGAAAGGCAATTAAAGATATTACATAGGCCCTGCTGTGAATGACATCTACATCGAATTGTCTGAGCGGTGGACTTTTGAAGTGTGGGGCCTGAGCGGTGGACTTTTTGCACAGCCTGTGGAAATGTAGAATAATAAGGAGAATTATTATTATTGTTTTTTTTATATAGCACCATTAATTCCATGGTGCTTTACATTTGGGGGTTTGCATACGATACACGAAATATACAGGCAGATCTAAAACTAACAATGACTGACTGGCACAGTGGGGTAGAGGGCCCTGCCCGCGAGGGCTTACAATCTATGAGGGAAGGGGGGTAGAGACAGAAGGAGAGGGGGAGACAGTTCAGATGGCAGTGCAGTGACAGTGTTATTGGAGGTTGTAGGCCTTCCTGAATAGGTGAGTCTTCAGGGCCTTCTTGAATCCTGTGATTGTGGGAGTCAGTCTTATGTGTCTTGGTAAGGAGTTCCAGAGGAGAAATCTTGGAGACGGTTGTGTGAGGAGTGGATGAGAGCAGAGCGGAGTAGGAGGTCATTGGAGGATCTGAGGTTACGTTTGGGCAGGTCGGAGGAGATTAGTTCAGAGATATATGGAGGGGACAGGTTGTGGATGGCTTTGTATTTTAACGTTAATAGCTTGAACTCAATTCGCTGGGCTATAGGTAGCCAGTGGAGGGACTGGCAGAGGGGAGCAGCCGATGAAGATCGGGGGGAGAGGTGAATTAAGCGAGCAGCACAGTTTTAAGGTGGACTGGAGGGGGGGCAAGAGTGTTTGCTGGGAGTCCATGGAGGAGGGTGTTGCAGTAGTTTAGGCGGAAGATTATAGAATTGGAGGTAAATTCAGGACTACATTAAAATGAAGTCTTATATTCAGTTTTGTTTGACACATAAATGGTCTTTATTTGCCATAGTTACATAGTCCAACATTCAAAAGAATAAGACCTAGGAAACACGCCTGAGGAACACGACTTGTGACGTATCTGTCTTTAGACTGCACACCATGAACAACAACTCTCTGGTATCTCTTCATCAGCCAATCCACTGAATTCACTGAACTATTCAAGGCTTAAGTCCAATCTTCATTTCATTCACTAATTTATCTATCAGTTCTTGATGTGGCGCTATATCACATATTATGTAATATATAATACTATGTCCTGAGTCACATGGGGATGTATGGAGAGAGCTCAGGAGCTGTGCTCAGTCCATACAGGGCGGATGACGGCTGTATAATACAACCAGCACCCACCGCTAACAGCAGCAGTCAGTGCCCGCACTGACTAAATTGCACAGGCAGCATGGATGCCTCTATTTTTCACCAATCGCTGCTCTCCTAAACGTCACCAGAGGGCAGCGATCAGTTGCTATGACAGCTGGGAGGCTCCCAGGCTTGTCATAGCATTAGCTCTATTGCATGTTGACAGAGGCAGCGTGTAATAGAATTGAAGGCATTTTGCTATTTACTCCACAGTAGTATTGCAGTGAATAGCATGAGTGATCAGAACCCCTAGGTTTCAATGTACCTACGGGGTCTGATCATAAAAGTAAAAGAAGAAAAAAAAAGTTTTTAAAAGTATAAAAAAAATACACCCCCTTTCACTAGATCAGATATAAAAGTAAATAACCAAAAGTAAACACAAACACATTAGGTATGCCTGCACTCCAAAATGCCTAAACTATTAAAATATTTATCCCATACTGTGAACGATGTAGTGGCGAAAAAATCAAAATAGCCAAATAGCGTTTTTTTTCAACACTTTGCCTTCTATAAAAAATGTAATAGAAAGTGAGCAAACCATCAGATCTTTCACCAAATGGTATAAATAAAATGTCTTCTTATCCCACATAAAAACACGTCATACCCAACTCCATACATGTAAATACGAAAAAGTTACAGGTGTCACAACATTGCATCAATTTTTTTTTCTCTTTTGCAAAGTTTTTCATTTTTTAAAAGGTATGAAAACACTACAAATACTATATAAATTTGGTATCGCCATGTTCATACTGACACGCAGAATACAGGTAACATGTTATTTTTACCACACAGTGAATGCTGTAAAAATTAAACCCATATGAAGTTGGCAAAAATGCATTTTTTTTCTCCAATTGCACCTCATTCTGAATTTTTTTTCCAGATTCCCAGTACATTGCACAGCATATTGAATGGTGCCATTACAAAGTACAATTTATCCCGCAAACAATAGCTATCATGTGGCTCTGTGAACCGGAAAATGAAGAAGTTATGGCTCTTGAAGTGAGGAAAAAACTAAAATGTGAAAACGAAAAATTGCCGGGTCTTTAAGAGGTTAAACAACTGCTAGAATATGAGGTAGTTGATATCTCTGGAGAGGCCTAAACAAGATCTTATGAGATCGAGTGAGCCGGCCTCTAGGGTGTCATAGTGGCAAGAGGGATGGCACTCAAAGTTATGTTATTTATACTTTTGGTAATTATAGTCTGTAGGTATAGGTTTATGGTTGTATGTGAGTCATGCACATGAATTATTTAATGGCACAGAAGAGCCACTTTAGCAGCTGATACAGCTGATACAGCTGATACACGTTTATCAGGACTGGATTTACCTCTGTAGTTATTGTTGTATTTACACTCGCAATATAATGTATGCTCAGGAATGTTTTGTTGAGGGAGAACCCCCGCCAGAATACGGGTCACTTACAGTGGTCAGTCACCTGCTCCAAATCAATCATGCATGTGCGCGCTGACAAAGATAAACACTGACATTGATGCAGTTTCAATCTCAGTCCATGCAATGAGCGTGATGCCTGTTCACACAGAACTGAGGTTTATTGAGGAAGTTACAGTTTTTATACAGGAATGCAAGAAAGATAAGAAAAAGGCAGGCTGTAAGCATATACGTCTTGTATCCGAATACACTGGCGATCAGTCATTGGCTGTTAAATTTCAACATCTCTTAGCTTTCGAGTTCCCAGGAAATGATACTGTCTTTCTTGTAAACCACATGACGATCATGTGCGTCAGCATCTGGGTGCGGTACTGGATACAGGCGCCATCTTAATGTATAAACGTTGCACAAAGAAAAATATAATTTCTTAAGCAGTATAAAGCATGTATAAAAATAAGAATGGACATGGTCTACCTTCACATTCCCCCCTAAATTATATTTTTCTTTCCCTACACAGTGTTATCTGGAATGTGAGTACAACATTCTTCACCAATCATGGAGCAGACTCCACCTCTTTCTGCTGTGATCATATCTATAGCTAGTCAGTTTTGGAGAGAGGAGGAGGGTGTGGTAGAGTTTTTCATGCAGAAGTCAGAGCCAAATATGCCTAGTTTGACTCCAGATGTTTCATTGGCAATAAAACAGGTATAGTTACCAGCATGTATATACACATGACCTTAATAGTCCCCCCTTGAAACAGCTCCAGACAAAGGGAATGCAGGGTGGGATGTCTGTCCCTATCTCTCACTACCAGACTGTAAGGAGTACCCTTCAGATCTTATAAAAAGCATATACATTGACTATTGTCAGACCTATAAACAATATGAATATAATAACTATAGAAACATAACAGGAATATAAGTTCAGATATATCCAACAGTCTTCAAATTTTCTCTTCTCAAGGCCCATATCCTCTAACAGTTTATTGTCCCATTTATTTTTAAGAACATCATCAAGTGGGCAAAGGTTTAAGGTTTTCCTTATAATCTCACAGCTGTACTGGCGATCAACAGGAATCGGAAGTGACCATTGAATCTCATACATCTCTTTATCAACATCCAATCTTTGGGTTTTAGTTTATAGGTTTCTTCCACTGACTTAGAATCTGGAGGGAAAAGGGGGAAAACTCGAGAATATACATTAATCATATGTCTTTGATGATTCGTCACATAGTCAGTCAGCACAACATATTACATCTGGAACATTTATAAAAGAATACAATCCAAAGACAGGGCTAAATATCAATTTTCCTCTTTTCAACTTAGTGTGCAACACACTGCATACTTATGGACAATAGATTCAGGTAACCAATAATGACACGCGTAGACACGTCTGCCCCAGAACTAGTGGACTTTGTACACGGACTGTTTGTGATGGTTTTTCCTCACCAGATATGCCCCAAGCCATCCTGAAGGGAGACAACTACACACAAGCACGTACTCATACCGTCTCACTGTATATACTCAACCTGCAATCTCTGGAACAGGTACAAGGGCTTCAGGCCTGGCTCTTTGGCCTAGCACATGCCATGCGGGCTCACATATATATCTGACTATAGTGATGCTAAATCCTGCAGCTGCCCATCCTCCGCTCACCAGGTCACACATGGCTACTACTAAACAGTGCACTTAATAATAATAATCTGCTTATGCCATCAGTGGGAACAATGTTCTCAGTACATACTCTCTTACCACCAGACACCAGGACTTGTACATCCTCTTTCCAAGTCTCCTTTCCTCCTGGACCATCTTCGGTGCATCAGTGTCATAAAACCTGAAAAGAGAGCTAAAAGGTTTGGGTCTTACCAGTAAAACATGTCCCCTAGGCCTATGCAGCTGGGCTAGTGGCAGTGTCTGCCCACATGCTACCTCTACTTTCTTTCGTATCAGCCTTGGTGTGTGCCATGACTTCTGACTATACCAACCTATGAGCAGCCGCAGGGTCTCCATCACACAAATGTTCTTGCCCTCCAGATCGGACCATAATTCTACTATATCAACCACCTACCCTCAGACATTGTACCATGTTCAAGCGATGGCTTCAAGTTCACCTGAGACCCGTGGAGTCCCATAATAGGTCTCCTTACGCTTGGTTTACCTCATATACGGTGACTGTGGCATATCTGATGCAAGATTCACCATCTTTCCCAAATATAAGACCATCTATAATAGAGCTCAATCAAAAAAGTTATCAACAGATTCATATCAGCAAAATTTTCTTAAGTTATCTTAGGCTTCTTCACCCCCCCCCCTTTGAAGATATTGATAACATCACGGTTCGGTTGTGTCAATGCTCAAACAACCATATACTGAATGCTGCATGCACCTCTATGGGAATGGGGTAGGAAAACTCTCCCTGGCGCCACTGGCTGACTAGGCCCTGCCTGCGGGTGTTGGTCAGCTGTTCCCAAGCTAAGCTTGGCCCCGACAACTTCTGACTCTCTAAACACGAAGACCTAACAGACAGGTGGGGTGAGAGCTGAAAGAGGCTAGGGACTGGGATACTAAAGATGGTCACCCCTAATGAAAGAATAGGTGCAGCTGCCAACGGTAACAAATAGGATGGGGCGTGCAGGAAAACAAACAACAATGGCTGTGCTGTCTTTCCCCCCTGGAAAAAAAAACAAAACCAAAACAAAAACCTTCTAATGCAGCAAGCAAATGTGACTTGTCAGAGAAATGAACTTTAACACAATCTTAATGTACGTGGACTGGACCTTTTTTTTTTTTTTCCAAAAGTACTTCATGTTCTGTGAGAGAGATACATGTCTGACGGGGCACAGGAGTCTCTGCAAGGTCAAAGCTAGACAATGCAAGAAGAGCCAGTACTATCTTATCATGCTGCAGCTCACATAGCTGCCTATCCCACTCATAGCTGCGGCTGGGTATCCCCCCCCCCCTGTATCTCATAGCTGTGTCTTGTGTAGGACTACAGACTTCAGCAATCTCTCTTAAAGAAACAGAAACACATTTGTACAATCTCATAATATCAATACAATAAAGTTAGGTACATATTCAGAACATATATATATCAGCAAAGAAAGCAGAAACATTAACTGAGGGATCAAATCAATCTCCTGTTCACACAACACAATCATACACATAGAACACTACACAACAGGTATGGGAGTGACTTCTAACTCTCTTAGTATAGACACAAAGGAATTTTTCTCTCTCTTTTTCCTTTTTCCTAAAATCAAACATCATGACAAATATAATCTGTGCTACGTCTTTTTATCAATCAACATACACATACACGTTTTCAAATTCGGACACCTTACTGAGTTTCTAAGTTTCAATAACAGTTTTCCTACAATGGGGACAATCCTGGTTTCAATCAGCTTATCTCAACCTATGTTCACTTTCTTGCGCAATCTCTTCACTTGCTGGAGCAATCTTTCCACTTACTTCACCCTAAAATCCGATACCCATCCTATTATGTGCATATTATCACATCACTTTATGTTTCAACATTCCAAGTTCCATCTCTTTGACATCCTAAACTTAGGCAACATACCCAACATACTTAAACCTCCTGTTTCATGCCACTTTCTGGCACCTCTTCATTACATCAACATTTTTCAACCATTCATTTCACGATTCACATAATCTAACACATTGTGACCACTCATTGACTAAGATACATGTTTAACACAATTTCACACTATATTCCGGATTATTGGATGGACGTCTCAAAATTCCAGATTATCAGAATTTTCCTAAAATTTTACTTTTAAGATCAAAATGTTGCTAACAACACAGTCCTAACAAGAAAAACCTTCTACCGTACCCCTCTTATAGCACTATATGTTTTTCCAACTATCTTAAGGGGTCGGGTACGGCTTTAAAGAAGGCAACACCAAATGCTTTACTAAGACAATTCTATGTGGGATCAGTGACTACATAAGAAGAGAACGGAAGCTAGTGTGATATTGTGCACACTTCTGTATGATACAAATTATAAAGAATAATATACAAAGATGAAAATACGGCACAGACCAGATGAGTTACCTTCCCTCATAACCGTGATCTGAGTCAGCTCAGGAAAAGGATTCTGGTCTCTTATGGTAAATTTTTAGACAAGAAGAAGACACGTTAGAATAATTAGCAGAACACAACGAGATATAAAATTCCAACATAGGTTTCAACACATAACTATGGGATAAGACACAAAGAAGAAGTTTCACCTCATTATTTCCCATTCCCATAAATAAAACATAAACACATAGATATATAATCAAACAAGTAAAAATCAGAATATTCTCTGTAATACATAGATGATACCAGTAATCCAAGCTCTGTGCGCCTTGAACTTTTGCACAAAGATTTTAACTTGAGGTAAAACCCCAACTTGTAGGTTGGCGAGGCGACAGAGGGTGAGTGGCCGTCTCCCCCTCCGTGACCTCCCATACCTACGCTGTGAAGATTCAAAACTTTTCACTATCACCTTTTTGCTCTTTTGTGGATACAACAGTTTAAAAGACAATAACAGACAAACAATAATTCAAAACATAACCCTTACATCATATGCTTGGATATCCCTGTATACCCATTGTCATTATACGTTACTCAGGTTAACCCTTTTTTTTTTTTTTTCCCTTTTTTTTTTTGTACTAAATCACTTCTTTGGATATAATACATAGACTGTGGACTGTGGTGCTGGCACAAAGCCAAGTTTCGTCTTCTCTGCGCGTCCTCCAGCATCTGGCAGTCTATGAGATAAAACGACCTTGAAGCTCTTGGCAGTCAATTGAAATGCTTTGATTGCCCTCTACAGAAATAAAATAGGAATAAAACTCAAACAGCAGTTAGTATACTGACACCAAAGTTACACATTAATATTTTTGCGCAATTTTTTATTTTCATAGCAAACCTCACTCTAGTAGAGATGAGCGAACACTAAAATGTTCGAGGTTCGAAATTCGATTCGAACAGCCGCTCACTGTTCGAGTGTTCGAATGGGTTTCGAACCCCATTATAGTCTATGGGGAACATAAACTCGTTAAGGGGGAAACCCAAATTCGTGTCTGGAGGGTCACCAAGTCCACTATGACACCCCAGGAAATGATACCAACACCCTGGAATGACACTGGGACAGCAGGGGAAGCATGTCTGGGGGCATAAAAGTCACTTTATTTCATGGAAATCCCTGTCAGTTTGCGATTTTCGCAAGCTAACTTTTCCCCATAGAAATGCATTGGCCAGTGCTGATTGGCCAGAGTACGGAACTCGACCAATCAGCGCTGGCTCTGCTGGAGGAGGCGGAGTCTAAGATAGCTCCACACCAGTCTCCATTCAGGTCCGACCTTAGACTCCGCCTCCTCCGGCAGAGCCAGCGCTGATTGGCCGAAGGCTGGCCAATGCATTCCTATGCGAATGCAGACTTAGCAGTGCTGAGTCAGTTTTGCTCAACTACACATCTGATGCACACTCGGCACTGCTACATCAGATGTAGCAATCTGATGTAGCAGAGCCGAGGGTGCACTAGAACCCCTGTGCAAACTCAGTTCACGCTAATAGAATGCATTGGCCAGCGCTGATTGGCCAATGCATTCTATTAGCCCGATGAAGTAGAGCTGAATGTGTGTGCTAAGCACACACATTCAGCACTGCTTCATCAAGCCAATACAATGCATTAGCCAGTGCTGATTGGCCAGAGTACGGAATTCGGCCAATCAGCGCTGGCCAATGCATTCTATTAGCCCGATGAAGTAGAGCTGAATGTGTGTGCTAAGCACACACATTCAGCACTGCTTCATCAAGCCAATACAATGCATTAGCCAGTTCTGATTGGCCAGAGTACGGAATTCGGCCAATCAGCGCTGGCTCTGCTGGAGGAGGCGGAGTCTAAGGTCGCTCCACACCAGTCTCCATTCAGGTCCGACCTTAGACTCCGCCTCCTCCGGCAGAGCCAGCGCTGATTGGCCGAAGGCTGGCCAATGCATTCCTATGCGAATGCAGACTTAGCAGTGCTGAGTCAGTTTTGCTCAACTACACATCTGATGCACACTCGGCACTGCTACATCAGATGTAGCAATCTGATGTAGCAGAGCCGAGGGTGCACTAGAACCCCTGTGCAAACTCAGTTCACGCTAATAGAATGCATTGGCCAGCGCTGATTGGCCAATGCATTCTATTAGCCCGATGAAGTAGAGCTGAATGTGTGTGCTAAGCACACACATTCAGCACTGCTTCATCAAGCCAATACAATGCATTAGCCAGTGCTGATTGGCCAGAGTACGGAATTCGGCCAATCAGCGCTGGCTCTGCTGGAGGAGGCGGAGTCTAAGGTCGCTCCACACCAGTCTCCATTCAGGTCCGACCTTAGACTCCGCCTCCTCCGGCAGAGCCAGCGCTGATTGGCCGAAGGCTGGCCAATGCATTCCTATGCGAATGCAGACTTAGCAGTGCTGAGTCAGTTTTGCTCAACTACACATCTGATGCACACTCGGCACTGCTACATCAGATGTAGCAATCTGATGTAGCAGAGCCGAGGGTGCACTAGAACCCCTGTGCAAACTCAGTTCACGCTAATAGAATGCATTGGCCAGCGCTGATTGGCTAATGCATTCTATTAGCCCGATGAAGTAGAGCTGAATGTGTGTGCTAAGCACACACATTCAGCACTGCTTCATCACGCCAATACAATGCATTAGCCAGTGCTGATTGGCCAGAGTACGGAATTCGGCCAATCAGCGCTGGCTCTGCTGGAGGAGGCGGAGTCTAAGGTCGGACCTGAATGGAGACTGGTGTGGAGCGACCTTAGACTCCGCCTCCTCCAGCAGAGCCAGCGCTGATTGGCCGAATTCCGTACTCTGGCCAATCAGCACTGGCTAATGCATTGTATTGGCGTGATGAAGCAGTGCTGAATGTGTGTGCTTAGCACACACATTCAGCTCTACTTCATCGGGCTAATAGAATGCATTGGCCAGCGCTGATTGGCCGAATTCTGTACTCTGGCCAATCAGTGCTGGCCAATGCATTCTATTAGCTTGATGAAGCAGAGTGTGCACAAGGGTTCAAGCGCACCCTCGGCTCTGATGTAGCAGAGCCGAGGCTGCACAAGGGTTCAAGCGCACCCTCGGCTCTGATGTAGGAGAGCCGAGGGTGCACTTGAACCCTTGTGCAGCCTCGGCTCTGCTACATCAGAGCCGAGGGTGCGCTTGAACCCTTGTGCACACTCTGCTTCATCAAGCTAATAGAATGCATTGGCCAGCGCTGATTGGCCAATGTATTCTATTAGCCTGATGAAGTAGAGCTGAATGTGTGTGCTAAGCACACACATTCAGCTCTACTTCATCGGGCTAATAGAATGCATTGGCCAGCGCTGATTGGCCAGAGTACGGAACTCGACCAATCAGCGCTGGCTCTGCTGGAGGAGGCGGAGTCTAAGATCGCTCCACACCAGTCTCCATTCAGGTCCGACCTTAGACTCCGCCTCCTCCAGCAGAGCCAGCGCTGATTGGCCGAATTCCGTACTCTGGCCAATCAGCACTGGCTAATGCATTGTATTGGCGTGATGAAGCAGTGCTGAATGTGTGTGCTTAGCACACACATTCAGCTCTACTTCATCGGGCTAATAGAATGCATTGGCCAATCAGCGCTGGCCAATGCATTCTATTAGCGTGAACTGAGTTTGCACAGGGGTTCTAGTGCACCCTCGGCTCTGCTACATCAGATTGCTACATCTGATGTAGCAGTGCCGAGTGTGCATCAGATGTGTAGTTGAGCAAAACTGACTCAGCACTGCTAAGTCTCTGCATTCGCATAGGAATGCATTGGCCAGCCTTCGGCCAATCAGCGCTGGCTCTGCCGGAGGAGGCGGAGTCTAAGGTCGGACCTGAATGGAGACTGGTGTGGAGCGATCTTAGACTCCGCCTCCTCCAGCAGAGCCAGCGCTGATTGGTCGAGTTCCGTACTCTGGCCAATCAGCGCTGGCCAATGCATTCTATTAGCCCGATGAAGTAGAGCTGAATGTGTGTGCTTAGCACACACATTCAGCTCTACTTCATCAGGCTAATAGAATACATTGGCCAATCAGCGCTGGCCAATGCATTCTATTAGCTTGATGAAGCAGAGTGTGCACAAGGGTTCAAGCGCACCCTCGGCTCTGATGTAGCAGAGCTGAGGGTGCACAAGGGTTCAAGTGCACCCTCGGCTCTCCTACATCAGAGCCGAGGGTGCGCTTGAACCCTTGTGCAGCCTCGGCTCTGCTACATCAGAGCCGAGGGTGCGCTTGAACCCTTGTGCACACTCTGCTTCATCAAGCTAATAGAATGCATTGGCCAGCACTGATTGGCCAGAGTACGGAATTCGGCCAATCAGCGCTGGCCAATGCATCCCTATGGGAAAAAGTTTATCTCACAAAAATCACAATTACACGCCCGATAGAGCCCCAAAAAGTTATTTTTAATAACATTCCCCCCTAAATAAAGGTTATCCCTAGCTATCCCTGCCTGTACAGCTATCCCTGTCTCATAGTCACAAAGTTCACATTCTCATATGACCCGGATTTGAAATCCACTATTCGTCTAAAATGGAGGTCACCTGATTTCGGCAGCCAATGACTTTTTCCAATTTTTTTCAATGCCCCCAGTGTCGTAGTTCCTGTCCCACCTCCCCTGCGCTGTTATTGGTGCAAAAAAGGCGCCAGGGAAGGTGGGAGGGGAATCGAATTTTGGCGCACTTTACCACGTGGTGTTCGATTCGATTCGAACATGGCGAACACCCTGATATCCGATCGAACATGTGTTCGATAGAACACTGTTCGCTCATCTCTACACTCTAGTAATTACCACAAGTGTTCAGAATCTCTTAAACTATACTTGAAGTTAAGAGAAATTTACCAGACCTTCCCAATTTTCCTTTTCTTTACTAGATCCCAACCAAAGTTTTGAACGTATAATCCTCTAAACATCATAATAGTGGTATACAGTGAGGTCTTTTATAGCTGAACTGGGCATAGACACTCGGAAAGGGGGCTACCGGGGGTTTGACCTCTTCCGGGCTTGAGGGTTTGTGATAGGAACTGGATGTGGCTATCACTGGAATCACCGGATAAAGGGGGCGTGATCTGAGGGACGGTGGGGGCCGGAGATGTTGGTCTGGGTGTACTAACATGGCTGCCAGTGGAAACAGCCATAACCTCACTTCTGCCATCCCTGGGCGTTGGTCCGGAAGAAGAGACAACAGGGGATGGGCGGGGAGCTCCACAGGCTACACAGACATCTTGCAAATCAGGATTCAGCTGCCTACGGACGTCACAGATCCACCCATCTCCACTACTCTCGGCGCCATTTTAGGGCAGTGGCGCACAAGCAATTATACTCGGCATATTCTTTTTATCATCAAGTTTCAGATAACCAAATGAAGAAACAAAGGTTCAGCATTTTCATATCCCTCACGTTCTAGAGTCCTTGCGACCCTGTAATGAGCTTGGGCAGCTTCCAGCAAACCTTTATCTTCTAACACTCCCCGTGACTCTTCTAACATTTTTCTCCACATACTAGGTTGCAATCGGTCCGTAGGAGGCACCTCAGCCAGTTTATACATTCTCAAAGCTTCTTTCACGTATTTCTTGCCCTCCCTGATTCGAACTAAATCAACAGCAGTCTGTGCCCCGTCAGGCAGAACATGTTCCCTCTTGAACAACCGCAACATTCTTACGGTCCCAATATTGCTTATCTGCGTGCGCACGGCAGATATGTGACCCCACAACCACCAACAAAAGTCACCTTTACCGGTCTCAGACTCTTGCTGACAGGTCCTCCGCTGACCAAAGGTTGCGGTCACTGGGCAATATCAGATAGGAAAGAATAAGCAGAAGCAATCCACCAGCTGACAGCCTTATGCTAGGGATCAATAAATAAGTAAATTACAGCACCCGTCCTCTTTACTGACGGCCCGTGCCCAGACCAAATGCTGCAATCGTCCAAAAGGTCACATGCACTACTCTACATCAAAGAGGGCAAGAAATTCACTTCCTGGAATCTGCAGCACCACAGGTGACTGAACACTCGGTGATATATATATATATATATATATATATATATACCAGTGAGGAAAAACAAGTTCAGACTACGGCTCTAGGACCCACCTATCTGTATCACTCAGACCGGACAATCGATCCAACTGGATCACCTGTCAGCCAGACAACGACACACCGACAGTCACAGGCAAATGACACATATTCATATGAATATGCATACACTTACCATGACTCTAATGAGGGTGATCAGGCCTCGGGTCGGTGAGACGTCGTCCGGCATCCAGGGTCCTGCGCGGGTCGGTCATCCGCGGTGGTCCCATGGCCGTGATCCCGGGTTTCGGCACCACTTGTTGAGGGAGAACCCCCGCCAGAATACGGGTCACTTACAGTGGTCAGTCACCTGCTCCAAATCAATCATGCATGTGCGCGCTGACAAAGATAAACACTGACATTGATGCAGTTTCAATCTCAGTCCATGCAATGAGCGTGATGCCTGTTCACACAGAACTGAGGTTTATTGAGGAAGTTACAGTTTTTATACAGGAATGCAAGAAAGATAAGAAAAAGGCAGGCTGTAAGCATATACGTCTTGTATCCGAATACACTGGCGATCAGTCATTGGCTGTTAAATTTCAACATCTTTTAGCTTTCGAGTTCCCAGGAAATGATACTGTCTTTCTTGTAAACCACATGACGATCATGTGCGTCAGCATCTGGGTGCGGTACTGGATACAGGCGCCATCTTAATGTATAAACGTTGCACAAAGAAAAATATAATTTCTTAAGCAGTATAAAGCATGTATAAAAATAAGAATGGACATGGTCTACCTTCACAGTTTATAATCTTTTATGTTCTTTTTTCTTATTAAGAAAAAAAAAAGAGTAGGACCTAGGAAAGACCCCTAAGGTACACCACTTGAGATGTATATGTCCTTAGATTGCACAATATTAACATCAACATTCTGGTATCTGTTCATCAGCCAACTGCAAATCCACTGAACTATTCAAGGCTTAAGTCCAGTCTTCAATAATTTATCTATCAGTTCAAAGATTTGAAGATGGTATTGAAGATTTCCATAGGTTTAGCCTTAGGTGGGTGGGTTTTTGATATAAAATTCCCTGCTCAGGATAAGCTTGGTGGTCTCTTGTGTGCTGTGATGTGCATTTGTTTGTTGCTTTGCACATTTTTGTGTGTTATAGTTTATTATTTGCTGCATATTGCTCTATTTATGCGGCTGACCAATTGTACAAATACAGTACTGTAATTCTGTGCCATTCTCTAAATGGATGTAACTCAAAGCACAGTCTAATTTCTGTTATCCCAGATCAGGAAAGTAATGTCCCTGCACCTTTTGGGGACTGTCTTTTATCTGTCCAGTCTTGTCTGGAAAGCCCATTGTGCAGATTGCCTGGGAAGTCAGAGAGTAGGCCAAAATCGAATTCAAAAGCCAGAGGACTGGGCCTTTAGTGTGTGTCTGGACTATGAGTTGTTGACTGCAACTCCAATGGTGGTAGAACATTTGCTGTCTACCTTCTGTGAAACTGCCAGGAAACTGCTGTTGAGTACTACAAAATCTACCTCAATAAAGTACCTGGAAGTTATGGAAGTGCTTACTCGGCCTAACTTCTTTAACCATTTAAGAAAACAGTCTAGTATGAATGTCAAGGCTCTGAAACTTTTTAGGTATTTTCGATTTCCACCTTTTCAAGAGGAAAAGATGTCAACATAGCCATCTGAGGAGCTGTATTTTTAGCTGGAACCATTTTAGGGCACACTGGATGAAGCACCATTTTGTCCTACACACTGGTTAAATCGAAGGTTTATACAGTATGTATAGTATAGGCAGCTTTGCTGTAACCAGTGATATCTCAAAATCTATGTGGGCTATAGACATGATCTTGGGCTTGTTTTAAAGTAAAACAAAGATCGCAGCTGTAGTCCCAGCAGCTCCGGTAATACAACCGATTACAGTGACTTCTCCCTGTGCAGTCTCTCTAAACGTATTATGCTCAGGGGGCTAAAGCCCAAGCATTGTACACTCAAAGCTGTGGGGGTGGATCAGGTTAAGGCTAGGTTCACATCTGCATTTGGGCTCCTATTCACAGGTCTGCTTGGGGACACCCCGAATGGAATCCTAATCCACTTAAAAAAGCAGTTACCTGCGGAAACCTGCGCACCCCATAGACTATAATGGGATACTCGCGATTTAAGCTCGAAAAGGGTGAAAAATGTGTAGAGAAAAGTGCTGATTTTTTTCATGCGGAGAGGGGAACGGAATATCGGTACAGAGAGCTAACTCTGGTGTGATCCTAAGAGGTTAATTTCTCTGGTCTAAAGTCTATATTTAACTCTGAGACATACTGATATTTTATGCACTTTTTGTTTACTACTATATTCCATGCAATATAAATAATACCATATGTCATCCTTATTCTGTGGGTGAGATTATGACAACACTTTATATTCCCTTTACCTACAGTCAGCCTGTTCCTGATCATAAATGTACAATTGCAATATAATTTTTTGCAGATTTTCCAGCTCTCTGCAAACAGTATCTAAAGAAAAAAATAGATAGTTAACTAAGAAATGATAAAAAAAACCAACCCAGTTTTTGAATATAAAATTCATGTACAATCAAATGTTGCGGTTTCTTCTGCCACTACATTGCCTTGTGAAAAGTAGAGCTACAAAAAAAGGAAAAAATATAAAAAAGATTATTTCAAAGTTTTGCTGCACATCACTAATAGTTGCATGAGTAGGACAGAGTCTTCTGCAACCGAGGTGTTTTCTGCAAAGAAGATATTCAAAAGAAATTATTAAAAATGTAGATATTACATTAAAAAAATCTTAAATACACAAATTGATGCATATCAAATACACATACAACCATACTTACCTTACCAGGAGCAGAGGTGAACCTAGACTCTCTGTTGCCTGTGGCAAACTATAGAAAGGTGCCCTCCTCCCCCCAAAAAAATACTCAATCCGACTATCTTTGGTTGTATGATGGTGCCCCCTAATTAGGACACCCCCCATTGGCAGATCAAAACTCCCCTTTATTTGGCCGTCACAAGTCCAAATAAAGACCAGGATAACACTCTTTTTTTTTGTCACCCACAAGATATACAACCCCCCTTATTTTTTTGCTCACCACACAATACATGATGGCCCATTATTTTTGGACCATGACATAATACACAATCTCCTTTTTCTGACCCCCTAAATGGTTTATGACTCCTTTTTTTTTTTGCCAATCACAGTTTATGACTATGGCTCCCCATAGTAAATGACTCCTTTCTTATGGCCCACCCGCAATATATGACCCCTTTCTTATGACCCCTCCCACAGTATATGACCCCTTTTTTGCCCCCCAAACACAGTATATGACCCTTTGTAAGGCTCCCAAACAGTATATGACCCCTATTTCAGGCCCCTACACAGTAGTGTCCTGGTGTTCTTAATTTTTGTAACGTAAATGTAGCGCTGCCTAGAGAGGGCGACTTGGACAGGGATATGGACAGGCGACTGAAAATTATCAGCCGCTAACATTTGCAATAACTCAATAAGTAGCGGGTCGATTAAAAAAATGTTGCCCTCCCCAGTTTATTCCATGCAATTGCCTTAGGTTGTCTCATGTAAGATATGCCCCTGACCATGAGCTTCTCATGTAAGGAGGGGAGTATTGATGTACACTATTTTTCTTCTCCTACATCCACAAAATGGCTGCTGTCTTCATGAAGTTGCCACCCCCTTCTTGGGCAGGGTCAAATTCTTCAAGTGGATTTTACCTTGGAATTTGACAAATTGCACAACAAGTTCTATGTTTAAATACATGTCGTTGGTAAAGGTGATATTTTGAGCCTCCCATTTAATTCAATGTGATTTCTCAGGCAGAATCCTCCTAAAGAATGAGCAGGATGCTTATTTTTCTGCTAGCAGAAGAAATATGCTACTGCCTCCCATTGAAATAAATAGGGGAGTTCATGTGGAATTTGAAGCGGATTCCAAGTCAAAGTTTTTTGGCGACGATTTTAGCAAGGAAAAAATCTGCTTCAGGTATTAGGAAATGTTTTTTTCCTCCAACACAGTGTATAGACCTTGAAAAAAAACCACTATTGGTTTTTCCACGCGCTTTTTGCCAATTCCACGTGGATTTTCTGCCTCTCATGACTGAGTTTGTTTTTGCAGGCGGAATCCGCCTGAGGCCGGGGCCCCACGGGGGACGTAAACGCTGCGATTTGCCCGCAGCGGAGACGCTGTGGGAAAAATCGCGGCGTTGTACAGTACAGGCAAAGTGGATGGGATTCATGCGAATCCCATCTCCACTTTGCGGAAGAAAGAAGCGTGGACACGCTGCGATTTGCAAAGCCGTTGCATCATTGAAAATTGCATGTCAATTATATCTACGGAAACGCCGGCGGCTTTCCCGTACATATAATGTTAAGAGAAAGTCTGCAGAGGAAAACTCTGTGAATTTTCTCTTAAAAGTGCTGCAAAAAGAACCGCAATGCGTTCACGCAGCATTTTTTTCCGGGATTACGGCCCGTGAGGTCTTAGCCTGAAGGAGGCTTTTTTTCTGCTAGCAGAAAAAAAAGCTAGCGGCACCCATAGAACTCTATGGGGAGGTATTTTTTCCACGTGCATTCTGACATGGATTCATCGCCAAAATCCTCACCAAAAGACCCAAAGTCTGCAGCAAATTCTATGACAAATTCCTCTTTGTGAATTTACTCTTTCAAAATGTAAAAAAATAAAAATATTTTTTTATTAAGATGTAGTTTTAAAATAAATAATTTTAAATAAATAATTTTTAAAGAAAAATGTATTCTAATTTATGGTTTTGGGGAGGGATTTTGAGTTAGAGTTGAATACACTTAGTTTTAGCGTAGTTTCAAATAAATCTGTTGAGCATGTAAGGGTATGTTTTATAGTCCAGAAAATAGAAAAAGCTGGGCACTCACCGTTAGAAGAGTATAAAAATATTTCAAACCTTTATTTCAAACATTCATGTAAAATACAGGAGGAGGGAGGAGGCACGCCTGGGAGAGGAGAGCGACAGCCGTTTCGTGCTGGTAGCACTTTTTCAAGCTCAACAAGCTTGTTGTATGTTGCTCTATCTGGATCTATCCCATTCACTTTAATGTGCATTGCAGAAATTCATGTACAATCAACATGCACAATCCAATTCAAATATTGTATATGTCACAGAATTTCAGTAATAGATACCTCTGCACAAATATGTTCTCACTTGCGTCCCTGTCTGTCTGCCATGTTAATCCCCAGGGAAACTGGACAGGGGACGGCTCAGTTTTAAAATCCATTCATTTGAACGGGTTTTTAAAGCAAAACAGCGGTGTCTGTATGCAGCCTCGACGCCTGGAAACCATGTGTTTTGCACAGACACAAAGTCGGACATGCAGGACTTTGTGTCTGTCAAAAAAAAAAAAAAAACTGTTTCCAAGCAGAGAGGCAGCATATGGATACTGGTGGTTTGCTTTAAAAATTCATTCAAATGAATAAGTTTTAAAAATGACTGGAGGCAAGCCGTCCCCTATCCAGTTTTTCCGGGGATTAGGATGGAAACACGGCACACGGACAGTGGCGCAAGTGTGAATGCTCCCTTGGTTCACAACCGTGTGTCTGTATATTGTTTACCAATAATCTTAGAATACAACAGAGATTGTTATAGTTATAATTTTACCACCAATACTTATATTCTTTGGTTTCTCCTATTTAAAAACTATTAAATGTGTTTTGATTTGTGGTTAAAATATATATATACTATATATATATATATATATATATATATATATATATATATATATATATATATGCATTACTTTATTTTACCCCGTAAAGAAACTTTATTGATTTTTTTTTTCTTTTATTGGTTTTACAAACCCTGTTTTTTTCCCAAGTGTCACGCAGGAACATCCTCTTCCTTTGTTCTTGTTACTCTATGCATTGATTACAGATCAAGATGATCTTCATCTTAAACCAGGAGCAATGCTAAGATTGGCAACCTGATCACAGTTTCTATGCCCACAAGATGTCAGTACAGTAATAATACTTGGCTGTTTGGGGACTTAATCCTATCAGTGACATAGTATTATAGTGTGAAGAGGATAGGGTTAAAGTGTAAGGCGAGTATGAGAAATAGTTTATGGAAACAGTATCCTCATAGTGTACCTCAGCACACTTCATATTTTCATAGAGGGGCATATACATGCAGAGGTTGCATCTTTATAACATTGTAGTTTTTGGAAGCAGCGCACTGTCCTGTGCATAAGATCTATAGGGGTCATCTTCCAATAAGACCATTGAATAGAGCAAACTGTTCAGAAATGAACGTAACAACAGGGAAATGGAAAATACTACTTTAATAAAAAAAGGGTCAAGACAGCAAAATGACATTGTACAAAGTAAATAGTATTCTGCCCCAACCATGTGTGCAGAATTGTAAAATGCCAGAACTCATTCTTGCATTTAACATAGTTTTAATGAAAAGAGAAAATCTATTTTGTTTTTTCCTTTTCTGAGCGAAACAAACGGAAGAGATTGTGCCTGCCATCCCAGGATGAATGTTTACTTAATGGCAATCATGAAGCAGAGGTCTGTTAAGAGACTGCGGGATTTGGGGGCTGGCGTGTGCTTTATGTGTTGGCCTCACAGCTGGCGCAGGTGAATTCCTAGCTATAATAAGTACTAACATTCCCCGTGGAAACATTCAGCTGTGGAAAAACAGACAGAAATCTGTTAGAAATGTGAGTGCAATGTCAATGTTTACAGAGGGAGGTCAAATAACAAAATTTCATTTGGTAAATGTCAGCTCTCTCAGCTTCTAAAATTTACATTGTGGGCTGAATGAGGTCTACTTTACTGATAAATATTACATGCATATTCCACGTTTTATTTTATCTTTCTTCCTTCCAGACTCCTGATTCGAGATACTGACTGCTGGGTAATGTCATCATTTTTCTGATTCACAATGAGATTTGTGGTGAGACAGACATGGCACTGGGGTAGTACTTCATCATTCGTTTGCATGCTACACATACTGAACTCCTGAAAAGATCATTACTAATAATTAGCACAGACCACAGGATCACTTGGGCTTCAGCTCCTGTGGGAAGCTATTAGAGAAGGCAGATGATGAATGTGCTAAAGTCTAAAAATAAAGAAATAGCTCAAAATCCATTTAAAAATGTTTAATAGATTTGCACACATATGGCAATAGGTTGACTATATTCAGTTAGTTCCCCCATGGGCACGTCATGACTTTGAATATCTAATAGCAAGGGCATTTGCCATTGAATGTATTATTCTTGCACAGAGAGGTACAGTAATTATCTTAAGAAGACTAACAATCACAGATAAAAGTACCGTACAAGGCATGAGATTCCTAAAACCATACACTTACATAGAGTGGTAGTCTGAAGTCAAGATTTTATATCACTCTTCTTACTGCAAGTTAATGTGACCTAGGTGCAATGATAGATAAAACAGTGTCTACATTGAAAGACAGAGCTATGATTACTGAGCTGTGACTATAACAAGCCATGCACCTGTCCATCACATGACCATGGACTATAGATCACATGATCATGGACTATATATCACTTGACCATGGACTATCTATCACATGATCATAGACTGTATATCACATGACCATGGACTATATATCACATGACCATGGACTATATATCACTTGACCATGGACTATATATCACATGACCATGGACTATCACATGACTAGCTGCTGCTACAAAACTCGTCTTTGAAAAGTAATAGGACACTTCCAGTTCTCCTCCCATTGATTTATATGACTCTCCCTAGTCCTTCTCGCAAAGAAGATCAATTGGCCCAGAAAAATAACCTTTACCACCACCATCTATGTGCAATTGTTAGGGTATATTTATCAATGGAAAAATGTTATTAATTGTAAAGTAAATTATATCACTAAGGGGACTGTAATGGGGACCATTATTAATTGTCACCACTCATAAGTTAGTTGTTGGAAAGAGCTAAGAAACAGCAGAATAGACAGATAAAAGACCTATTAAAGGAGGATAATTCAGTGACTGATATTTTTAGTTAGAGTTTTATTATTGTTTGCTGGTAAATGCTCTTCATGGTGAGTATTAAAAAGCTCACAACACACCACTCTGCCAGGCACTCTCTTTTATTACAAAGCAAGCCCTTTGCAAATGTTCATGTGTGCAGGACTAGAAAAGTGTTATCCTGGGGAATCTGTATATAAAAGTAATTTCCACTGCTATAGGGAACTTGTTTGTGCATCAGAATATGTTTTACATATTTTAAATTTTTATTTGATGGTAGATTTTGAATATGTTATGTCAACTGAAACCATCAACCTTAACGTGACTTCTATGCTAAAAAATCTACAATGCCCATTTCAACAACCCACCAACCAACCAGTTTGTATAAAGCACTACCTAAAAAGTATTCCAGACAAAATGTAACAATGTTTCTGCTGTATATTAGTAAATCAGATGATGACTTACATAGATATTGGTAGTATATTACATTATTAAAGGGGCTATCCAGGATAACTTTTTATATGAAGCTGGGAAAGGTAAAAAACAAACAAACAAAAAACAAACATCCTCACCCGTCCCTGGTGCTCTGGTGTCTCCCAGAACAGTGTGCTCTTCCTGCTCTTCATGCAAAAATCCCCACCGCATGTGACCGCTGAGACCAATAAGGAGCCTAAGGAAAGGACATGGGACATCATTACCTGAGACACCATGGGTCCTTTACTGTGGCTGCTGATTGGTCTCAGCGGTCACGTCCGGTGGGCAGAAGGATTGGACTGCGCTGGGAGCACCAGGGACAGTTGAGTACTTCTTTTTTTTCACCTTTCCTGGCCTCATATTAAAAAAAAAAAAATACCTTTAATAACATTAGTGAAAATGTGATAGAGAATTTACTCAATACATTAAAATGATATCCAGCTGGCTCTGTCTAACTCCCAGTGCATAACCTTGATAAATGGCCCAACTCAGTTGGCACTCTGCTGAACATGAGTCTTGGCACTGCTAAGTGAAGAGATATCTGAAACATATGAAATGTCGGATCGCAGCCCTCTCTGCTCTAGTCTATTCCAGTAGGGAACATATTATGCAGAAAAACGACTACTTTGTGTAGCACTATATTACAGCTAGACCTCCCTCGCTGAAGGAAGTCTGTAGAAAGAGTAATGGTATGCAAATCCATATCCTATGTTCCTGACCTGAATAAAGAGTATACACATGAGTGGGCATGGGTGTGATTTGTCCTTTCATATGTCTGAGTAGAAAAACTAATAATGTGTATTAAAATAAATTTAAACATGAACAAAGGCAAACTGTATTCTAACAGAAAAACAGCAAGGTATGACTTGAAATTATATGTAAAAACTATGTTGGATCATAATTTGATATGTCTGGAAGTATGCACAAGAGTAATATAGCAGAGAATTTACAAAAATACAGGGAGAAAACAGAAAAACTCCCTTCACCCTGGTGATGGGAAATTCTTCTTATTCTGGATAGTGGTATGTGTGATTTTTTTTTTTTGACTGCTATTATGGCAATTTCTAGGAACCAAGGGTGGGCTAGCATTATGCATTATGGGTTTGCTCTGAGGTTGCTGTGGTAAAATTAACAGACTTTTTTATGGGTATTCTGCCATTTGACCTTCAACCTTATGGGTACATTCATAAGAGGATGCCACATGACAAGAACTTCTTCCATACTGGAATAAGACTCATTTTGCACAAGGCAGTTCTACCTTGCACGCTATAGTATAGATCCACTAAATCAGAGGTGCAAAACTTTTTTGGTTGTGACTTCTGTATGTTTGTGTTACATTGTTGCAAAAAAACAAACAAACAAGATGCTTACAATACTAATAATGCAGACAGAAGTGGAACTAGAAGCTCATGGACACATGGGGTCCCTACTTGACTTATGCAATTTGGTGGTATATTCAGGGCCGCCATCAGGAATTTTGGGGCCCCATACAGCCTAAGTGTCTGGGGCCCCCCTCCCCCACACCATTTTAAAACTACTTTATTTTGTGACATACCAATTATGTATTACCTCCCAACTTTTGAAGAGGAGAAAGAGGGAGAAAATGTGCGCTCTGCGCGCCGCAACAAATTTAGCCCCGCCTACTTTTCTGTTGACTCCGCCTATTCTCATTCATTTTTCATGTGCTCCCACACAGTAAAATCCTCCTACAGTCACCCGTAAATTATATGCCTCCCCTCCATCTCTCCCCCAGTTTCATATACACCCTTCCTCTGCCCCCAGTTTCATGTCCCCCCCCTCCATCTCTGTCCCCAGTTTCATGCTGTTCTCCCCCTTTCAACTGCCCACAGTTTTATGTCCCCCCATCTTTGCCATTCCCCCCCTCATCTGCCCCAGTGTCATGCCATTCTCCCCCCTTCATCTTCCTCAGTGTCATGCCATTCTGCCCCAGTGTCATGCCATTCCCCCCTTCATCTGCCCCAGTGTCATGCCGTTTCCCCCCTTCATCTGCCCCAGTGTCGTGCCATTCCCCCCTTCATTTGCCCCAGTGTCATGCTGTTCCCCCCTTCATCTGCCCCAGTGTCATGCCATTCTCTCCCCACCCCCTTCATCTGCCCCAGTGTCATGCCGTTCTCTCCCCACCCCCTTCATCTGCCCCAGTGTCATGCCGTTCTCTCCCCACCCCCTTTATCTGCCCCAGTGTCATGCCGTTCTCTCCCCACCCCCTTCATCTGCCCCAGTGTCATGCCGTTCTCCCCCCCTTCATCTACCCCAGTGTCATGCCATTCTCTCCCCACCCCCTTCATCTGCCCCAGTGTCATGCCATTCTCCCCCCTTTCATCTGCCCCAGTGTCATGCTATTCTCCCCCCCTTCATCTGCCCCAGTGTCATGCTATTCTCCCCCCCTTCATCTGCCCCAGTGTCATGCCATTTCCCCCTTCATCTGCCCCAGTGTCATGCCATCCCCCCCTTCATCTGCCCCAGTGTCATGCCATTCTCTCCCCACCCCCTTCACCTTCCACAGTGTCATGCCGTTCCCCCCCCTCCCCTTCATTTGCCCCCCAGTTTCATGGGCCCCTTCATTATGTTCCATCTTAATGTTAAACACAAAACAAACACTTACACTTACCTCTTCCATCGCTCCCCCGCCGCTCCTCTCTCTGCTCACTCCAGTGACTCCACTGACATAATTGTAGGCGTGATGTGATGACATCATCGCGCCTACACACGCCAAAGCCGGGTAGCAGCGTTTAAAGCAGGAGCTGAGCTGTCACAGCTCCTACTTTAATCGCGTATGTATTCAGCTTATCGGCGTCCGACGGACGCCGATGAGCTGAAATCGGGACAGGCAAGTGCTAGGGCGGGCAAGTGCCGGGGGGCCCCCAGAGGCTCTGTGGACCCCGGCACTTGCCCGACTATGCCCTTTGCTGACGCCGGCCCTGAATGACTGCTGCGGGCGCAAGGGGGCCGGCACAGGGTGGCGGGCCAAAACTGGGCCCCCTCCATTTTTCAATTTTGCCGGGCCCCTGACGCTAGTACCAGTAATACTGGCCTATCAGTGGCCCTGGGTATATTTTATGTGGCACATGGACCTTTAGGGCCTCCTTAGGGATCCTTCACACGTAAAGTGCTGTGAAAGAACTCATTTGCATACCGATGAAAACCGGGATTTCTATGGAACGGCAGCACGGAGAAGACATCTAAAGGTAGGAGACAAGTCAACCAGAAAAAATTGTGTTTTAATGATAGGATCCCTTTAAATAAAGTCAGAAATTCACTAATTCCCCTTTACACACTCTCCATAAAGACATTGACATTTGAATGTCCGCAACACTGCAGAGAAGTACGTCTTCACAATGGCATACCTATAGGAATTAGGAAGCGTCAGCAGGTCATATATACTCATTTGACCTCAATTGTAGACGATATAATGATAGAAAAAACACTTGCAAACGCTAGAAGATAACCCAATGATAGACTATAAATAAAGGTTTAACCCTTTCACTGCCAGGCACGTACACTGTACGTGCTCCCAAGGTGGCACTTCAGTAGCCAAGGACGTACTTAGTACGTCCTCCCTACTAATGCCGATATCTCTGGACTGCATCAACATATCTTGATGCTTTAAAATGCATTTTAAAGAAGAGACTCTCATCTTTAAAATGATACCAGGGACTTGATGATTTTACTTACAGTCTTGGAGCCATTCACTGTTGAAAACACTATTTGGCATTGAGATCCAACTGCAGATCTCGATTCTCGACAGCGTTTCAACAGTGAATTTCTCCAAATCTGTACATCCAATCATCGAGTTCTTGATATCATTTTAAAGAAGAGATTCTCCTCTTTAAAATGCAACTGAAATCATCAAGATATGTTGATGCAGTCCAAAGATATAGAGCTCCAAAGTGTCCCCCCCCTCCTGTCTAAGCAAGCAGAGAGAGAGAGACACAGAAACGATCTCTCTCTCTCTGCATAACTTGTATTTGACAGCAGGATGGGGGTGGCAGGGACTCTATTGGCCCTATTAACCCTTCTCCTGCCAATCAGAGCGTATACTATACATTTGTCTCTGATTGTCACATACAGTTATAATGTAATTCCCCCCTGAGCTTTTCTAGAGGGGTATTCTTATGTTATACCTCCTGAACATAACCAGGAAGTTTATTGGCACTGTGACCCAGACGTTTACCATTGTCCAGGTCGCAGCACCAAAAAAAAAGTCGCACTAAACACTTACACAACATATACATAAAGTCACAAATAAAGTTTACATTTCACCCAATCCCTGTCCTGTCTATACCTGAGCTTTCTACAGTAAAATACGTCTCTAGTGATGTCCGTTACACACTAAAATAATAGTAATAAAGATTATCACTAGAGATGAACGTATAGTTTGCTAAAAATTTTTTAGGGGGATGGAACATAACATTTTTATGTAAAGTCCTATTTAATTTGCATGCACAAAATGGGATGGCGCATTTCTGCGATTTTGGCGATTCTTCAACACCCGCCCCTGTAAATATATACATGTGTGGTATGTATGAACTCCTCACATATTGCAGTTTTATGGACAGTACATTATGTTTGCAGAAAGGGATTGCTTGAGCCGCACTTTAGTGGCAAATTTGAATTTTTGCACAATTTTTGCTAGCAATCTCTGTTTGCGGCAAAGTTGAATGAAGGTGGTTGTATATATAAACTATTAAATTGTGTTTTTATATACGGTATGCTGTGTACTCTGTAAAAAGTTAGATTTTGATATCACAGTCACAGTTTGGTAGGTGCAGTATAGCTTTTTAACATATTAGTGAACAACAGCAAAATCCTGCTTGTCTTCTGTATTCGTGTTTATGGGAGTCCGAGCTCTTGTTGTAGTTGATGTTTGCGGTACATATAGTATATATACACATTATATACACCATAAGCTATTATTTTAAAAGTATTTTGTATATGAATGTGAGATTGAACATGAGTTTTAGGTGCAAATATGTGTTTTAGCGTATTTTTTCAAAAAATTATTTGTGTTGGTCGCAAAGTTGCATGAAGGTGGATGTGGCTATCGATGACCCATTAAGACATTTGTAATCTTCAGATTGTCTACTTTCAAAAAATATATAGGGTTTAGGGGTTCACTTACTTTTCATGGTGTGTAATCCCTACATTTTATAGGATGATACTTTTTTAACATTTCCAGCTTCAAAGCAGAATTTTGTTCCTTCCAGTTATAGCGATTTTCTGAAGACACGTGCATGCAGGTTCAGGCCATAGTGATATGTATGAACTCTGCACATGTTGAACTCTTATTTTTAGGAGGTTTGGTGCATTTAATTTTTTGTTTGGTTTCCGCTTTTAACAACTAATATACATTTATTTGCATTTTTTCATAAAACATTCACTTTAAATCAAAATTGCATGAAGGTGCCTGTTCGTATACAGTACCAAGTGGCATTCTGACAATGCTGCAGGTGTCTACTTTAAGAAAATATATAGGTATGGGGGGGGGGGTTGGATGCTTTTTTAATGTTGCAATTTAGGTTTGATTTGTCCATCTCAAAACTGTGAAAATTGCTCTGGCTACTGGAGGTGCAAAATTTCCAGAGACCCTTGGCAGCGAAAAGGTTAATAGATAATTACCTGATCATACAAAGACAAAACCCACATAACAATAAAATGGTGATAAAATAATTAGGATATCTACAATACACGGCTTACTGCAGGGGGGGGGGGCTACACAGAGATAGGCTCAGGGGCATATTAATAAATCACAAACATCAATAGAACAATAATCAAACAGCATGATCCTCTAAAAAAAGCGAAAAATATTGCTATAGGAGTAGGCAGATGTAAGACTTGTTTGGTGCAAAGTCCACTGATATAATAGTTAATATTTATAATGCAACCGCATGCAGGGATGAACTTCCTTATTACAAGACCAATGTTCAGGCTAATAATGTATGATCAAGCAACTTGTCTTCAAAGAGATGGCATCTATGCAGGCTATAATATAGATGAAGTTGCTGTAGCAAGCAAACATTCTTTAACCCCTTTCTATGCAGCCATTGGTTATTGATTTTTATTTTCTACTACCACTTTTATATTTTCCTGTTCACAATCTGTATGAGGGATTATTTGTGACAGGTCAGATTGTAAATCATAATGGTATCATTTAATATTCCATATGATGTACTGGAAAACTGCAAAAAAAAAATCATTTGTGCCAGTTTCTTATTTTGTTTTAACGTGTTTTCATTCTGAGGCCAAAATGACGTTATCTATATTCTGTGGGTCTTTACAATTACGATGATACCAGATTTGTAATCGCCATATTCTGACACCCTTAAATTTTGCCTATGTGGGACTGTTTGAGGTGATTTTTTTGTGGGGTTGTACTTTTTATTTATAACATTTTGGGGAATGTCTGACATTTTCTTATTGCTTTTGACATTTTTCCTCCTATGGCATTCACCATATGGGAAAAATAAATGTTTGTAGTTTGGACGTTTTTTGGATGATGTGTTAAAGGTAGAGGTGAGTGAAACCAATTTTGACCCAAACTTTGCAAAAGTAAAATTTTTTTACTAAGCCAAAACTTCTTGGGCTAACTAAAATAATGCTAAGGAAGAAATCCATTTTATGATACTCAAGCTAGAGAACAGACGTCACTGCCTTTGTCTCGTTGTATCATGTTCCATGCGTGTATTTTACCGAAAAGTGGGGATGGAATTCGCTAGAATCCCATTTACTTTGCTGTGACTGTAAAATGCTATGGTTTTTACGTTGGGCCCCCCACCTAAAAGGGCTTTTTGGTAGCTTCTTTTAGAAAATCACTTCTTCAACAATTTTTCTGGACAATTTTTTCTCCAAAATAACAATCCCATTTTCCCCAAACTGTGCTTATTAATATTTAAAACCATCACTTTTCTTATATAACCGCCATGCATGTATGGAAAATCCGTGGCAAGCACCTCCCCCCAAAAACAGGCAAATTTTTGAAGAATTTTAAATCTTAAAATGCATAAGAGAAAAATAGCACAGTGAATAGTCAACTAGAAATTTGTATCCTCTGCTTATCATTCGTTTTCCAATGTACTTACACTTCACCATTACTTTGACATCACTTTGACGCTGTTTGTCTGAGATACCTAGAAATATGCTAAATAGAGTACTAGGATCCCTGACAGTGTCATGCTCTATGTTTCAAGCCAATTTAAGCTCTTGGTCATGATGAACTTATTCGACCCGAAACTGAATCTTTGGACTAAACCACCCAAACCCAAAACTACCTTCAGAGGTTCGACCATCTGTAGTCTAGCCTCCCTCAAGCATATTCAACTATCACCACAGTGGAACAAAGCACATTACAGTAATAAACATCCACTTTTGTAGATTTGGAGACACATAATTTAGAATTTTTATGCAGATAAGGCAGTTTTTGGAACTCTGGGAGCATTGCTGTTGCTGCATAAATAGGATGAGTTTTTGGAAGGATCAACTTCCACTGAACATGGTGGAGGCAGGAATTGGTAGGGGTTCAAGTGGCAAAAGCAGTGCTCCAGAGAGCTGAAGGATTGTCCCTTGTACACCTACTGTCTCATTCGCATAAAACTTCAAAGTCACTTTTCTTCAAATCTACAAAAGAAACATACATAGTAGGTATGTTGTTTATCACTGTAATGTGCTTTGTACCACTGTGGTAATAGTTGGATATGTTTGGGGGCGCTAGTAGGCTCCTTTTAATGTGTTCTTTGGGAGGAGGAATCTAAGAAAGAGGCATGATTTGAAATGTTATATATTTTATATATTTTTTTTAAGACTTTTTAATAGAGATGAGCGAACAGTGTTCTATCGAACACATGTTCGATCGGATATCAGGGTGTTCGCCATGTTTGAATCGAATCGAACACCACGTGGTAAAGTGCGCCAAAATTCGATTCCCCTCCCACCTTCCCTGGCGCCTTTTTTGCACCAATAACAGCGCAGGGGAGGTGGGACAGGAACTACGACACTGGGGGCATTGAAAAAAATTGGAAAAAGTCATTGGCTGCCGAAATCAGGTGACCTCCATTTTAGACGAATAGTGGATTTCAAATCCGGGTCATATGAGAATGTGAACTTTGTGACTATGAGACAGGGATAGCTGTACAGGCAGGGATAGCTAGGGATAACCTTTATTTAGGGGGGAATGTTATTAAAAATAACTTTTTGGGGCTCTATCGGGTGTGTAATTGTGATTTTTGTGAGATAAACTTTTTCCCATAGGGATGCATTGGCCAGCGCTGATTGGCCGAATTCCGTACTCTGGCCAATCAGTGCTGGCCAATGCATTCTATTAGCTTGATGAAGCAGAGTGTGCACAAGGGTTCAAGCGCACCCTCGGCTCTGATGTAGCAGAGCCGAGGCTGCACAAGGGTTCAAGCGCACCCTCGGCTCTGATGTAGGAGAGCCGAGGGTGCACTTGAACCCTTGTGCACCCTCAGCTCTGCTACATCAGAGCCGAGGGTGCGCTTGAACCCTTGTGCACACTCTGCTTCATCAAGCTAATAGAATGCATTGGCCAGCGCTGATTGGCCAATGTATTCTATTAGCCTGATGAAGTAGAGCTGAATGTGTGTGCTAAGCACACACATTCAGCTCTACTTCATCGGGCTAATAGAATGCATTGGCCAGCGCTGATTGGCCAGAGTACGGAACTCGACCAATCAGCGCTGGCTCTGCTGGAGGAGGCGGAGTCTAAGATCGCTCCACACCAGTCTCCATTCAGGTCCGACCTTAGACTCCGCCTCCTCCGGCAGAGCCAGCGCTGATTGGCCGAAGGCTGGCCAATGCATTCCTATGCGAATGCAGAGACTTAGCAGTGCTGAGTCAGTTTTGCTCAACTACACATCTGATGCACACTCGGCACTGCTACATCAGATGTAGCAATCTGATGTAGCAGAGCCGAGGGTGCACTAGAACCCCTGTGCAAACTCAGTTCACGCTAATAGAATGCATTGGCCAGCGCTGATTGGCCAATGCATTCTATTAGCCCGATGAAGTAGAGCTGAATGTGTGTGCTAAGCACACACATTCAGCACTGCTTCATCACGCCAATACAATGCATTAGCCAGTGCTGATTGGCCAGAGTACGGAATTCGGCCAATCAGCGCTGGCTCTGCTGGAGGAGGCGGAGTCTAAGGTCGGACCTGAATGGAGACTGGTGTGGAGCGATCTTAGACTCCGCCTCCTCCAGCAGAGCCAGCGCTGATTGGTCGAGTTCCGTACTCTGGCCAATCAGCGCTGGCCAATGCATTCTATTAGCCCGATGAAGTAGAGCTGAATGTGTGTGCTTAGCACACACATTCAGCTCTACTTCATCAGGCTAATAGAATACATTGGCCAATCAGCGCTGGCCAATGCATTCTATTAGCTTGATGAAGCAGAGTGTGCACAAGGGTTCAAGCGCACCCTCAGCTCTGATGTAGCAGAGCTGAGGGTGCACAAGGGTTCAAGTGCACCCTCGGCTCTCCTACATCAGAGCCGAGGGTGCGCTTGAACCCTTGTGCAGCCTCGGCTCTGCTACATCAGAGCCGAGGGTGCGCTTGAACCCTTGTGCACACTCTGCTTCATCAAGCTAATAGAATGCATTGGCCAGCACTGATTGGACAGAGTACGGAATTCGGCCAATCAGCGCTGGCCAATGCATTCTATTAGCCCGATGAAGTAGAGCTGAATGTGTGTGCTAAGCACACACATTCAGCACTGCTTCATCACGCCAATACAATGCATTAGCCAGTGCTGATTGGCCAGAGTACGGAATTCGGCCAATCAGCGCTGGCTCTGCTGGAGGAGGCGGAGTCTAAGATCGCTCCACACCAGTCTCCATTCAGGTCCGACCTTAGACTCCGCCTCCTCCAGCAGAGCCAGCGCTGATTGGCCGAATTCCGTACTCTGGCCAATCAGCACTGGCTAATGCATTGTATTGGCGTGATGAAGCAGTGCTGAATGAGTGTGCTTAGCACACACATTCAGCTCTACTTCATCGGGCTAATAGAATGCATTGGCCAATCAGCGCTGGCCAATGCATTCTATTAGCGTGAACTGAGTTTGCACAGGGGTTCTAGTGCACCCTCGGCTCTGCTACATCAGATTGCTACATCTGATGTAGCAGTGCCGAGTGTGCATCAGATGTGTAGTTGAGCAAAACTGACTCAGCACTGCTAAGTCTGCATTCGCATAGGAATGCATTGGCCAGCCTTCGGCCAATCAGCGCTGGCTCTGCCGGAGGAGGCGGAGTCTAAGGTCGGACCTGAATGGAGACTGGTGTGGAGCGATCTTAGACTCCGCCTCCTCCAGCAGAGCCAGCGCTGATTGGCCGAATTCCGTACTCTGGCCAATCAGCACTGGCTAATGCATTGTATTGGCGTGATGAAGCAGTGCTGAATGTGTGTGCTTAGCACACACATTCAGCTCTACTTCATCGGGCTAATAGAATGCATTGGCCAGCGCTGATTGGCCGAATTCCGTACTCTGGCCAATCAGCACTGGCTAATGCATTGTATTGGCGTGATGAAGCAGTGCTGAATGTGTGTGCTTAGCACACACATTCAGCTCTACTTCATCGGGCTAATAGAATGCATTGGCCAATCAGCGCTGGCCAATGCATTCTATTAGCGTGAACTGAGTTTGCACAGGGGTTCTAGTGCACCCTCGGCTCTGCTACATCAGATTGCTACATCTGATGTAGCAGTGCCGAGTGTGCATCAGATGTGTAGTTGAGCAAAACTGACTCAGCACTGCTAAGTCTGCATTCGCATAGGAATGCATTGGCCAGCCTTCGGCCAATCAGCGCTGGCTCTGCCGGAGGAGGCGGAGTCTAAGGTCGGACCTGAATGGAGACTGGTGTGGAGCGATCTTAGACTCCGCCTCCTCCAGCAAAGCCAGCGCTGATTGGTCGAGTTCCGTACTCTGGCCAATCAGCACTGGCCAATGCATTTCTATGGGGAAAAGTTAGCTTGCGAAAATCGCAAACTGACAGGGATTTCCATGAAATAAAGTGACTTTTATGCCCCCAGACATGCTTCCCCTGCTGTCCCAGTGTCATTCCAGGGTGTTGGTATCATTTCCTGGGGTGTCATAGTGGACTTGGTGACCCTCCAGACACGAATTTGGGTTTCCCCCTTAACGAGTTTATGTTCCCCATAGACTATAATGGGGTTCGAAACCCATTCGAACACTCGAACAGTGAGCGGCTGTTCGAATCGAATTTCGAACCTCGAACATTTTAGTGTTCGCTCATCTCTACTTTTTAAGTTTTTTTTAGACCCCTGAGGGAACTTCATCCCTGGGAGGTCAGATCGCCACAATATAATGCATTGTATGTGCTATTGAGAAATCCCAAAACTTCTATCTATTACAGACTGGCACACAGTGGGCTTCCAATTCTTAACAATTAAAATGTTCTAAAAAATTTGTCTGTTTTGGGTGAACATTAGGGTTAAGTCGATCTTGAGATTTCAAGATCGATTTTAAAATCCGATTTCCGATCATTTTCCAGCCGATCTCGATCCTGATCACGATCGTGAAATTTGCTCGATCACCGATCGGAATCCGATCCTTTCCAAACCCGATCCTCAACCCTAGTCAATGCTTCTCTATGGAAAAAGTCACTTTTAGGGTTGAGCCGATCTTGAGATCACCTATGATCTCGATCCCGCTCGGGTCAGAATTCCGATTGTGATCCTGAAATTTACTCGATCGCCGATCGAAATCCGATCTTTTCCAATCCCGATCGCTCAACCCTAGTGAACATGCTTGCCCATGATTTTTTCATATACATTGCTATTATATTGGAAAAAGCAATGGCTTTATATAACAAATAGCACCCTTTATGGACTTGTAAGTGCAACAGGTTTCTTCTCTGCTAGTATGCCTGGTTGATAAGTTATGAAGAATAATTGATTTTCCAAAAAAAATGCCATCAAAAATGACTTCTTTATGGGAGCAGAATGCTGCTCCAACATGAAGTTGATGTTGGAAGAAGACAGTGTTTCAAGAAAAATTTCCTGCCGTTGAAATGGAAAGAATTGGCTTTATTTTTTTTATTTTTATTTTTTTTTAAGCTGTCAATAATGATTCATTCATGGGAGCGAGAAATACAGAATTTCCCCCCAAAATTATGGCACACTATCAATGCATTTATCTGTCAGTTAAAGACTGAAGAAATTGTAAAAAAAAATAAAAATTAAAAAACAGACACCAAAATTATCCTTTTATGGGAGGAAATATTTTAGTACTGGTTAGTACTTGCAGTGGTGAATGGCATGATAGAAGAATGAGTATTTTTTCTTCTTACTCCTTTAGCCTATCCTCTGTCCTGTTTTATTTTTTCATTCTACTGCCCAGCTCATATAATAGTAATTGATGACAAATCTGACACTGTGTGTAATTGGTTTCCTTTGCAAAAAAACCTCTGTTTGAGAAAAGTTAGGAAACAAATGAGATTTGACACTCAAAGCGTGACATGGTCAGTGAAAATTACAGCCGAACATACTGCATTGACAGTCAGCTTAGATTGGTGTGACATTGACAGTTTTTTGGTACTATTGCAAACAATACATGGCCACTAATAAATATGGTATACTTGGGTCTTCATGAATAGAGATGAGCGAACAGTGAAATACTCGAGATTTGATATTCGTTTCGAGTAGAGCCTCAATATTCGACAACTCGATCGAATATCGAATCCCATTATATAGTTTTGGCCAAAAGTATTAGCACCCCTGCAATTCTGTCAGATAATACTCATTTTCTTCCAGAAAATGATTGCAAGCACAAACTCTTTGGTATTAATATCTTCATTTATTTTGTTTGCAATGAAAAAACACAAAAGAGAATGAAAAAAAAAGTCAAATCATTGATCATTTTACACAAAACTCCAAAAATGGTCTGGACAAAAGTATTGGCACCCTCAGCCTAATACTTGGTAGCACAACCTTTAGACAAAATAACTGCGAACAACCGCTTCCGGTAACCATCAATGAGTTTCTTACAATGCTCTGCTGGAATTTTAGACCATTCTTCTTTGGCAAACTGCTCCAGGTCCCTTAGATTTGAAGGGGGCCTTCTCCAAATTGCCATTTTGAGATCTCTCCACAGGTGTTCTATGGGATTCAGGTCTGGACTCATTGCTGGCCACTTTAGAAGTCTCCAGTGCTTTCTCTCAAACTATTTTCTAGTGCTTTTTGAAGTGTGTTTTGGGTCATTGTCCTGCTGGAAGACCCATGACCTCTGAGGGAGACCCAGCTTTCTCACACTGGACCCTACATTATGCTGCAAAATTTGTTGGTAGTCTTCAGACTTCATAATGCCATGCACACGGTCAAGCAGTCCAGTGCCAGAGGCAGCAAAGCAACCCCAAAACATAAGGGAACCTCCGCCATATTTGTTCTTTTCTTTGAAGGCCTCTTTTTTTTCCCCTGTAAACTCTATGTTGATGCCTTTTCCCAAAAAGCTCTACTTTTGTCTCTTCGGACCAGAGAACATTCTTCCAGAACGTTTTTTTGGCTTTCTCAGGTAAGTTTTGGCAAACTCCAGCCTGGCTTTTTTATGTCTCTGGGTAAGAAGTGGGGTCTTCCTGGGTATCCTACCATACAGTCTCTTTTCATTCAGACGCCAACGGATAGTACAGGTTGACACTGTTGTACCCTCGGACTGCAGGGCACCTTGAACTTGTTTGGATGTTAAGTGAGGTTCTTTATCCACCATCCGCACAATCTTGCGTTGAAATCTCTCGTCAATTTTTCTTTTCCATTCACATTTGGTTAGGTTAGCCACAGTGTCATGGGCTTTAAACTTCTTGATGACACTGCGCACAGTAGACACAAGAACATTCAAGTCTTTAGAGATGGACTTGTAGCCTTGAGATTGCTCATGCTTCCTCACAATTTTGCTTCTCAAGTCCTCAGACAGTTCTTTGGTCTTCTTTCTTTTCTCCATGCTCAATGTGGTACACACAAGGACACAGGACAGAGGTTGAGTCAACTTTAATCCATTTCAACTGGCTGCAAGTGTGGTTTAGTTATTGCCACCACCTGTTAGGTACCTCAGGTAAGTAACAAGTGCTGTTAATTACACACATTAGAGAAGCATCACATGATTTTTTAAACAGTGTCCACCCCCTTTTTATGTTTGGTGTGGAATTATATCCAATTTGGCTTTTTGACAATTCTTTTTGTGGTTTTCCATTGAAGACAAATTAAATGAAGATAATAATACCAAAGAATTTGTGATTGCAATCAGTTTCTGGAAGAAAATGAATATTAGCTGACAGAATTGCAGGGGTGCCAATACTTTTGGCCAACACTGTAGTCTATGGGAAAAAATGCTTATTTCAGGGGAAACCACTATTCGACTAAAGGAGAGTCACCAAGTCCATGAGTAGCAGTAGGAGAGTGTTTAGGAGGAGCGCTGTGCAGTTAAAGCGCACAGACCCCATTATAGTCTATGGGGTCCATGCGCTTTAATTGCACAGTGCTTGCAGTTGCACTGATAAAAAGTAAGCTCCCTCATAACTGCAAGCTTCCAGCTCTCCCGACTAGCAAAGACGAGCCTGCGGCAAATCAACATTGGTTCTGCAGCAGGCTCGTCCTTGCTAGTCGGGAGAGCTGGCAGCTTGCTGTTATGAGGGAGCTGACTTTTTTGTCATAGGAATGCATTGACTAGCATTGATTGTCCAGTGTACAGTATTCGGCCAATCAACGCTGGTTCTGCCAGAGGCTCATCTGTGAGGAGGCAGTCTAAGATCAGACCACAATAGAGACTGCTGTGGTCCGATCTTAGACTCCGCCTCCTCACAGACGAGCCTCCGGCAGAACCAGCGTTGATTGGCCGAATGCTGTACACTGGACAATCAATGCTGGTCAATAGATTCCTATGAGAAAAAGTCAGCTCCCTCGCAACAGCAAGCTGCCATCTCTCCCGACTAGCAAGGATGAGCCTGCTGCAAAACCAGCGTTGATTTGCCGAATGCTATACACTGTATAGCATTCGGCCAATCAACACTGGTTCTGAATCGAATATTTACTGCAAATAACTAGTAGTATTTGATCGAGTACGAATATTTTGAATACCATAGTATTCGATTGAGTACCTACTTGATCGAATACCTACTCTATCGAATACTACTCGCTCATCTCTATTCATGAAACATGGATACAGAAATATGAGCCAGTCAAGTCTATTAGGTTTACATCATTGAAGAAGTCCATAGTTAGATTTCCTTCATTATAGTAAGTAGCTTATCAGCCTGGTACTTCATTTGGTCTTTGGATATTCCTTTGTATGGTGGTCAACTGTGCCTCATCTTCTGTCTCAACCCCCAGCATCTTGTGAGTGTAAGACCAACTTGTACCCATGTGTTCTAAGGTAGAAATATGTTGTTAGCAAAATATAGAGTTAACTCTTTATGTCCCAAATACAGAGAATATTATAACCCAGATATATTTAACAAGAAAACACTGTCACAATTAGAGTGACCATTGGAGTGACAATAGCAGGCTTTTATGGATTTAAGAATAAAAAACACTATTGCGAAAATATGTATTTACTAGCTGGTACCCGCGACTTCGTCTGCGGTGCTTGTAGAAGTGGGTATATACAGGCGCGGGTAAGGTTTTCGTACTGTGTATAAGGTATGGGATATGAAATGTAACTTTGTATGTTGTTTTTCTGTAATTCAGAGAATACGTGAGACTTTTGTGTTGAAGTTAATTTGTATTTGAGCCGCTATATATACGGTGTTGTGAGAAACTTTACATAGTGACTTTGGGACAGAAGTATTTGAAGTTAACCCTTTCCCGCCGATGGCATTTTTTGATTTTCGTTTTTGACTCCCCTCCTTCTAAACCCCATAACTTTTTTATTATGAGGTCTTAATTTTTGCGGGACAAATTTTTCTTCATGATGCCACCATTAATTATTCTGTATAATGTACTGGGAAGCAGGGAAAAAATTCAAAATGGCGTGGATTTCAAGAAAAAATGCATTTCTGCGAATTTATTACGGGCTTTGGTTTTACGGCGTTCACTGTACAACCAAAATGACATGTCCCCTGTATTCTGTGTTTCGTTACGATTCCGGGGATACCAAATTTATATGGTTTTAGTTACATTTTTGGTTTTAAAAACAAATCAAAACTGTTAAAAACATTTGTTTTGAAAAGTCGCCATATTCCGACAGCCGTAACTTTTTTATACATGCGTGTACGGGGATGTATAGGGCGTTTCTTTTTGCGGGACTGGGTGTACTTTGTAGTTCTACCATTTTCAGGAAATGTTATTGCTTTGATCACTTTTTATTCAAATTTTTATTAGAATCAAAAGAGTGAAAAAACGGCGGTTTGGCACTTTTGACCATTTTTCCCGCTACGGCGTTTACCGAACAGGAAAAATATTTGTATAGCTTTGTAGAGCGGGCAATTTTGGATGCGGGGATACCTAACATGTATGTGTTTCACAGTTTTTAACTACTTTTATATGTGTTCTAGGGAAAGGGGGGTGATTTGAATTTTTAATCCTTTTTTTTTTGTTTTTAATATTTTTTTACTTTTTTTAAACTTTTTTTTTTGCATTTATTAGACTGCCTAGGGGTATTGACATGGGTGGGGGGTGTCGCGGATTGTCAGAGCAGTGGGGGTTGGCAAACATGGCTGCTCCGGAGCGTTAAAGAGAGCCTCCTGGAGTATCGTTAAGGGGAGGGGCAAAGTGGTAAAGTATATGTATATGAGATTGTGTGAGGTTAGGGGCGAGGCTGCAGAGGGTAATATGAATTTTGTGGCTTGCTATGGTCCAAAGTGTGTGAGATTGCAGAGATGGTGATGTGAGTTTGGGGTTTGTGGGAGTCCTGGGAAAAACGTATGTGCGCTATTGTGATGAAAAGTAGCCTATTGCGCAATGGGGTGTATTAACTATGTTTGTGGAAAATTTCAGCCAAATCGGTCGAGCGGGTTTTGCGTGATTGACTAACAAACATCCGAACACACAAACCCACAAACATCCAAACTCACAAACTTTCACATTTATAATATTAATAGGATGAATGACACATTTGCTAATCCCACAGAGTAACATATGCCTAGAGACCACCACTTGGGCCTGCTCAAGCACCATGTGGTCTGGTGTCCTGAGAACATCAAAGTACATGTGCATATATAGGATATGTGTGTCAGACGGCAAGTGGTGAGCTGTATCTAGTATAGTATATGTGCTTCCTACACCAACTTCATCTATATTATAGTCCTGTGTGGTATACCATCTGTTTAATGACAAGTTGATTGATCATATATTATTAACCTGAATATTATCATCACTGCATGTGATATCTTTAGAAATATTAGATCACTGGGTTTTACACCAAAGATTTTTTTAATTACTTTTAGCTATTGTCCATATAGCAATGTTTTTAGCTAGTTTGGAGGATTGTGCTGTTTGATTATTGTGGGTCAATGTATGTGATTTGTTTCTAAGCTCCTGTGTTTATCAATGTGGAGAGCCCCACAGTGAGTGATGTATTGGAAATCTTCAAAGTAGTCACTTGTTTGGGTAGCAGAAAGGGATGGGACAATGTCAAACATTTCCTTTCCTTGTCTATCATCTTCCCCTCCTTCACAGCTAGTAGCCCAATTGCCAACTCCTCTTATTGTGCTTCATAATAGTAGAAAAGACAATTATTACTGTTGTATGACTGTGGGTTCCTCCTGCCCAATTGTCTGCCTCTGCAATGAGTGCTTTTCTTTACTGCACAGAATAACATTCATTATAGCCCTGCAGGGGACGGGCCTGGGGATCTTTATACAGACACACATTTGATCTCATATGCTGGCAGCTGTATTTCTGTCTAGCATTAGTGGGACCACAACTAATGGATGGCAACTGTATGAGAGTAAAAATTTCAATTGTATGCAATTTCATACCATTGTTTTATACCTTTCAAATGAATTGTTGGGTGTCTTAAGTGATCCATTAATGCAACACTAATATTGCAACACTACAGGTTGGAGCAAAATTTTTACCAAAGGTTTATGCCTAGATGTTGGTAGAATATTCTAGACGTCTACCTGTTTACTATATAAGCACGTCTGCTGGACAGTAGTACTTATTGTACTTGCAGTTATAGTGTGATAGTGGATAGCGATATAGTGTGACTGCAAGTGCAACAACTGAATAGGAATGAGAAATCTAGTATGTAGTTAGATGCAGTGATGGCATCAAGAGGCTGTAAGCATTCTGCTGATTCGTTTTGCTACATATGTGGCGAATTCATCAAGATGCAAGCCAAGAAATATTCAATGAGAACATCAGTCAGGATGTGTGAAGCCTATAAGGTATACTTCAGAGTACAGGTTGGGGACCAGGACAAACCCTAGGCACCTTACTACAGTTGAAAAAAACGGCAAAAGAACACTTGATGGATGGTTCCAAAGGGAAAGATGTGCCCGGAAGTTTGCTATTCCAAGAATTTGGTGAGAGCCTACCGACCACTCAACCAACTGCATGGTCGAGCCTTCCAAATGTCGAAGTGGCAAGAATATTCCTCCAGTGGCATATCCTGATATCCCATCATCAATTGCTCCACTACCACACTGAGCTCCCCATACCTGCACCTCCTGAAAGAAATCAGCCATCATCAAAAGAAAGTGGCACATCAGATTTTGAACAAGAAGATGTAACTAATCGAGTCTATAGTGTCAGTAAGGGAGAAACGGAGAGATAATACCCCAATCAAAAGGATCTCAACGATTTGATATGACATATGGGACTCACAAAGTCCAATGCTGAGCTACTGACATCTAGACTGAAGCAGTGGAACCTTCTGGACGAAAGCATTCAAGTTGCAGACAAGCAGAATCGAACATTTGATAGTTTCTTTTTTTTTTTTAATGTAGATTGTGAGCCCCGTGTATCACAATGTACTTTTTTCCCCCCCATCAGTATGTCTTGATAGAATGGGAGGAAATACATACAAACACAGGGAGAACATACAAACTCCTTGCTGATGTTGTTCCTGGTGGGCTTTGAACCCAGGACTCCAATGTTGCAAGGATACAGTGCTAACCACTTTCGCCACCATGTTGACCCAACCTTTGCTAGTTTCTTCAGCAATCGTGATGGTCTATGCTGCTGTCACAACGTCACTGGTTTATTCCTTGTGATTGGTATTTTCTTTAATACACATGAGTGGCAACTTTTTATAGATAGCTCATCTAGAAGTTTAAAGGCTGTGCTGCTACATAATGGGAACAGGTATCCATCTATTCCTTTGGCTCACTCCGTACACTTAAAGGAGGACTACAACAATGTCAAGACTTTGTTGGAGATGCTGAAATATGCTACTCATCGTGTTGTTGTTATTGGAGATTTTAAGATGGTAGCATTTCTTATGGGTTTACTAGTATCAGACATTTTTATTGTTTTCAATGCCCTGGTCATAAAAACAAAGTTGATTAATTATAATTTTTATTTTCTGTAATGCCAACCTATGCACTGTTAGGAAATAACATTTGATGAACAAGGACGAAAACTCTGTTACATAGTGTAACTGCAGTGTGTCTTTGTTTCTTTCTTTTTTAGTTGAATGATGAGTAGTATGATTCCTAGTATTTCTCTATCTGCCATGAACTTGTATGTGTTTTCTCTCTTGTTATATACTACTGTACCATCTATGAAATTGTATCACTGAAATTTCCCCATTGTGAGACTATTAAAGGAATATCTTATCTTATCTTAATAGATGTTATTCTTCACCTGTTTAGTGTCAACCATTCACATACCGGTTTTACTATACTATATTGTATTACTTCCTGTTACTGAGGAGTTAGCAGTAAATATACTTTTAATACTCCCTTCAGGGTTTGCAGAAGGTCAGGGATTTCATTTACTAAAACATTTCAACCAGAGATCTCGCTATCCAATATTTAGTCTTAGCTATAGAACCTTAATGTTTTTAATTTAGAATATATGGATGTCTATTGATTTTTCATAGGTCAGTGCCTTTCTTGCTTGCAGAATGAAATTTTTGATAACTTAAAATTGGGAAATACGTCCTAACTTCCTGCTAACAAAAAAGGCCGTTGAAGTTAATTCTGGTCTAATTGCCTTCAAAGAAGGTATCTTGCTGTGGATCTGATTTCTTGGATCAATGGACTGTGAACAGTTGACAAAACAAATCTGCAATGCTTTACACTGACATGGGTATGAGGCCAAGGGAGTCCAGATGTCTTATACAGCACAGATGGGCTGGAAAGTGAGTTGGCTATCTCTGCTATGAATCTTTTAGAAGAAGCAGGAACTAAGGCGAAACCTGGAAGGAATTGCTCTTTAACTTGGGGAAACACACCAAATGGACTAGTTGTCATTATGTTAATTCTTCTATGCAGTCTGAATCTGAGAAACTTAGAGCTTCACATTAAGGAAGTCACAGCAAATCTACAATGATTAAGGCACCGGGAGCAGCTGTCAAGATCTGTAGCTTGTATCAATTTTCAGAGAACCTTTATGGAAGTGATTTACATAAACAAGTCACTAATGGGCATTACTTTATAGCACTGAGATGCAAATGAAGAGTCTTATTCAAATGCTTTCACTTATGACTTGTCAAAGCTCATATTCCAAAGTATATTGTTATTGTATTTGTAATTCAGGACTATAGTTATTACTATTAGACTGTCCGTATTATCAGACATGTATTATTAGAATCATTAAAATGAGTTAAAAAAAAGTACAATTATGAATTATAAATAATTCTGTCTAAAGCAATTGTATTGACATTTGACAATATATTATTTAATCAAGGATAACAATTACAATGTATTTATCTTATGCTAATGACATACAGTACATAGTTATAGATAAAAACTATTCGACATTACTAATCTAGTAGTTGAATTTTATAAACTTACACAATGTGGTTCTTAATGCCATTACCAATAATTCAATTCATTGACTCCTCAACATCAAAACATTGAAATTTCAACATCAAGAAAGAAAAGTCTTTGAATTCTGAAAATCATAGGCTCGATAGGCAGCAGCTTTGAAATTGCCCTAAAATCACATCTGCTTGGTCAGGCTTATCACGTGACCGGATCACATTGTAGAGTGCGGAGGTGTAGAACAATAACACTTTTTATTAGAGATGAGCGAACACTAAAATGTTCGAGGTTCGAAATTCGATTCGAACAGCCGCTCACTGTTCGAGTGTTCGAACGGGTTTCGAACCCCATTATAGTCTATGGGGAACATACACTCGTTAAGGGGGAAACCCAAATCCGTGTCTGGAGGGTCACCAAGTCCACTATGACAACCCAGGAAATGATACCAACACCCTGGAATGACACTGGGACAGCAGGGGAAGCATGTCTGGGGGCATAAAAGTCACTTTATTTCATGGAAATCCCTGTCAGCTTGCGATTTTCGCAAGCTAACTTTTCCCCATAGAAATGCATTGGCCAGCGCTGATTGGCCAGAGTACGGAATTCGACCAATCAGCGCTGGCTCTGCTGGAGGAGGCGGAGTCTAAGATCGCTCCACACCAGTCTCCATTCAGGTCCGACCATAGACTCCGCCTCCTCCGCCTCCTCCTCCTCCACTCGGCTCTGCTACATCTGATGTGCCGGTCAGCCCATCTGATATAGCAGAGCTGAGTGTGTGATGTAGCAGAGCCGAGTGTGAATATAGGAATCCATAGGAATGCATTGGCCAGCGCTGATTGGCCAGAGTACGGAATTCGACCAATCAGCGCTGGCTCTGCCGGAGGAGGCGGAGTCTAAGGTCAGACCTGAATGGAGACTGGTGTGGAGCGATCTTAGACTCCGTCTCCTCCAGCAGAGCCAGCGCTGATTGGTCGAGTTCCGTACTCTGGCCAATCAGCGCTGTCCAATGCATTCCTATTGGAAAAAGTTTATGTCACAAAAATCACAATTACACCCCCGATAGAGCCCCAAAAAGTTATTTTTAATAACATTCCTACCTAAATAAAGGTTATCCCTAGCTATCCCTGCCTGTACAGCTATCCCTGTCTCTTAGTCACAAAGTTCACATTCTCATATGACCCGGATTTGAAATCCACTATTCGTCTAAAATGGAGGTCACCTGATTTCGGCAGCCAATGACTTTTTCCGATTTTTTTCGATGCCTCCGGTGTCGTAGTTCCTGTCTCACCTCCCCTGCGCTGTTATTGGTGCAAAAAAAGCGCCAGGGAAGGTGGGAGGGGAATCGAATTTTTTTGGAGTTTGCCACGTGATGTTCGATTCGAATCGAACACATCGAACACCCTGATATCCGATCGAACATGTGTTCGATAGAACACAGTTCGCTCATCTCTACTTTTTATCCTTCCTCCTCTGTTCCTCAGATCCTGTCCCCTCCATCTAGAAGTTACACTGCACTCCTTGCACTTGGTATCTGTATATTCACAAGTTACACTGCTCTCCTTGCACTTGGTATCTGTATATTCACGGATACCGGCTAGTGATGGGTTCAGTTACACAACTTTTTTCCATTAAAAGATGGCTGGACCATTGCATCAAACAATGACCTCTTATGTCCCCCTACCTCCTCATAGAATGTAAGCTCTTGTGAGCAAGGACCTCACTCCTATTGTTTATTGTCATCTATCATGTCTGATATTGTCTGTTCATATGTCCTCTGATTTGTAAAGTGCTGTGAAATATGTTTGTGGTATATAAATACAATTATTATGATTATTATAGACGTGTTAATAATATGGAAATGATAAAAAATGGAAACAGAATATTCAAAGCATTTTGATTTATTCAGTATCAAGTATGAGCTCCATGACCAGAAATACACACACTGAAACTCCTCGGCATGCTATCCGTGAGGATAATAATGTCAGTCTGAGGAATGTTATGCCAAGGTGAATACACTTGGAAATGGAAATCATCAAGACCCACTCCTGGCAGCTCCCTTTGCAATTTTCAACCAATGACATCTTAGAAGTGCTTGGGATACAAGCCTAGTGAGGCCATTGTAGTATGTTTAGGCCAAACAAGTTACTCACAGTAGCTAAAGCAACATATGGTCCATCATTGACCTGTTGAAAACATGGCTCCTGGGACAATTTCCAAAAATGACTGTACCACTAGTTTCGCAACCAAATCAAAGTAATAATGTGCTGTAAGTATATCTGAAATGAAGACTAGAGGGGTCAACCACACATTTTGCCACCCTACCAATAATTTTGGAAGTCACACGGGTGTGACATTTCTTTCTGAAGGCCTCTTCATGACAATGCACATGTGGTCACTGTCACCATGCCAATTTCTCTTGCATCCAAGACAAAACATGGGCTCATCGCTGAAGAGGATAGATTTTCATTCTAGCCAGAATACTGTGTTCTGGCTGTGCACCATGAGAGCAGTGGTGTGAGGTCAATATCTGTAGTTAGATGTCTGATTTATAGCCTAGTGTTGTGCAAATCCCTTCTGATGTTTTGTGTAAACACCTTCCCACGCTGTACTTGGAATGTGATGTCAAATTTTACTTGTTGTACAGAATGGAAAAATGCATGATATGTGTTTAATGAGACAATCCATTGTGCATTGTTTCACTTTCACACAACTCTTACTGTAATTCCAGCTTATTGTTACAAAATATGACAACCAGGACACGCAATGTTAAGGACTGCTAACAACCATGCTGCTGGAGTGAAATGCCGAGACCTCTCAATTCAATCATGGCTGTGCTCAGTTGAACATAAGTAAATGAAGCCACATCATCATCTGTATCAAAAACTTTATTGAAATTGAGCAGCTAAAAGCTGACTGGAGCCTGTTAACACATACAGTTTAGGGGGCTCTATCATTGGGAAAAGTCATTTTTAGCTAAGCACATACTTGCATAGGCTTTAGAAAGGCTATTTCACACCTACCTTTTGTATGTAAATTGCCTCAGTACTTTTTGAATAAGTCCACATTTATTCATATGTTAATTAGCATTCTCCGTGCAAAGGAAGTGTCTGTGCCTGTGTCTGCTATGAGAGCAGGGAGATGAGTCATCAACACAGCAGCCTCTCTGCTCTCACACACATAGAGAATAGGAGACAGTGCTCACAGACACTTCTGGAATGCACGGCGAAGGCTAATTAGTATATGAATAAAAATGGACTTATTAAAAAACTACTGAGTGGATTTACATACAAAAGTTAGGTGTGAAATAGCCTTTCTAAAGGCTATGCAAGTATGTGCTTATCTAAAATGACTTTTCCCAATGATAGAGCCCCTTTAATACTTTACTAGCTCCACTGGTTCATTATTGCAATGTAACACAAAGTGTAGCACCAATTCTTGTAAATAGTTTCTTTTGATCAAGTAAATTACGTTTTTGTATCACAGCAGAGAGCAAGCTCAAAGTCTAAAAGCGAATCTGTCACTAGGTAACCAATTTCTCACTATTCTCCACTCTAATGGTCTTAGGGGCACTGCTCTCTCTTGATTTATTCCTATCTTTCTGACCGCTCAGTTAGTGAATCATTCGCTGGTGCTTTTTCTCCTGTTCCCCTTGCTGTTGCATTTCCTCAGAGCTTGGACCTAGGCCCCCTCCTCTTTCTTGCTCTACACAGCCACTATTGGAAAAACCATCAGCAGATTTGGCATTCAATACCATCTTTATGCTGATGACCCCCATCTATATACCTTAAACTGTGACATCACTCCTGCTCTACTACAGGAATATTTCTCTGCTGTCTCTAACATCATCTGTTTTCTTTATGTTATCGTAAGCATTAGAAGCTTTTAAAACTGAATGTTTGTGTTCTTTCCATCTACTAACTGACCTAACCTGGATATCTCCATTTCTGTCTGTGATCTTACTATTACACCGAGGCAGTACGCCCGCTGTCTTGACTCAGATCTCACCTTCATCGCACATATTCAGATACTTGACTCTTGTTACCTGCACCTCATAAACATCTCTAGAATTTGCCCTTTGCTCATTGTGAAAACATCACAAACCCTCTCTGATTCAATGTCATCTCCGCTACTGTGACTCTCTTCTAATTGGGCTACCTCTTACTATATTCTCCCATCTACAATGTATCCTGAATGCAACCACAAGATTCATCTTTCTGTCAAAACAGTACATAGATAAATCTACCTTGTGCCAGTTACTGCTCTGGTTATCCATCCAACACAGAATACCATCTAAAATTATCACACTCACCCACAAATCCATTCATAGCATTGTTCCTCCCTACACATCCCCCATCATCACTATCGATGTCCCTCTGTTATACAAACATCCCACTTCCATCTCCAAGATGGCAAGGAATGCTTTACCCAGGGACACTCAGATTAATATCCAGTTACAGCAGCTTCAAAACTGCCTTAACATCACATCTGTTTAGAAAGGCTTATCACAAGACCTGATCACATTGTTCTACATCTTCGCACACCAAACTAATATTTTGTATCCTAAGCTATCCTTCCTATGCTATTCCTCAGAACCTGACCCCTATACCTAGAAATTACCCTGAACTCCATGCTCTTAGTATCTGTATATTTACAGATATCAGCTGGTGATGGACTCATACATCTTCATTTATATGACCTTATTTATTAAAAGATAGCTGGACTATTGTACCAAACAATCCCTCTCCCTATTTGCTCATAGATAGTAAGGCTCTTGCAAGCACTCTACTGTTTGATATGTCCATTTCTTTGTGACGCTATAATGTCAGATACTGTCTGTTCTTGTACGCTCTGATTTGTAAAGTTCTGCAGAATATCTTCGCATTATATAAATAAAGCTTTTATTATTATTATTATTATTATTATTATTATTATTAATAATAATAATAATAATAATAGCAATATAAAACACCAATATGCTGCTTATGTCACTGGTGAAAACAAAAAGAAATCCTGGATCACAGTGCACTATTCCTATACTGCAGATGGAATGCTCCATATATGTACCATGCAGAAATCAATACTAGCAGCTTTATTGAGTCCTTCTTCATGCTAGAATTTGTGCACAGATGACACTACACTAGCCTGGATAAGATTATGTAATGTGTTGAGATTCCTGTACTGCTTGTGATATATATCTTAAAATAATCAAATTGTTAAAAGTACTGAGCCTGACTGTTTATATATGGCTCTTCCAAGATGTTACATCAGAGATGGTAAAGTTCACTCCCCAGGCCCAAGATTTTTAGCAAATCAGAGTGAATAAAATATATTAGACCCACTAGAATAACAATAGAATTGTCAAATATACTAATAATTGTAGAAGATAGAACAGAGTTACTAGCTTTTCATAGTCTAAATTAAACCCCTTGTGCTTTATTGTGTTGTCATGGTACAAATTGCCAAAATAAATAAAAACATATAAACCTTAAAATAGTTACATGTATGCGTAAAGAGGACCTCATGAAAGTGCAGTTTTATATACCAATAGACTTTAGTGCATTGTTGGATTTCCAGGTATGAGCCCCGGTATAGAAGACATCGGTGCAATTTGTTTCTATCTTCCCACTGTTGACAGTATAAGGCTATGTTAAAGTGTTGTCATGGGGGGGGGGAGCGTTCCACACATCCCAGCGATGACGTTATACTGTCAGGAATGCCCTTCTGACAGTGGGGAGAGATTGGTGCTGAAACTAACGGCACCGATCTCTCCTCCACGGGACACATACCGGAAAAGCAGACAGTGCGCACATTCATGAGGACATGAAAGGTCCTCTTTAAATAACAAATGTAAAAAAATGATTTTCTTTATCTCATTTGTATTAAAATACTGGTAACAGTCGCTTTTGCACTACAGATAATAATGAATATACTGAAGTTGAAAGATAGTAATTAAAATTTGGAAGTGTGTGATTAATGGCTACCTGAATGTTCCAGATGTGCTTCGAGGCACAGGATGGTGCTCTAAGGTTTTCCTGTCATTAGATGTGTTAATTGCCGTCATTTCTTAAATAGTGTACTAATATAAACTATGCCGTCAATATATACAATGTAACATATGGCGCTTAATCGTGCACTTGTTTCAAATGAAATGATCACTTGTGTGGTGTAGTGTGGCTCAGTTTATCATTGTAAAGGCGAGCAAAGTCAAAAGACAAAGAACATAACTTTGTTGATTCAGCTAATTCAGATGAGACAAAGATGTGGAAGGGATGAAAGAAAAGATAACATCTGATTGCAGCAGATGGCGGAAGATTATGCACACTTCAGAATTTGGTTCACTAGATGCCATTGTCATGTACTGATGAGAATATCTTCACAGATTTTGAATGCCATGCACATATTAATGATTTTATGTTGCATTATATTGACAAACTGAGATATTTACTTGTGGTGTTCCCAAGTTTGACAAAAAATATGCAAATAGTTTCAATGACTGCGATAAACCATTTGTCTCAATATTTACAGAAGCCAGACAAAATACTTTTGGGTCAAATGGGACAAATACAGAAATGTTATGTTTTCTTTTCAAACACAAACAATTTTTGCTTCTATTTATAATATTTTTGCGGCTTTTTAGAATCTTTCTCACAAGAAGTATTGGCTGATGGCTGCTTACTTGTCTGTTGGTTCTTCCTAAAACATGTACTTTCAGTGTGACTGTTAATATGGTATCTCAATATGAAATATCACATGAATTCTGTATTGCGCTGATGGGTTCAGAAGGATTAAACAGAACTGTCTGCAAATGAGTATGTCTGGTTAAATAGTGCACACTTACTAGATCTAACAGTGGAAAGCGTCCTCTAGCTATAAACAACTTTTCATAAATTAATAGTTCTGGTTAATTTATTAAACTTTGTAATAGATCTTTATTAAAGAAATATGTTTTCATCTCCACTTTTCAGGCAGTTACTTTCAATATATTCCAAACTAAAAATAAATGCAACAGCCCAAATCCGTAGTAAAAAGGTAACAAAACTTTAAGTACAAATCCACTCACTTGATCCCGTTGCTGATATAACATGGGTTAATGGATGCAATGGAATCGGTGCTCGGAGATCTCTTCCGGCAGAGACAGGAACAAATGAATGAAAAGTAGCAAGGTCCAGCACGAACGATCAGCCATCCATGTATCATATAACATAGCTTTTATTTCACATATAAAAACTTCATGTGCAGCAGTAGGGGTTACAAGAGCCTACATGTTTTGGGGTTGCCCCCTTACTCATGGCATGAGTTTTATGACATGACATGTAGTTTTTATATGTGAAATAAAAGCTACGTTTTATGATACATGGATGGCTGGTCATTCGTGCTGGACCTTGCTACTTTTCATTCACTTTCAATATATTAGTCTATGAAGTGGGGATGGGGAATTAGAAAAGACACTCAAATAATTGCTTCTGTTTCATTGTAAAGAATATAAACCTTTGCCTTTGATTTCACAATTGCGTAACAGAACCTGCTGTGCTAAAATCTTCTCCATGCTGGATATGTGAGAGACCTATAACTTCATCTGAATTTGCTAGGGCAATGGATTGAAAACAATTTTTATCACCTAGGAGGACCATTATAAATATCTGGTTATACTCTTCAGATTAAGAAATGCTCCAACTGTTTTTCAGGAATTTGTGAACATCTTCTGCGCTGTACACGGTCATGTACCTTGATGGCACCATTTACTCTCCAGATCTTATGTCCCCCATGAAGCTCTAGCTTCAAGAAATCCATTTTTATGCTATGTTGGAAAATTGTGCTTTTGAAAAATCTTCTTTACCCTTCCTTTGCTAAATTATTTCTGACCAGAGATTGAAGGTACACCAAGAGAAATGTACTGCTGTTCTTAAATGGCTTCACTTAGGACCTAAGGGTTATTCAGAGAATCCTTGGCTTTGCTAATTTCTATAGGCAGTTAATCCCCAACTTTTTCTCTATGTCTGACCCTATTTTGCCACTAACAAAAAAAGAGGTTTGTTGCAAGAACTGGATTCCTTCAGCTGAGAACATCTTCAAGAGTTGAAAAAGTCCTTTTCTTTTGCCCCAGTTCTTCACCAATCAGATGTCACTAAGAAATTCTCTTTGGAGGTTGATGCATCTTTTCTAGCAGTGCTTAACAAACTGTGAGGTGGACCTTCCTAGTTGGGTTCTGGAGTGGTGCCGGCTGGTATTTTCAGAGAGGGAAAAGGTAAATATCAGTAGAAGTTCCCACTCTGATAATGCTAGCCTGTGGCTATTGTATCTGGATGTGGGGATCACTTTTTTATTTGATAAATTATATATGTATATATATATATATATATATATATATATATATATATATATATATATATATATCTTAATTTTACTTTTATTAATAATTTTAGCACTTGTTGGGTTAGCTTACGTAAGGTTACACACGGTTATTGGCCTACTTATTGAAATTAGTGACATATCCATCAGTAACCCAGACCATTGTTTGCCAATTCTCATCTTACAGCTATTATTGACTGACGTGCCTTTACTGTTAATGGCTTATCCACATAATCCAGACTGTAGATCGGGTGGTTTAGTTTACTTTCAGTGACTGAAACCAAAGAGCCAACTTTTTAGATCTATTGTATCACTTTGGTTTCAGCAGAATTCATCTCACCACCATTTCAAATCTGCAAGCCAATTTGAGCAAATCTGACCCAAACCATATTTTAGAGGATTTGTACATTTTCATTAGTGACCATTTAAATATGACCTTTTAGTACATCCACCAATTCAAATTCTTAACATCTGTTAATAGGCACTGCTCCACTGCTTCTAGGGCAGTTGAAAATTTTTCTCTAGCCTTCACTGCTCTCGAGGAACTAGCACAGTTTCTTTTGATGCCTGATGTTCTATTTAAGCTCTGTAGTATCAATAGGGTGGTGTCAGGCCGGGGGTGTGATTCAGAGTTCCAATCAGAGGCAGCCAGTGACAGAGCTCAGAATCACACCCCTTGTCTGCCTCTGCCTGACACCGCCCTCCTGACAGTACAGAAACTAAATAGCACATCAGGCACCAAAACTAACATCATTGATTGATCAGAAATGGTGGGGGCTAGAGAAAAAAATCCCAACTATTCCAGAATTAGTAGTGTCTATTGCTTGATGTAAAGAACTCTACTTATTGGGGGTAGTGAAATGTCCTTTTTGAGTATTCTACAAAGTTTGTATTATCATCAAATAGTGATACATAACTTCTCTATTCCATCCACAAGGTGATTAATACAGTGATTAAATATGACTTAACACAGATTCTTGTGGTACCCCACTGATGAAGTTAGACCATTTTGAATATGTATAACATACAACAACGTTTTGTTTTCTTTCAAACATTTTTTTAGTCCTGTCCATATAAACGTCCTTGTCTTTGTAGCTTTAGAACAAGGCTGTTGTGTGGTACAGTACCATATACTTTCCAAAACCTATGAATATCACATTGGCTGTATGAGTAACATCCAGATTTGTACTTACAGACACCAGGCAAGTTAGATAGGCACAACCTATGGATCCATTCTGGTTACCAGGTTTTAGTGATTTACTGCTACTTAACCTTGTACTTCATCTCTTAGTATACCTTCACATAGTTAAAACTACACAGTGTGAGAAAAGTCTTCTCAGGTAGTATTTGTGAAGTATCTACTGTTTAGTGTATATTTGATGGCTGATACTGGAAAACATTCTTGAGAACAAGATAAGGACATTTTAAATGTGTTATAATGCCATAGGGAGTTTTCCAATACAAGACCCTTTCAGCCATTTATCATTGACTTTTTATAATCTCAACAAGTATTTCTAAAGTCTATGTGATTTATGATTTTTCTTCTAAATCACAGCAGGACTTTGCAGATATAAAAAATGGTCCTGTCTTTTGACTTTCTGGTCTAAATTTGAAAATAAGTGATAATTTATTTGGGATTTTAGTTTTCATTAATCATAGTATCTGTAGGGTATATATAGAAATATGAAATATGTTTTTGTTAATATAAATATTCTGTTGTACTAAAACAAAAAGCTGTATACACATCTTTACTAATCCAATATATGGTCTAGTAAGGAAATTTCATTTTGTGTTTTGGAATTGGGAAGTGTTTTTTCCCCCCTATTTTCCTAATACTTTTCCATGACTTTTGCCTTATCCCACTAACATTTTTTCCTTGTGTCATTTCCCTGACCTCTGTAATGTAAGTTAAGGGGCTAATTTACATTAATTGATGATACCAGTACAACACTCATTTAGAGCCTATATTAGAGCAGTACTGGGTCAGTAAAAACTTGAAGAATTAAGAGTTATTGTGATCATGGAGTTTCCATTTGTCACAGTTCCACTGATCATACACTAATATCATATTCTAGGGTTATGTCATCAATGGTAAAAGTCAGAAAACCTGTTTATTAAAGTACATTGGAGAACTATCTCAGTTGGGGAAGCTAGAGTTTTGCATTTTAAGGCATAGGACACATTTATTAATGAAAATGAGCCAGAATTCTAGATGCAATTTTTTGCAAAAAAAAAAGTCACATGTACTTTATAAGACTTGTTGAGAAATGCAGCATGGCATAGCTTAATTTACCTTCTAAATTACTTACTGTACAAAAAGACTATATTTACCTAAACTGCCAGGGTGGTCACATTTTCCGATTTTCCAGTGATGTTCTGTTTCCCCATTTCTTGAAACGGAATGACAACAATATGTTCCCCCAACCCATCGTACTTATCTGTCTTTCTGCCCGGCACTTCTGGGCAAGGGATGTCACTTCTGGGCTATTGCGCATGTCGGCACTCTGACTCTATTGCCTAGAAGTGATGTTCCATGCCTAGAAGGTCTGTACAGGAAGAATGATGGGTTAGTTATGAAGCATTATTAGTGGACAGGCATGCTAGGGAAAAATAGAGGGGCTGTGACTAAGAAAGGGAGGGTGGAGATAGTGAGAGAAGGAGGGGGAGGGAGTCAGCTCTGGGTGAAGTACAAGGCATCATGGTAGTTGTAGGAAAACAGAACAGGAACCTACCCACCCATGTAAACAAATGCAGAAGATGCCAGGAGCTCACATAGAAACCCAGGAATCACTCAAAACACCACTAAAGGTAATTGGTTGAAATTATTAACCTATTAAAAGCACAAAACGACCTTTTTTGAAAAAAATATTTTTGTCCAGAAAACCCCTTTAAGATGTGACACTCTTCCCTAAAATTGTGTGACAATATTTGCACATTTTTAGTGCAAGGTATCTTATCTTAAGTCATGCTGCTTTTCCCAGCAAGTCCCATAATATGCATGTGAGAATTTTTGCTTTTTTGTTAGAACAAGAGAGAACACATTGGTGTAAGACTAAACTAGACTAGACAGTCTAGCAGACACTATATAGAAGCAACCATGAGTTTACTATGTTTTCATTCTGTAAGACAAATTTTTTTAGCTGAAACACCAAAATTTGTATGCTTATTCTGTGCTATGGGACCACTATTGTTTTAGTGCAGATAATACAGGAAATATACCGGTATTTACAATTAACCGAAACAAAACAAACAAAAAAAAAATCAAAGGGACAAGTCACAATGTTATATGGGTAGGGTACCACAAGTTCCAAATACTGATGCACACGTTTAATCTATGTGATGGGGTGGCTTGCCAGTCAAATGGTTACATCATTATGTTAAATGCAATTTTTTAAACTAAATTCTGAAACAAAATGATGAAAGAAAGATTTTGGAATTCGTAGTGCAAAAAGAAGAATAACTTGTTATTACTATGAAATTGGATTTGGAGAGACGGATCCCAGCATCCTGGTAGGCAGACGTGTGTAGCTACTGCACCAGAGCAGCAGAAACTTTGCTAGTTAGGGCAAAGGTCCTTTTATGAATGCGACAAGGCAGGTTATTTGTTAGCTCGTGGTCACAGATAGGATGTCCTCTTCCCATGTCATTTCTCTCAATCCACCCTCTGGATGGGTGTCACATCTCATTCCTGATATTGCATTGACTTTTTGAGACTACTACGAGTCTCTTTATAATCTTCCACCTCCACAAACCCTCAATCGGAGACCAGACCGCCTGCTTCCACTCTCTCAATATATCACTGAAACTGCACTGCCCTTCCTAACGATGGAAGATGCTGTTCAATTAGATACTCTATTCTCTTAACAGAATTTGGAACTAGGGATTCTTAACCTCCCTGCAGGCAAAAGCCCAGGCCCAGATGGCTTTTTACTCACTTTTACAAGACCCTAAAATCTGAACTAACCCCCCCTTTTAAAGCTTTCAACACAGTATTGGCTGACACTCCTTCCCCTCTTCATTTCTTCATGCACACATCAGAGTTAGAGATGAGCGAACAGTGAAATGTTCAAAGTTCGATATTCGATTCGAGTAGCCCCTCAAAACCCAACTGATCGAACGAATATCTAACCCCATAGTCTATGGGGAAAAAATACTCATTTAAGGGGAAACGCAAATTCGACTCAGGAGGGTCACCAAGTCCACTATGACACCTCAGCAAATGATGACAACACGTCGGGAATGCAACTGGGACAACAGGGGAAGCATGTCTGGGGGCATCTAACATACCAAAGTCTCTGTATTACGCCACTAGTAATGTGAGAGCTGACTTTTCCCCATAGGAAAGCATTGGTCAGTGTCGATTGGCTGAATGCCGTAAAGTGTAAGCATTCAGCCAATCAACGCTGGTTCTGCCGGAGGGGGCGGAGTCTAAGATCGGTCCACAGCAGTCTCCATTGTGGTCTGATCTCAGATGTAGCAGAGTTGACAGAGCTCTGTACATCTCAGATGTAGCAGAGTTGACAGTGCTCTGTACATCTCAGATGTAGCAGGGTAAACTGCACAGCACTGCTACATCTCTGGAATAGCAGAGTTAAATGGGAGCTGAATTTTCCCCATAGGAAAGCATTGGCCAGCGTTGATTGGTCGAATGCTGTACAGTGTGCAGCATTCAGCCAATCAACACTGGTTCTGCCGGAGGAGGCAGAGTTTAAGATCGGTCCACAGCAGTCTCCATTGTGGTCCGATCTCAGATGTAGCTGCTGCATCTGAGATATAGCAGAGCTCTGTCAACTCTGCTACACTAGGAACGACTCTCTGCTGGTCTTTGTTGAGAGTTGGGAGAGGGATCTTGGGGCCTCTTTCCCACCAGATGTGTGGCTCTTAGCTTTCCAGTCATGCCATAAATTCTCTATCTTTTGTAGTGCTCAAGAAACAAACTACAAAATGCTCTCCCGCTAGTACAAAGTTCCGTCTGTCCTCCATGCAATGTTTCCTTCAGCCTCTGATCACTGTTGGAGGTGTGGTACTGCTCGTGGGAACGTGCTATATGTCTGGTAGCTCTGTCCTCTCCTACAACCCTTTTGGCATGAGGTTTGCAGAATAGTACAATCACCAGCATTGCCCTAGACGATAACCCAGTCCCTCTGTTACTCTCTATATTCTCCCATGACATTTAGAAATACACACTTAACTGGATGGGTTTCTACTGGTGGCGGCCATACCCAGGCTGTGGAAAACTATGTCTGTCCCAACCATGTCGACTTGACTCCAGGAAATTCTCTATATCTGGCGTATGGAGAATCTGGTCACTGAACTAAGGTCAGGTGACGATAACCACCAGTGAGTGTGGCTCTTGTGAAACACCTTCTACTACTCTACCTTTTATCAGTCTTTCTTCCTCCTCACTACTTCTTGATTATACGAACCCAGATTGTCTGCAGTCTTTTTTTATACCTCTCCAGGCCAGGCCTGCCCTTTTCCTCCCCCCTTTTTTTCTCATAGCCTCCTGCATTTTCCTACACATCTGGAGGCCCCTCCTTCACTGTTTGAAATAATTTTGCTGTAACATTATGTTTACAACTGTTTACGATTATGTTACTCTGCTGGACCAGAGCTTCCCACTCCCTTCTTCTCCTGCCCTAATGTCTTGCCCCCCTAAAGTATTGTTCTCCCTCTCATTCCTCCCTGCTTTACCTCATCCCAACCTTGTTATATCTATTTCTTATTGTATTTCATGACTTGCATTAAAATGTTTAATCAATGCAGAAATTGGTTTTGAAAATTCTCTACGATTATAGTTAAATTAGATGACAGTTTGAGAAATAATGAGAAAAAAATGTCACAGTTTTATATAATGCCACCATAACTATTTTAGAGCTTTGATAGCAACAGGAATAACTGAAATGTCTTATAAAATAAAGTAATTGTCAAAGGTAATGAAGAATCATACAGTCCTATGAAAAAGTTTGGGCACCCCTATTAATCTTAATCATTTTTAGTTCTAAAAATTTTGGTGTTTGCAACAGCCATTTCAGTTTGATATCTCTAATAACTGATGGACACAGTAATATTTCAGGATTGAAATGAGGTTTATTGTACTAACAGAAAATGTGCAATATGCATTAAACCAAAATTTTACTAGTGCAAAAGTATGGGCACCCTTATCATTTTATTGATTTGAATACTCCTAACTACTTTTTACTGACTTACTGAAGCACAAAATTGGTTTTGTAACCTCACTGAGCTTTGAACTTCATAACCAGGTGTATCCAATCATGGGAAAAGATATTTAAGGTGGCCAATTGAAAGTTGTTCTCCTATTTGAATCTCCTCTGAAGAGTGGCATCATGGGCTACTCAAAACAACTCTCAAATGATCTGAAAACAAAGATTGTTCAACATAGTTATTCAGGGGAAGGATACAAAAAGTTGTCTCAGAGATTTAATCTGTCAGTTTCCACTGTGAGGAACATAGTAAGGAAATGGAAGACCACAGGGACAGTTCTTGTTAAGCCCAGAAGTGGCAGGCCAAGAAAAATATCAGAAAGGCAGAGAAGAAGAATGGTGAGAACAGTCAAGGACAATCCACAGACCACCTCCAAAGAGCTGCAGCATCATCTTGCTGCAGATGGTGTCACTGTGCATCGGTAACAATACAGCGCACTTTGCACAAGGAGAAGCTGTATGGGAGAGTGATGAGAAAGAAGCCGTTTCTGCAAGCACGCCACAAACAGAGTCGCCTGAGGTATGCAAAAGCACATTTGGAGAAGCCAACTTCATTTTGGAAACAAAGATTGAGTTGTTTGGTTATAAAAAAAGGCGTTATGCATGATGTCCAAAAAGAAACAGCAATCCAAGAAAAACACTTGCTACCCACTGTAAAATTTGGTGGAGTTTCCATCATGCTTTGGGGCTGTGTAGCCAATGCCGGCATCGGGAATCTTGTTAAAGTTGAAGGTCGCATGGATTCCACTCAGTATCAGCAGATTCTTGAGAATAATGTTCAAGAATCAGTGACGAAGTTGAAGTTACGCTGGGGATGGATATTTCAGCAAGACAATGATCCAAAACACTGCTCCAAATCAACTCAGGCATTCATGCAGAGGAACAATTACAATGTTCTGGAATGGCCACCCAGTCCCCAGACCTGAATATCATTGAACATCTGTGGGATGATTTGAAGCGGGCTGTCCATGCTCGGCGACCATCTAACTTAACTGAACTTGAATTGTTTGTCCAAAATACCTTTATCCAGGATCCAGGAACTGATTAAAAGCTACAGGAAGCGACTAGAGGCTGTTATCTTTGCAAAAGGAGGCTCTACTAAATATTAATGTCACTTTTCTGTTGAGGTGCCCATACTTTTGCACCGGTCAAATTTTGGTTTAATGCATATTGCACATTTTCTGTTAGTACAATAAACCTCATTTCAATCCTGAAATATTACTGTGTCCATCAGTTATTAGATATATCAAACTGAAATGGCTGCTGCAAACACCAAAATATTTAGAACTAAAAATGATTAAGATTAATAGGGGTGCCCAAACTTTTTCATAGGACTGTATGTTACAATATGAAACATTGCAAAGGAGATATATATTCCTTGACTAGCACTGTGACCCCTTCTTTTTGAGGATTGACTGGGATTCTGGTAGTCGGATCCCCATTGATCAGGACCCGATCATATACTGTGTTTTAGCTATGTGCTGTCATTTTCTAAAAAGTAAACCCTCATTTAAAATATTTTTTGGGTGATGTGTAAAGAATGATGGCTGTTTTGATTAAGTATGTAAGAAAAGCACCTGCAAACTCAACAAGCAGTCTCACTACAGTTAATATCAACATTACCGCTTTTATTCGACTGGTGGCATTTGTAAATATCAAAATTATTTTGACAAATAAATATATAAAGTTTACTAACATATGACCACATTCTATAACTAAAAATGGCACTTGTTATTGAGAATTGACAATTGAAATTTGCAGTACTGCAATACCCACTGAGCCCTTGTCTGTGCCACATATATGAGGACCAGCACTATAAATGACATGTGATAATTGGAGGATTCTGTTAGAGATTCCTAATTGGAGTCCAGGAGGTGCTATTTATAAAGCTGTCTAAATATATGTATAGGCAATTTTGTTGCTATGACATTTCCTTATCCATATGACTATTTTGCACAAAATATCCTTCTAGTACTTGTTTTAATATTATTTTACATAGAAATAAGACACACCTGTTCAGATGCATTTAAGTAGACAAAGTTTCCCCAGTGTTGTTGTATAAAGGTTAAAATGGGACTTGCATGGTACATTTGTAAGAGATAAAAAAAATGATAATGCTGCCGGAGACTGAAATAAAAAGGTCAATGTTGGCAGGAAGATCGAGTAAGTGTTGGAAATTGATTAAATGGAAAAGTAATTTTCAAAAAGTAAGTCTGTTTCCGGGTTTGGATGGCTTTTTGAGGATTGTGTCATTGTAACAAAAGTCAGGTTAGAAAAGGTTACTAATGTCAGCACAATAAATTATATTGCTTCAATGGAGTTTATTTGGATTGTTTTCAAAACAGAAGTGACCACTTTCTGCATGATGTAAAATCTGTTACGTTGCAAAATCCTGAAAGATAGACGCATAGAAAGACAAAGGCAAAAAACAGATAGATACATAGATGATTGATAGATAGATAGATAGATAGATAGATAGATAGATAGATAGATAGATAAAAACAAAAAAATATAGCAGCACTCTGACACAGCACAAAGGCTATAAGGAACAAAGAAAAACTATAAAAATACTATAAACTAAATATATAAATAAATTTGAGGTTCTTCGTTGTACATATTTGATCAAACAGTAGGAAGCCCTGTACCTGCCCCGACAAGGCGACCTCATTAAGGTAGGACCCTACACTAATACCTCTCCTGGACCCAAGTATGGGTCTGCAGTGTGAACACAGGGCAATAAAATACCTCTCCCGGACCAGAATAAGTCTACAGTGTGAACACAAGGGAAGTAAGGTCCAGAGAACACTCATCTTAAATGGCCTTGGGGAAATGGGTTCTCTGTTCCAAACAAATAGGCCTGTGCAATTGAATGGGAGTGCAAATCCAACTAAAGAGAACCACACCCCTCTTACTATATACATAGAAGAAAATTCAGACAGCGCCTCCCAATGTGAACAGGTGCAAGCTACCGTGGCAAAATACTGCCATGGTAGCTTGCACCTGGTCACATTGGGAGGTGCTGTCTGAATTTTCTGCTATATAGATATATAGAAAAACCACAATGCATTCCCTCCATGGTTTTTCCAGCATCGCTTTTTTGTTGCACCCGCTAGGTGGGGCCTTAGCCTGAAAGACATTATAAGGGTTGGCCACTTTCAGATCAATATTCAATAGATCAAACAAATGTACAATAAAAAGATATACAATTTTCCAATATACTTTCTGTATCAATTTCTCACTGTTTTCTAGATTTTGGCTTGCTGTCATTCATTCTGTTACTTCTAGAGGATAAAACTCTGACCATGGTCATGTGATTTACGGTCCATGGTCATGTGATTTACGGTCCATGGTCACTAGAAGTAATAGAATGAATGACAAAAAGCAGAGACCTAGAAAACTGTGAGGAATTGATAGAGAAAGTATATTGAAAAATTGTATATGTTTTTGTTGTACATTTGTTTGTCAATATTGGTCTGAAAGTGGCCAACCCCTTTAAAGCACCAGTCACATCTAAAAAATATTTATTTATAACAGACAAATGAAATACTTAGGGTATGTTTACACTACTTTTATTACAGTTAACATGTAACATTACAAAAGAAAGCTAAGAGATATTCCCTTTTCCGTGTTTCTCCTTTTTGTGCACAGAACTTTTGATATTTCCTTCTTCTGCCGGTATTGCACATCAGATAACCAGTATTGCATGTTCCTGATGCAGCAATTTGTACTAATAGTAACAGCTTCTATGTAACAGTATTACTAGTAACATGGAGAGACGCAGACATTGAAGGCATACAGTGTGTGTTTTGCTAATGGCATATATTGACAGTATGGGTACGTCACTTCAACAGAATGTGTTATAACTAAAAACATTCCTGTTTGAGAATGGACACATGGAAACATCCCCAATTTACTGCAAAAAACTTCTCTCATGAATTGCAATCGGGAAGGGGCAGTCGGGCAGTGATCTGTAAAGGATGGCTCTTATATACCTGCGAGCAGTTCAATTCACTAGTACAGAGCTGTAGACAGAGGAGGTTGAGCTTCAGTTAGTGCAGACTTATGAAAAAATGTTGACTCTATTGTGACAGAGATGCTCATTTTCTGTGACACTGCCCTCTGAAGCTGGGAAAATCCAGCACCTAGGGTTGGTTGGAGAGACAACCCTTGGTGATCACTCTCCCGAACTCTCGATACCAGTAGCCCTGGCCACAGCAAATACTGCAATTCTGTTTCTGCCTACCTGGATTCTGGTTCTGCAAGAAACTTCATTCATCAGGGCTTGATTTCACATTTTCAGCTTCAATGGGGGAAACCCTCTGATTGTAGCCTCTGTCAATAGAAATCCTTTATCTGAATCAGTTCATTTCAGAATCTTTCATCTTGCCTGATTCAGTCAATTCATTCACTCTGGGCCTTACAATTACCTGCACTAGACATCAATAGGAATACAGGGCAAAGAAAAATTTCCACTGGGGTCTATGATACAGCTCTGGCTGCCTTACTGAGATCTGCCCATCTTCCGTGTCTATGCCTCCAATGGACCTGGCAGTTCGTCCAATACAATAAGTATCTTATGCCGATGTCTCCAGCAAAAAACGGGCAGAAACTTTGCCACCCTATTGCCCTTATGATAATTGATTTAATGCTTGGGACTTTTCCTCCTTTTGGATGGATGTATCCACTTTCTCTGCCGGAAACTCAAAGTATCTCTGAGTATGTTAAGGAGAACCTCAAAAGAGGATTTATTCAGAAGTTCATCTCATCAGATGGAGCAGGGTTCTTCTTTGTACAAATATAGGATGGCTCTCTTTAGCCATATATTGATTATCAAAGTCTTAAGAAAATCACAGATCAATAATTCCTATATAAGAGAGTATGATTGGTTAGTGACCTTATGGCCATTTGTGAAGTATTCTTCTTTCCAAGGCAGGATGAAACCAGCTATTTTCCAGACCCTCAAGATGTTGAAAGGGGGAGGAGTGAGGCCCTCTGGACTGGAAGCATGGTTAAGCACAAGCCACAAGAGACTGTGATTGAGCCAAGCACACAATCATATTAAAAATACAGTCCTATGAAAAAGTTTGGGCACCCCTATTAATCATAATCATTTTTAGTTCTAAATATTTTGGTGTTTGCAGCAGCCATTTCAGTTTGATATATCTAATAACTGATGGACACAGTAATATTTCAGGATTGAAATGAGGTTTATTGTACTAACAGAAAATGCGCAATATGCATTAAACCAAAATTTGACCGGTGCAAAAGTATGGGCACCTCAACAGAAAAGTGACATTAATATTTAGTACATCCTCCTTTTGCAAAGATAACAGCCTCTAGTCGCTTCCTGTAGCTTTTAATCAGTTCCTGGATCCTGGATAAAGGTATTTTGGACAAACAATTCAAGTTCAGTTAAGTTAGATGGTCGCCGAGCATGGACAGCCCGCTTCAAATCATCCCACAGATGTTCAATGATATTCAGGTCTGGGGACTGGGATGGCCATTCCAGAACATTGTAATTGTTCCTCTGCATGAATGCCTGAGGATTTGGAGCGGTGTTTTGGATCATTGTCTTGCTGAAATATCCATCCCCGGCGCAACTTCAACTTCGTCACTGATTCTTGAACATTATTCTCAAGAATCTGCTGATACTGAGTGGAATCCATGCGACCCTCAACTTTAACAAGATTCCCGATGCCGGCATTGGCCACACAGCCCCAAAGCATGATGGAACCTCCACCAAATCTTACAGTGGGTAGCATGTGTTTTTCTTGGAATGCTGTTTCTTTTTGGACGCCATGCATAACGCCTTTTTTTTATAACCAAACAACTCAATTTTTGTTTCCAAAATGAAGCTGCCTTGTCCAAATGTGCTTTTTCATACCTCAGGCAACTCTATTTGTGGCGTACGTGCAGAAACGGCTTCTTTCTCATCACTCTCCCATACAGCTTCTATTTGTGCAAAGTGCGCTGTATAGTTGACCGATGCACAGTGACACCATCTGCAGCAAGATGATGCTGCAGCTCTTTGGAGGTGGTCTGTGGATTGTCCTTGACTGTTCTCACCATTCTTCTTCTCTGCCTTTCTGATATTTTTCTTGGCCTGCCACTTCTGGACTTAACAAGAACTGTCCCTGTGGTCTTCCATTTCCTTACTATGTTCCTCACAGTGGAAACTGACAGGTTAAATCTCTGAGACAGCTTTTTGTATCCTTCCGCTGAACAACTATGTTGAACAATCTTTGTTTTCAGATCATTTGAGAGTTGTTTTGAGTAGCCCATGATGCCACTCTTCAGAGGAAATTCAAATAGGAGATCAACTTGCAATTGGCCACCTTAAATACCTTTTCTCATGATTGGATACACCTGGCTATGAAGTTCAAAGCTCACTGAGGTTACAAAACCAATTTTGTGCTTCAGTAAGTCAGTAAAAAGTAGTTAGGAGTATTCAAATCAATAAAATGATAAGGGTGCCCATACTTTTGCACCGGTCAAATTTTGGTTTAATGCATATTGCGCATTTTCTGTTAGTACAATAAACCTCATTTCAATCCTGAAATATTACTGTGTCCATCAGTTATTAGATATATCAAACTGAAATGGCTGTTGCAAACACCAAAATATTTAGAACTAAAAATGATTAAGATTAATAGGGGTGCCCAAACTTTTTCATAGGACTGTATATACATACTCTTTATTAGAACAAAGTTACAAAATAAAAAGTATATAAACATAGGATGAATGGGTTAAAGACCACAAGGATACACACCCGTCACAGAGGTACTAAGTAGTGTTGAGCGAGCAGTAGTCGATTGAATACCTCAACGCCATAGGAATGTGTGTAATCGGCCGAACACCAAGGGGTTAAATGCATTGAATATTCAAAGCGTTTAACCCCCTGGTGTTCAGCCGGTTACACGCTTTCCTATGCCGGCAAGGTATTCAATTGAATACTACTCACTCAACACTAGTACTAAGGTAATGCAAAAAATAAATTAAGATATATGATAATAGTAAAATACGCTTACCCTAACTATTCCAATAACAATCTTTAAAGTAGCAAACAATGAAATGTGACAAAACGGTGGAAAAACAAGTGACAAGGCACAACTTTTCCCCTCTCCTGAGTGTACCCTGCTTGCTCTCTTTAGATGTAAGTTACTATTTCTACGGCTCCCTTTACCACTATCTCCTCTATATTACTGCTTGCATTGTTTGCTACTTTGAAAATTGTTATTGGAATAGTTGGGGTGATTGTAGAAGCATGCTTTTTTTGTTTCATGCTTTTTTCACATTTTTGTGCAGCCAGATGTTACATTAAAATCTATAATGCAATATATTAAATGGACTACATAGATATGTTTTGGTGACTTTGGGTATGTGGCATGTTCTGAGTATGTTTTTTTCTTAATTTTTTTCAATAGACTACTTGAAAATCACCAGAAAACAATATAATGCAAATTTAACAAAATGAAAAATACAAAAAAATACTTGAATACTACTTGAATTTAAGGAAAAAGCAGGCCTAATTGTGTCTCTTGAATATATTTTGAGATAAACACCTGTGTTCTTCCCTATTTATCGCTTCACATCCTTGAAGATATGCTGCTGAAACAGGTTCTCGTTGAAAGTTGCGTATTGAACAAACTGTCTCCAATAAAGAGCTTTTTTAGGCTTAACGTTGCTTTTTAAATTCTGCACCTATTAAACAGGATTTGATAGACTGTAAGCGACATTGTGTAACACGCTTTGCAGAACATCAGCATGAGGACAGCTAATATGAGTAGATCAATGTTGGCAGAATATAAGCAGAATAATCTAGGCCTCACAGAAATTGGGAACCTGCATTGATTTTCACATCTTGTGCAGAATTATCTAAAAAGACACTTTTATGGAATCAGCAAAAATTATCCTCTGCAAATCAATGAAGAGCAATCTCACTAGTGTCATATTACCCAGCACTGGGGCTCTTTGGAACTTAACACTATGCATTCAATCACACACATCTTCTTTAAGGTTCATCATAAGTCATATGCCAATATATATATCATTTTATGTTATGGTATTTGAAAACCAATGGTTGTTACCAAAGTCACAAAGTGCAGAAGGTAAGTCAGTCTCTTTTCCTTTTCCAGTTTGTACAAATATATAAAATATATATAAGTTTTAGAGATGAGCGTGTAGTACTCAATCGAGTAGGTATTCGATCGAATACTACGGTATTCGAAATACTCGTACTCGATCGAGTACCACTCGCTATTCGAATGGGAAAGTTCGATGCAGAACCAGCATTGATTGGCCGAATGCTATACAGTCAGCCAATCAACGCTGGTTCTTCTCCTACCTTTAGAAGTCTTCTCCGTGCAGCTTCCCCGCGGAGTCTTCTGGCTCTGAATTCACTCTGCCAGGCATCGGGCCTGGGCAGAGCCAACTGTGCATGCCCACTTGTAGTGTGGGCATGCGCAGTTGGCTCTGCCCAGGCCCGATGCCTGGCAGAGTGAATTCAGATCCGGAAGACGCCGCAGGGACGCTGCACGGAGAAGACTTCTCGGAGAATCCAGCCCGACCCTCACTCGTGGACTTGGTAAGTTTAATTTGATCGAACGTTGCCTACCCCTGAAACGAGCATTTCCCCCCCCCATAGAGTATAATAGGATTCGATATTTGATTCGAGTAGTCGAATATTGAGGGGCTACTCGAAATGAATATCGAATCTCGAACATTTTATTGTTCGCTCATCTCTAATAAGTTTCTATACATAGGAGGAGAATATCGCACCTGAAGTTGCAAATTTGTTGATTTTTGCTAAACTTGTTTTCTAGCGTAGAGGTACTGCACTTCATTATCCTGTAAGATATAAGATGAATTGATTTTTTTTTTCTTCTAGATTCTTGCTGACTGAGAAAAAACATACTACTATTTTTGCTATACAGTGTAGTAATAAAGCCTGTGATGTATAGGAACACATTCACTACAACATTGAAGCTGGCTGAACCTGATTCTTAATAACTTACAATTTATTCACAATAAAGACAAAAACTAAGTACAAGATCATTTTTTATGTATAATTAGTACTTGTAATATAATAAAGACTTAGGCTGGGTTCACATTTGTGTGTGAAGCTCCATTAAAAAAAGGGTAAATTTATAAAATGTTTTACACCATGACGGAAGCTGAATGGATTGTATTATAGTTAAAGGGGTTTGTCCAGTACCTTTAGTGCCCATCATGCAATATCTCATACTACCATTATTTTTATTTTTCTATACTTATTGTGAGGAGGTGACAGGCAGAGTGCTGGAGTCCAGGTATATAAGCCCCAGGTTTCTGACATATGTGTGGTCCAGGACAGATCTGGAGTAGGCCTGAGCCCAGGCGTAGATCCTTGACTCATTACTGGGCCAGAAAAAGTCTACAGCTCCTGCAATCCAGTACAGATCCATGAGGTGAAAGGAGGTGTGTGGTTCTGTCCTGTAACCCTGAGTCCGGTGAGACAAAGTCGTGCTTAATTTGTTTGTATGGCCGTTAGTAAGCCACACGTATGGTTAACATTACTGTTTAATTAGTTAGTCAGATGAGCAGTTTTTTTTATTTATTTATTTTTATTTTTTTTTTGCCTGAAGTTAAGGCTGTATTTTGTTTTGTTTGTTTTGTGCCTGAAGTCAAGGTTTATTCATTTTCCTGTTTTTTTTCTACATAAACCAGTTTGCTGCATATTTTGTGTCCCTGTCTTGACTGCTTCTACGGAGCTAACTTCATCACACTATATAAAAACAGAAAAATAGAAATACAAATGTATATATGGACCCAACCTTAAAATGTATCAGAAAAATGTTCCGTGAACTCTTATTTTCATAAACTTTAATAGGACATAGCAACAAACAAATTTATTCTTAACAGCATTCTGATATGTACCTTTTTTTTAATTTTATATATATATATATATATATATATATATATATACGTGTCCTTACTGTGATACTTTAGCTCCTATAATTGTATGTTGCGTTATGGGGCATCACTACCTGAAGGTGCCCAATACTTTTCTACCATATAGGAAGACAGCAATAATATAAATGGAGAATAGTAGGTGGAGTTCTCGAAAACAAGTTGCTTTACATCTCTCCCGCATATAAAAAGGCAAAGTGAAAATTAATTTTTTTAATCACAAACTTTCTAATTTCTAATTCTGAAAATTTTGACTTTTATATGTCAGAAAATTGAAATATTTTGACAAGTGGAGGGAAACAAAAAATAACTTCACTTTTATTTTCCGCTATGTATTTCTTATCTGTCAGATTCTAGTAAAAGTCACAAAACCTGGCTTATTAATATTCTCTTGATGTGGTATGTGTGAATTGTGAGAGAAAACTCCAGATGATTTATTTTCTTCACACAACACCTTGCTGTCAGCTGTGTTTGCTTCTATCTGAAGACAACCTTATTCAAGAGGTAAGGTCTTGTTATTATATATTCATAGAAATCAGACAACTTAAAATTAGATTTACTGTCTCAAACTTCTCAGCTGGAATCAATAGAAGAAGATAGACTCGGTTTCTGTATGGTACTGAATGGAAAGTGAATTGATTGGACTTTATTTGGTGCTCACAGAAAATTGTTTATAAGTTTGCTTAGACTCAAGGAAAGGCTAGTTTTGGCAACAAGTACATGGATTTCTCCAAGCTCTACTTAGATCGATAAACGCTCTTCTATTTACAAAGATGGGCAGCATCGTCTGGTCTTGTTATGTAGGGAAGAAGAGCAAGATCAAGACCAGATTGCCGGATCTTACTGCTCAAGCTGCTCTGACACTGTCCTCTTTCATTGGATTGTGTCATTGTAGGGAAAGTTCATGCCCAATTGACACTGGGCAGCCACAACAGCTCACTTATCAAATTATTCATCAGTTAAAGTGTTTTCTCACTGGAAAACTCAGGAAGGGTAATATAAAAATGAAGGAATACTTACCGGGGAATACTGGACAGCATGGTGGCTCAGAGATTAGTTTTAGGTTCATTTCTGGACAAGAACAACATCTGCATGGCGTTTGCATGTCCTCCTCGTGTTTGCATGAGTTTCCTCCAGGTACTCTAGTTTCCACTCACACTCCAAAGACATAATGATGAGAAATATAAAACACTATATGGGACAGTAACAGACAATGTCTTTAAGTATAAAGAGGAACTCCACGTTTATCAGTGTCAAAGTTTTTATTAGTAAAGTCAAGTGAACGTTTTCCTCAGCCATAGGCTTTTCACCAGCGCGAGTACACTGCTTGGTTACTTTGCTATTTCATCTACACATTGCGGGCTTGGTCCGGTCTCCTGGAGGTAAGTTCCCCTATACAACGAGCAGCTTTCAGCATTGTTTATAAAGATTGACATTATGCTCATTATGTCTGAAACTCCGTTACTCCTACATTGGTCTGGAGTGCCTTTCCTCATTTTACACTCACCGTACCAACGGAGTACAATTTGCATCTATATGAACAGGTGAATTTTGTTTATTCTTCCGTATGTTTCTGTTTTCCTGCATTGTCTTTGTTCTTTCTTTTGGATTATTTTCCTATGTACTCACAATCGCTGCCCTTGACTACTACATCTACATATTGGCCTGATCCTCTTATTCCTGTAGCAAGCTGCTTTCACTACATGACTGAGATTCCTGCTATACCCTGCATTATCTATAGCATGGTTCAATTTATGTTTATGTACAATTTTGTGTCAATGTTTAAGCCAGATATGGCTATGTTATGTTTGTACCTTTTTGTTTTTCAACTTTATGTTTTTTTCTGTTATTTCAAATGTAGAGTCTGATGAAGGTCCATGGGACCGAAAACGTTCACTTGACTTTACTAATAAAAACTTTAACACTGATAAACGTGGAGTTCCTCTTTATACTACAAGACGGGTTGGGACCCTTACTTCACTATTTGGAATCTACTGTATCCCTGGTCAGACAATGTCTTTAAAGCGCTGAGGAATATGACGGCCCTGTATAAGTAATCAAAATAAATCAATAAATGCCCAACATCTGTCTTTCTTTGTAGCATCGATTCCAATGTTTCATCCTGTGTTCACACTGGTCAGCCTGGAAGTGAAATAGCTCAGGTGGCTGCTGTAGTCAATCACTTGTCTAAGGCTTGGTTCACATCTGCGTTCAGTAAATCCATTCGAAATCAATATTTGACATCTTCAAAACTGATTTTGAACTGTCCGGATTAAATCCCATTTATTTCATTGGGTTTTAAAAGTAAATTACATGTATCGGTTTGTGCCATTTTTGTCTGTGTTTCTGTGTGGAGAGAAAGGCCTTGTTCACATCTGTCATTTGGGGGAGTCTGCATGGGGACTTCCCCGAACGGACTACTGAACTCATTGGCAAGCGCTGTGCAGTGAAAGCACACGGACCCCACAGACTATAATGGGGTCCATGTGCTTTCCGCACAGTCTCCGCATGGCACATGCGTACAGAAAAGTAGTTCATCTACTTTCCTTTCCACATGACTCGTGCAGAGACTGTGCGGAAAACACATGGACCCCATCATAGTCTATGTGCTTTCACTGTACACTGCTTGCCAATACATTCAGTAGTCCGTTCAGGGGGGGGGGTCCCCATGCGGACTCCCCCAAATGGATTACCGATGAAAATGTGAACAAGGTTAAAAGTAGAACTTGCAGAACTTTGTCTCCATATTAAAAATAAGAATTGCAGACGGACAGCAAGCAATCTGTTTTGTTTTAACATTGAGGTCTATGGAAAATGTATTACAAACTAATTACATACTGATAGCAATCAGTTTGTGTCTGTTTTGCAATCAGATTTCTCTCTGCGCATGCTCAGAATGAAGAAAGGTAAATTCACAGAAAAGTTTTCCGCCATGTGGCTTTTTTGCGTGGCTAGCAGTGATGGGATGCTGATGCAGTGCATCGGCATTCAGTCATGGCATCCCGTTCCTGATTAGGCTTGGATGAATGGACCTAATCAGGAGGCAGTCTCGAGGGCATGTTGCTAAAGACACCCATTGAAATGAATGGAGGCGGTTTTGCCGGTGGATTTTGAGGCGGATTCAATGTTAAAATCTGCCTGCCAAAAACTCTGTGTGAACATAAGAAAGGGGGGAAGGAAAAAAAAACTGATTGGTCAAAAACGAACACAAACTGATTACAAACTAAGGGGGTGTTCACACTTGCGCCTCTGTCCGCCTGCTGGATCTCTGTCCTATTCCCTGGGGAAACTGCATAGGGGACGACTTCCCAGAGGTCACTTTTAAAAGCCATTCATTTGTATGGATTTTTTTAAAGCAAACCGCCAGTGTCCATAAGCAGCCTTTCCACAGGGAAACTGGTTTTTTTTGCATGGACACAAAGTACTGCATGTCTGACTTTGTGTCGATGCAACAAAAAACGTTTCCCCGTGGAGAGTCTACATATGGACACCAGCGGTTTGCTTTTAAAACCCACTCAAATGATGGGTTTTTAAACTGATTGCCAGGAAGCCGGACTCTATCCACTTTCCCTGGGAAATAGGACAGAAACACGGTGGGCGGACATCGGTGCAAGTGTGAATGCCCCTGACACAGTTTTAATCTGGACTGTTTGAAATAAGTTTTTGAAGATGTCAAATACTGATTTCAAATGGTTCTGCCAAATGCAGATGTGAACTGGGCCTCAGCAGTCATCTCTTGGACACTGGTGACATCACTGCTAATAAATCACCGATACCCAACAGATATCACAGGCACCAGTTTTCTTCTTTGAGCAGACACCGCGCAGAAGGCACATGGACCCTGTTATAGTCTATGGGGTCCATGTGGTTTCTCTGCTAACCACTTTTTAATGCATTCAGTATTCCGTTCGGGGGGTCCTCAAGCGTATTCTCTGAACAGAATACTTAATGAAAATGTTAACCAGGCCTAAGGTCAGACACTGGCGGTTGTAGTCATTAGAGATGAGCGAACAGTGTTCTATCGAACACATGTTCGATCGGATATCAGGGTGTTCGCCATGTTCGAATCGAATCGAACACCACGTGGTAAAGTGCGCCAAAATTCGATTCCCCTCCCACCTTCCCTGGCGCCTTTTTTGCACCAATAACAGCGCAGGGGAGGTGGGACAGGAACTACGACACTGGGGGCATTGAAAAAAATTGGAAAAAGTCATTGGCTGCCGAAATCAGGTGACCTCCATTTTAGACGAATAGTGGATTTCAAATCCGGGTCATATGAGAATGTGAACTTTGTGACTATGAGACAGGGATAGCTGTACAGGCAGGGATAGCTAGGGATAACCTTTATTTAGGGGGGAATGTTATTAAAAATAACTTTTTGGGGCTCTATCGGGTGTGTAATTGTGATTTTTGTGAGATAAACTTTTTCCCATAGGGATGCATTGGCCAGCGCTGATTGGCCGAATTCCGTACTCTGGCCAATCAGTGCTGGCCAATGCATTCTATTAGCTTGATGAAGCAGAGTGTGCACAAGGGTTCAAGCGCACCCTCGGCTCTGATGTAGCAGAGCCGAGGCTGCACAAGGGTTCAAGCGCACCCTCGGCTCTGATGTAGGAGAGCCGAGGGTGCACTTGAACCCTTGTGCACCCTCAGCTCTGCTACATCAGAGCCGAGGGTGCGCTTGAACCCTTGTGCACACTCTGCTTCATCAAGCTAATAGAATGCATTGGCCAGCGCTGATTGGCCAATGTATTCTATTAGCCTGATGAAGTAGAGCTGAATGTGTGTGCTAAGCACACACATTCAGCTCTACTTCATCGGGCTAATAGAATGCATTGGCCAGCGCTGATTGGCCAGAGTACGGAACTCGACCAATCAGCGCTGGCTCTGCTGGAGGAGGCGGAGTCTAAGATCGCTCCACACCAGTCTCCATTCAGGTCCGACCTTAGACTCCGCCTCCTTCGGCAGAGCCAGCGCTGATTGGCCGAAGGCTGGCCAATGCATTCCTATGCGAATGCAGAGACTTAGCAGTGCTGAGTCAGTTTTGCTCAACTACACATCTGATGCACACTCGGCACTGCTACATCAGATGTAGCAATCTGATGTAGCAGAGCCGAGGGTGCACTAGAACCCCTGTGCAAACTCAGTTCACGCTAATAGAATGCATTGGCCAGCGCTGATTGGCCAATGCATTCTATTAGCCCGATGAAGTAGAGCTGAATGTGTGTGCTAAGCACACACATTCAGCACTGCTTCATCACGCCAATACAATGCATTAGCCAGTGCTGATTGGCCAGAGTACGGAATTCGGCCAATCAGCGCTGGCTCTGCTGGAGGAGGCGGAGTCTAAGGTCGGACCTGAATGGAGACTGGTGTGGAGCGATCTTAGACTCCGCCTCCTCCAGCAGAGCCAGCGCTGATTGGCCGAATTCCGTACTCTGGCCAATCAGCACTGGCTAATGCATTGTATTGGCTTGATGAAGCAGTGCTGAATGTGTGTGCTTAGCACACACATTCAGCTCTACTTCATCGGGCTAATAGAATGCATTGGCCAGCGCTGATTGGCCGAATTCCGTACTCTGGCCAATCAGCACTGGCTAATGCATTGTATTGGCTTGATGAAGCAGTGCTGAATGTGTGTGCTTAGCACACACATTCAGCTCTACTTCATCGGGCTAATAGAATGCATTGGCCAATCAGCGCTGGCCAATGCATTCTATTAGCGTGAACTGAGTTTGCACAGGGGTTCTAGTGCACCCTCGGCTCTGCTACATCAGATTGCTACATCTGATGTAGCAGTGCCGAGTGTGCATCAGATGTGTAGTTGAGCAAAACTGACTCAGCACTGCTAAGTCTGCATTCGCATAGGAATGCATTGGCCAGCCTTCGGCCAATCAGCGCTGGCTCTGCCGGAGGAGGCGGAGTCTAAGGTCGGACCTGAATGGAGACTGGTGTGGAGCTATCTTAGACTCCGCCTCCTCCAGCAGAGCCAGCGCTGATTGGTCGAGTTCCGTACTCTGGCCAATCAGCACTGGCCAATGCATTTCTATGGGGAAAAGTTAGCTTGCGAAAATCGCAAACTGACAGGGATTTCCATGAAATAAAGTGACTTTTATGCCCCCAGACATGCTTCCCCTGCTGTCCCAGTGTCATTCCAGGGTGTTGGTATCATTTCCTGGGGTGTCATAGTGGACTTGGTGACCCTCCAGACACGAATTTGGGTTTCCCCCTTAACGAGTTTATGTTCCCCATAGACTATAATGGGGTTCGAAACCCATTCGAACACTCGAACAGTGAGCGGCTGTTCGAATCGAATTTCGAACCTCGAACATTTTAGTGTTCGCTCATCTCTAGTAGTCATCTGAGCTGCTTCACTTTTTACCTGACCAATAGGATGGAATAGGTGACCCTAAATCGGAATAGAGTAGTGTTGAGCAAGTAGTATTCGATCGAATACCTCGCCAGCATAGCAATGCGTGTAATCGGCCAAACACCAAGGGGTTAAACGCATCGAATATTCGAGGTATTCAATCGAATACTACTCGTTCAACACTAGAATGGAGGACTGGGGGTATTTTTTAATTTTTTCAATACTTTATCCCACTGGCTTCCCAGGGTTCACCAGTTTGAATGGAAAACTCTTTTAACATGCCAAAAAAGAAAATTTGCACAACGAGGCCAAAGGATACCAGGAGGAATACCTGAGGATGGAGCAACTCTTGAATAAAAAGAAAAATGAAGTGATAAAAAGAGGACGCAAGGCAATATCGTACTGTATTTGGTATTTTATTTGGGTGATGACAGGTCTTCTTTAACCCCTTCCCGCCGATGGCACTTTTTGACTTCCTGACCAAGCTCGATTTTTCAAAACTGACATGTGTCACTTTATGTGGCAATAACTTTGGAACGCTTTAACTTACCAAAGTGATTTTAAGATTGTTTTTTCGTAACACATTGTACTTCATGTTAGTGGTAAATTTTGGTTGATATGTTTTGTGTTTAATTATAAAAAAATTGGAAATTTGGTGGAAATTTTGAAAAATATGCATTTTATAAAGTTTGAAATAATGTACATTACATACAGATAGTCAGACCGCCAAAATTATATCATAAATCTCATGTCCCAGATCTCTGCTTTATGTCGGCATCAAACTTTAGTCACCCTTTTAATTTTTACGGACATTATAAGATTTACAAGTGAAACAACAATATTCAAAATTTTCAAGAAATTTCCAAAACCCATTTTTTAAAGGGCCTAATCCAGTTATGAAGGGGTTTTGAAAGACCCTTGTATTAAAGCCCCCCATAAATCACCCCATTTTCAAAACTGCACCCCTTAAATAAGCCAAAACAACATATACCTAGTAATTTAACCCTATAAGTGCTTAACAGGAATTAATACAAAATGGAGGTGAAATTTTCAAATTTGAATTTATTTTACTAATATTTTCGTTTAGCCCTAGAATTTGCACATTCACAAGGGGTTAAAGGAGAAAACGCCCCCCACAATTTGTTAGGCAAGTTCTCCCGACTACCATAGTACCCCACTTGTGGGTGTAAACTAATATATGGACGCACAGCGAGACGCAGGAGGGAAGGCGCGCCAAAGAGCTTTTAGAGGGCAGATCTGGCTGTGATCAGTTTCAGGAACCATGTCGCATTTACAAAGCCCTTGAGGAGTCAAAACAGTGGAAACCTCTAGAAAGTGACCCCATTTTGAAAACCGCACCCCTCAAAGTATTTATCAAGTGATGTAGTAGCATTAGTAACCCCGAAGTGAATGTGTAAGCTGTGCGGAGTAAATTGGGTACACCAAATCCCATTCTATTTTCCCACCAGCTCCTATGACGCGGACGGGGAAGAGGGGCATTCTGGGGGGTCAGCGCTGGTGTATGCTCTCTCATAAGCTCTAAATATGGGGGGTCCCGTGAAAACGCTCGCACCGCTTACACATTTCCTTCTAGTCACAGGCACTTATGTCCTAATGATTTGGCGACTTTTGGGGTTTTTGTCTTCACATTGTACAAGGTAGATTTTTATTTTTATTTTCTGGCAATGTGGCCATATGAGGGCTTGGTGTTTGCGGTATTAGATGTACTTCTCAATGCCACCATTTTGGGGCCTGTAACTTACTGACTACATTTTATTAACTCTTTCTGGGTGGGATGTAAAAGGAAACATCAATTCTGGCATTGCTTTTTAGCATTTATTTTTTTTCCCGTGCAGCGTACAGCATAAGTAACATGTTACCTTTATTCTGCGGGTCGGTACGGTTACAACGATACCTCATTTATATGATTTTTTAATGCGTTGCTATTTGTGCAGAATAGAATTCAATTCAGGGAAAAAAATCTATTGTTTTTGCATCGCCATCTTCTGAAAGGCATAACGTTTTTATTTTTCGCTAGACAGAGCTGGTTGAGGGCTTATTTTTTGCGGGAAGGCCTCTTCTTTTTATTGGTACCATTTTGGTTTTCATCTGACCATTTGATTACTTTTTATTGAACATTTTGTAAGGGAAAGGTGGTGAATAATCATTATTTTGTGCGGTTTTCTACGTTTTTTTTTACGACATTCGCCGTTCGGGTTAAATAATGTTTTAATTTTATTGTTCAGGTTATTACGGACGCGGCGATACCAAATATGTAATGTTTTTTTCTATTTTTCTTTATTTTACATAATAAAACATTTTATATGGGGAAAAAGGGATTTTTGGGGCTTTATTTATTTATAATTTATTTTAAACTTCTTTAAACTTTTTTATTTTGACTTTTTTTCACTTTTTTTTTTCTGTCCCCATGGGGGATTGAAGCAGTGATCGGCTGATCACTGCTTCAATAGAGATACGCTGCAATACACGTGTTACACGTGTATTGCAGAGTATAGGAAGCTGTCAGCCTGTGTAGACGCACAGGCTGACAGCTTCATTTACGGCAGGATCGGCCAGGCGCGAGGACGGGGTAAGTGAAGGGGCAGACCCGGGGTCACTGATCAGATCCCGGGCTGCCCCCTACGAACACCGGCACCCCCCGAAACCGGCGCGGGGGGTGCCGATCGGCACCATATGACGTTGTAACCCCGGAGGTGCCGGTGGTCATGTTGATCACCGGCATCTCAGGGGTTAACACCCGCGATTGGACCCGGTTCCGACCGCGGGTGTTACGGGGCATTGTCAGCCGTGTATTACGGCTGACACCCGCTGTGCATGGTGCGCACACAGTTTCTGTGTGCGCACCATGCATCCGCAGTAATAGTACGGCGGTTTGCGGGAAGCCCTTCCCTGCAGCGCCGTGCTATTACGGCGAATGTCGGGAAGGGGTTAAATAATACAAAAATAACTAAGAAATGCCATTTAATCTACCTTATGAAGAGAATTGGAATATGTAATGCTCTTTCATTTACAGTCCAGTGAATCATAGATCTATTTGTGGAAACACATATTTCAGTTAAATTATTTCAGCAGGAAGCTAAAAAAGAAATAATGAATAGAAATATAAGTATTACTAAACTATACAGCTCAGGAAATGAAAACAAAAAAGTCCTGTTTCTACTTCCATAGATAAAGACTATTTGTCAGGATTAGTCTTTGTTGTTTTGACATGTTAAAACTATTCCATATTGTTTAATCCATACGCCCCATTGTTCAACAGTATGAAAGCTTTGTAATCACTGACAGAACTTCACAGTAAACTGCAGAATTCACAAGGCTCTTTACCCTGTTCATCTGCCATTCCCAGCTAGATCTATGACCATAATCTAGCTCTATACATGGAATGCAATCGCTATAATGCAACAGAACAAAATGAGGATTCAGGAGAGAAGTCGTGTTGCAAAGAATATTGTGGAAGCAGATTTAACACAATAGGCAATAAACGCTGTTTTTTTCTGCCCATGTCCACTAGTGTTTATATAATGTTCTAAGGAAGCAATGACCATGCAATATAGAATTTCCATTATTGGAGAAAGCAGTCACAAAAATGATGCACAGTATTAAACACTCCAATGGCGTGGCAATAGTAAAAGCTTTAATCCACTCATTGTAAACACGATTATAAAGTCTCTGGGGTCAAAAGCAATTGCTATAGAAGGTTATAAGTCCTCATTCTATTATTGTAATGCTGTAAATACCAAATGAAGGAATATGACTGTATGTATATGAAACAGTGCAATAAATATAATAATCTCAGATCTTCTACTGCACAAATGATTATGCATAAAAGTTAACTATTTCCAACATGCTTCAGTAATCTTCATAATATTCAGCTATGGGAATGAACTCAGGATACAATTGTTGCAAACCACTATGCTCAGTCCTATATGTCTATATGACAACTCAACATTAGCATGATAGTCATTGTTTGGGCAATGCAGAGAAAAACAAGTGCTTGTAAACCTCAGTCATGACTCAGGCATTGTCCATTTGTTTCTCCAACATATTCAAGTATTGCATCATAGTTGCAGAGATGAGTCTCAGCTACCTTTATTGTATTGTCTCTACAAGGGAAACATTGGTTGGCTTATCAGGCTTTCACTGACTGCTGTCATGGGGCTTGAAAAGGGATTCCCTTTTAAAGGGATATTCCAGTTCTTTGCTATTGATGACCTATCCCCAGGATCGATGCTTTTTTACAGGATCAATGCCCATGATAAGAATGGATAGCATGATAGATGTTGGGAAGGGCTTACTCTGCTGACTATATTCAGTGCCATTGTTGGGTGCAGTAACAACCTGGGCAAAGAAGGCCCGGGATAACATAACATCAGATGTTTGATCTGATGACTTGGATTGAGGGGGCTGTACTTACAAGTGTATTGGTGTGCCATGCATGACAATTCTGTGGACAACTATGACTGATCAGGGAACGCTAAAGTCCCTGCTCTGACATAAATGACTGCATAGAAAACGGAGAGTGATGATGTCACTGCATCGTATTCCCTGTGCTGGTCCTGCTCTGGAGTCGAATAGCAGAGAGAGGCTTCAGCATCTCAACTCATCGGGGGATCATGGTAAGGTAAGTAAAACTCTTAGCATTCTCTGCGAAATAAGTGCTATTACGGTTAAGGGGACATATGTTTATGTCTGGGACCAGTTTTACTAACCAAGGATAAACATTATTTATAAGGGGAGGGGGTATTTATCATGAAGATCTATTATTAATACAACTAGGGTAACTATTAGCCTCCCCCTTATTAATTACAGCTTACCCTGCCTTATTCTTAATACTTCCTATTTATAAATAGCACCCCTTTAATATATTTATATGGGAACTATCATTAATAAGGCTAGCAAAGCTATTATATAAGGGAACCTTCCTTACATAATAGGAGAAACTCTTAACAATAAGGTCATTATATATATATATATATATATATATATATATATATATATATATATATATATATAGTACAGACCAAAAGTTTGGACACATCTTCTCATTCAAAGAGTTTTCTGTATTTCCATGACTATGAAAATTGTAGATTCACACTGAAGGCATCAAAACTATGAATTACCACATGTGGAATTATATACTTAACAAAAAAGTGTGAAACAACTGAAAATCTGTCTTATATTCTAGGTTCTTCAAATCAGCCACCTTTTGCTTTGATTACTGCTTTGCAGACTCTTCACATTCTCTTGATGAGCTTCAAGAGGTAGTCACCTGAAATGGTCTTTCAACAGTCTTGAAAGAGTTCCCAGAGATGCTTAGCACTTGTAGGCCCTTTTGGCTTCACTCTGCGGTCCAGCTCACCCCAAACCATCTCAATTGGGTTCAGGTCTGGTGACTGTGGAGGCCAGGTCATCTGGCATAGAACCCCATCACTCTCCTTCTTGGTCAAATAGCCCTTACACAGCCTGGAGGTGTGTTTGTGGTCATTGTCCTCTTGAAAAATAAATGATGGTTCAACTAAATGCAAACCAGAGGGAATAGCATGCCGCTGCAAGATGCTGTGGTAGCCATGCTGGTTCAGTATGCCTTCAATTTTGAATAAATCCCCAACAGTGTTACCAGCAAAGCACCCCCACACCATCACACCTCCTCCTCCATGCTTCACGGTGGGAACCAGGCATGTAGAGTCCATCCGTTCACCTTTTCTGCATCGCACAAAGACACGGTGGTTGGAACCAAAGATCTCAAATTTGGACTCAAAGCACATATTTCCACTGGTCTAATGTCCATTCCTTGTGTTCTTTAGCCCAAACAAGTCTCTTCTGCTTGTTGCCTGTCCTTAGCAGTGGTTTTTTAGCAGCTATTTTACCATGAAGGCTTGCTGCACAAAGTCTCCTCTTAACAGTTGTTGTAGAGATCAGGGGGCATAACTACCACTGTAGCAGCAGAGGCAGCTGCCACAAGGCCCGGGACATTAGGGGGCCCGGTGACAGCCGCTACCGCTGCATTTTTTATTTTTTTAATAGGCCGTTACCGACTGGAGTGACGCCACAGGCTCCAAAAACATTATCATTATATTCGGGGGTCTTTTCAAACCCCCAAGTATAGTGATCGGAGGCCCGGGAGAGGTAAGAAACATAAAAAACACTGTTACTTACCTCTCCACGATCCGGGCAGACCTCAGGCCTAGTTGTCTGATGTCTCTGATGTCACATGAACCCAGCCTGCATCCCGGGTCATGTGACGTCTGACGTCATTGAAGGAGGAGCCGGGGGACAGGTAAGCAACAGTGTTTTTTTTTATGTTTTTGTTCCCCCAGGTCTCCGATTATTATACTCTTGGGTAGGTAAAGACCGTAGAGTATAATAATTGTTTATGGGTGTCCACAGTGGAGCATAATACTCTGTGTAGGGGTGAATTGAGCCTTTAAACAGCAGAGATTTAGTTTTTGGCCCTTAGAGTGAACTGAGCCTCTAACCAGCATAGTTTTTGGCCCTTTGGGTGAACTGAGCCTATAACCAGCATAGTTTTTGGCCCTTTAATTTAGTTCAGCCTTGCACCAGCAGAGTTTTTGGTCCTTGAAGTGAGTAGAGCCTTGCACCAGCAGTGTTTTATTTTTTGGTCCCAGTGTTTTATTCTTTGGGTGAATTGATCCTCTAACCAGCATAGTTGTTGGCCCTTTAATTTAGTTCAACCTTGCACCAACATAGTTTTTGGCCCTTTGGGTGAACTGAGACTCTAACCAGCATAGTTGTTGGCCTTTTAATTTAGTTCAGCCTTGCATCAGCAGAGTTTTTGGCATTTTGGGTGAATGGAGCCTCTAAGCAGCATAGTTTTTGTCCCTTTGGGTGAACTGAGCCTCTAACCAACATAGCTTTTGGCCCTTTAATTTAGTTCAGTCTTGCACCAGCAGAGTTTTTGGCCCTTGGGGTGAGTAGAGCCTTGCACCAGCAGTGTTTTATTTTTTGGCCCTTGGGGTGAGTTGAGCCTTTAAACAGCAGAGATTTAGTTATTGGCCCTTGGAGTGAACTGAGCCTTTAACCAGCATAGTTTTTGCCCTTTGGATGAACTGAGCCTCTAACCAGCATATCTTTTGGCCCTTTAATTTAGTTCACCCTTGCACCAGCATAGTTTTGGGCCCTTTGGGTGAACTGAGCCTATAACCAGCATCGTTTTTGGCCCTTTAATTTAGTTCAGCCTTGCACCAGCAGAGTTTTGACCATTGGGGTGAGTAGAGCCTTGCACCAGCAGTGTTTTATTTTTTGGCCCTTGGGGTGAGTTGAGCCTTGCAACAGTAGTGTTTTATTTTTTGGCCCTTGGGGTGAGAAGAGCCTTGCACCAGCAGTGTTTTATTTTTTGGCCCTTGGGGTGAGTAGAGCCTTGCACCAGCAGTGTTTTATTTTTTGGCCCTTGGGGTGAGTAGAGCCTTGCACCAGCAGTATTTCACTTTTTGGCCCTTGGAGTGAGTAGAGCCTTGCACCAGCAGTGTTTTATTTTTTGGCCCTTGGGGTGAGTAGAGCCTTGCACCAGCAGTGTTTTATTTGTTGGCCCTTGAGGTGAGTAGAGCCTTTAACCAGCAGTGTTTTAGGCCCTTTTGGTGAATTGAGCCTTTAACCAGCAGAGTTTTCGTTTTTTTGCCCTTAGGATGACCCCAAAAACATTAATTTTCAGGCCCTCGGGGTGAGCCCTAAAACATTAATTTTCAGGCCCTAGGGGGGAGCCCTAAAACATTCATGTTGTAGCACTGCTGCCTGCCCCTCTCCAGTATATAAATGGAGTCGAGCTACTGCGGCCTGGATCCCCTCATTCTCGTCCAGTGCCCCTTCTGACGAGGGGCACTGCTGGCAGCCCCTCTCCAGTACCTGGACTGTGGACTGGATCTCCAGCTGGATTTCCACGTCCACGTGCCCACCCCCATCCTTTGATGCTAACCTGACGCATCTGTGGCAGGTTCAGTGTATGTGTACACTGTTCCTGCAGTGTATCTCTGAAAAGAGCTGTTGTTCTTCACTTTTCCTTCCTAGCACAAGCTAAACTTTCTCTCTCATCCTGCTCAAGATGTCTTTCCCTAGCTCTGCAAACCGCATCTGAAACGAATATGGCTGACACTATTCTTATAAATCCGAGGTCACCTTATTTCGCCAACCAATGACTTTTTCCTATATATATATTTTTTTTTTATGCCTACGGTTTCCTGCTTCCTGTGCTACCTTCCCTGCACAGTTATTGGTGCAAAAAAAGCACCAGGGAAGGTGGGAGTTCATACGAATTTTTACTGCGTTTATCGCGTGGTATTCGATTGGAATCAAATATGTCGAATACCTTAAAATTCTATTGAATTTCTACTCGATCGAACGGTATTTGCTCATCTCTACCTTAAACCATTATGTCACTTAATATAACATCTTGTGATTCTCTCTGTAATGTCTCCTACTGTCTTACAGTGTCCATTTCTTCCCTTTCTGCAGTAGCTCCCTTTGTCATAGAATGTCAAAGTAAAATATGTGTCTGTAAAATATTCAATGTATTTATCATTTTATACTTATTAATAATCCAATGTCAGCTTTATACTTTTCTTGTTATAGGATGAGCTATTCTATGATAGGAGGCTTCTTAACATTGTTTCAATAAGACAGACACTTCATCCTTAAAATATATCACTCTGAAAAGAAACAGACTCCATTTAACAATAGCAAGAGCTTCATGTAATAGTCAGCGATTCATAAATTATCAACAGGATCTATACTTACAGATCACATTATAATAGCCATGTGTAAAAGACATTAAACATTTACGTTAGGTCTTTCAGGACCATGAGAGGTCTTTGTGAACCCTTCAACATTTAGCTTGAAAGTAAATGTCAGTTTCAAGTTGACCTTTAGTGACAATAAACCCAAGAGAAGAATATGAATACAAGAACTTAAACCTTTATGGTGGTTTATTTGATCTATTAACTAATTTAGTTAATCTCCTGTAAAACCCATAAGAATACTCACCTGGGTGAAGGTACAATATTCAGTCTTCTACAATAATGCAAAATAGTCAAAACCCAGTTTGTTGCATAATATTCTTATACTATCCTGGTTCTACAATATCTTACCCAAGGTGCTCTTGATATACATGCAAAACATCAAACAATTTATCTTTTTTCTACTGTACACATTTCTCCTTATCTTGCATATTTTACTTAGAATTAAAGGTCTACACAGATATAGATTTGACAGACAATAAGCTGACTGCCTGCAGCCACCCCTTACAGAACATGTACTGCATACTGTGTCCATTATAAAGAATCCTACTATTATAAATGTGAATTGGATGTTTGTATGTCTGTTCCTCAATCACACAAAAACAGCTGAACGGATTTAGGTGAAATTTGGCACATAGATAATTTGTAACCTCGATTAACACATAGACTACTTTTTATCCCAGCAAATGACATGGCTTCATGACTGTTATGAATTTATGCTCATATACTAGATTAATCTGCTCTTGGCAGCAGGCTGATAAAAGCACATCTGTTATCTCTCTATATAAACACATAGCTAACCCCAAGTCTGTTGTGTACATGCCTTTGCATATTATCTGATCTGCTTCAGGCAGTGCTGACTCTCTGGATGGGAAAACACCTTTAATCCAAATTGTCAGTTTGCCAATTTTAAACATGCTAGGAAAAAGAAAATCTAATTTGTCGCAAAATTCTAAAACAACGAGAGCTATGAAGTCAGCCAGAAGTCACAGATTTCTCCTCAAGTAGAGCTCAGGGGGATCATTGACGCCATCAGCACACTCATTATATGGTGTCCCAGCGAGCTTCTGAGATGCCGGAACAATCATGGGCATGTCGCAAGGAATGAGTTTAGCAGCTTTAGGACAGCTTCAGAGCTGCTGAAACGCCGGACTAGGCGAACCATCGACAGCAGCAATTTGCTTAATATAGGCGGATCATCGACACCAACAACATGCAGATGAAGTTGTGGGCAGAGGCTAGTACATAGTATAAAGGCATTTAGAGTAGTGTGAGCAAGCATCAAGAGGTAGGGGTTGGTGGTCAGGAGATGTTAGCCACAATGGCCTCAGCTACTACTACTTGGACAGATATCTGAAAAGTTCTTTTGGCTTCAATTTAAATAATTCGCCAATATTGTTACTCCTCCAGGACTGAGTCAATTTTCATTTTTGCATTTCCATTTTTCCCTCCCCACATTCTAAGAGACATCTTATTTTTTAATTTTTCAGTTCACAGAGTCATATGATGGCTTATTGTTTGCGGAAACAAATTGTACTTTGTAATGGCGCCATTCAACATCCTGTGCAATGGAAAGCTTGAAAGAAAATCAGAATAAGGTGAAATTGGAAAATAATTGCATTTGTGCCAATTTATTATGAGTGTATTTTTTACAGCATTCACTAAATAGTAAATGACATGTTATCTGTGTTCTGTATTCAAATATATATAGTACTAGAGGGAGGACCCGGCTTCGCACGGGTATATTACATTTTATGTTTGTGTAGTGGCCCCATAAGAATTGTCCAGTTTTGCACTGGTGTATTTTGTATGTGGTTTGTGTTTATGTCCATAAGCGTCATGTGATTATGTGTATCTCATTTTGGATATCAGTGAAAAACCTGTGATCAGTTGTTATGGATACCTGGAGTAAAGCTGTATCTAATCCTTCCCCGTGTAGTACTGTGTTTAGATGCAAGTATCTAATCCTTGTTGGTGTGGTACTTTGTGCAGATGCACATATCTAATCCTCCCCGTGTGGTATTGTGTGAAGAGGTGCGTATCTAATCCTCCCCCATGTGATACTGTGTGTGGAGACGCGTATCTAATTCTCTGGCTTGTGGTACTGTGTACAGAGGCATGTATCTAATCCTCCAAAGTGTGATACTGTGTGCACACACACGTATCTAATCCTCCCCTGTGTGGTATTGTGTGAAGAGGCGCATATATAATCCTTCGGCATGTGGAACTATGTGTAGACGCGGGTATCTAATCCTACTGCATGTGGTACTGTGTGCAAACTCGTGTATCTAATCCTGTGGCGTGTACAACTGTGTGCAGACGCGCGTATCTAATCCTCTGGAGTGTGGAACTGTGTGTAGATGCCTGTATTTAATCCTACGGCATGTGGTACTCTGTGCAGACATGTTTATCTAATCCTATGGCATGTACAAATGTGTGCAGACGCCCTTATCTAATCCTCTGGAGTGTGGAACTGTGTGTAGATGCGCGTATCTAATCCTACGGCATGTGGTACTGTGTGTAGACGCACGTATATAATCTTACGGAATGTGGTACTGTGTGCAGACGCGTGTATCTAATCCTATGGCGTGTACAACTTTGTGAAGACATGTGTATCTAATCCTCCTCTATGTGGTATTGTGTGAAGAGGCACGTATCTAATCCTATGGCGTGTGGAACTGTGTGTAGTCGCGCGTATCCAATCCCCCGGCATGTGATACTGTGTGCAGACGCGCGTATCTAATCCTATGGCATGTGGTACTGTGTGTAGACGCGCGTATCTAATCCTCCCCTGTGTGGTACTGTGTGCTGAGACGCGTATCTAATTCTCTGGCTTGTGGTACTGTGTGCAGAGGCATGTATCTAATCCTCCAAAGTGTGGTACTGTGTGCATACACACGTATCTAATCCTCCCCTGTGTGGTATTGTGTGAAGAGGCGCGTATCTAATCCTTCGGCGTGTGGAACTATGCGTAGACACGCGTATCTAATCCTACTGCATGTGGTACTGTGTGCAGACGCGGGTATCTAATCCTACTGCATGTGGTACTGTGTGCAGACTCATGTATCTAATCCTCTGGAGTGTGGAACTGTGTGTAGATGCCTGTATCTAATCCTGCAGCATGTGGTACTCTGTGCAGACGTGTGTATCTAATCCTATGGCGTGTACAAATGTGTGCAGGCGCGCGTATCTAATCCTCTGGAGTGTGGAACTGTATGTAGACGCACGTATCTAATCCTACGGCATGTGGTACTGTGTGCAGACGTGTGTATCTAATCCTACGGCGTGTGGAACTGTGTGTAGATGCGCGTATCTAATCCTTCCCCGTGTGATACTGCGTGCGGAAACGCGTATCTAATTCTCTGGCTTGTGGTACAGTGTGCAGAGGCATGTATCTAATCCTCCAAAGTGTGGTACTGTGTGCACACACACGTATCTAATCCTCCCTTGTGTGGTATTGTGTGAAGAGGCGCGTATCTAATCCTAAGGCGTGTGGAACTGTGTGTAGACGCGCATATCTAATCCTACAGCATGTGGTACTGTGTGCAGACGCGTGTATCTAATCCTCCCCTGTATGGTATTGTGTGAAGAGGCGCGTATCTAATCCTAAGGCGTGTGGAACAGTGTGTAGATGCGCGTATCTAATCCTACAGCATGTGGTACTGTGTGCAGACACGTGTATCTAATCCTATGGCGTGTACAACTGTGTGCAGACGCGCGTATTTAATCCTCTGGAGTGTGGAACTGTATGTAGATGCGTGTATCTAATCCTACGGTATGTGGTACTCTGTGCAGACGTGTGTATCTAATCCTATGGTGTGTACAACTGTGTGAAGACACGTGTATCTAATCCTCCCCTGTGTGGCATTGTGTGAAGAGGCGCGGATCTAATCCTACGGCACGTGGAATTGTGTGTAGACGCGCGTATCCAATCCCCCGGCATGTGGTACTGTGTGCAGACGCGCATATCTAATCCTCTCCCATGTGATACTGTGTGCTGAGACACGTATCTAATTCTCTGGCTTGTACTGTGTGCAGAGGCATGCATCTAATCCTCCAAAGTGTGGTACTGTGTTCACACACACGTATCTAATCCTCCCCTGTGTGGTATTGTGTGAAGAGGCGCGTATCTAATCCTTTGGCATGTGGAACTATGTGTAGATGCGCGTATCTAATCCTACTGCATGTGGTACTGTGTGCAGACGCGTGTATCTAATCCTATGGCGTGTACAACTGTGTGCAGACGCGCGTATCTAATCCTCTGGAGTGTGGAACTGTGTGTAGATGCGCGTATCTAATCCTACGGCATGTGGTACTCTGTGCAGACGTGTGTATCTAATCCTATGGCATGTACAAATGTGTGTAGATGCGCGTATCTAATCCTCTGGAGTGTGAAACTGTGTGTAGATTCACGTATCTAATCCTACGGCAAGTGGTACTGTGTGCAGACACGCGTATCTAATCCTCTGGAGTGTGGAACTGTGTGTAGATGCGCGTATCTAATCCTACGGCATGTGGTACTCTGTGCAGACGTGTGTATCTAATCCTATGGCGTGTACAAATGTGTGTAGATGCGCGTATCTAATCCTCTGGAGTGTGAAACTGTGTGTAGATGCGCGTATCTAATCCTACGGCATGTTGTACTCTGTGCAGATGTGTGTATCTAATCCTATGGCATGTAGAAATGTGTGTTGATGCGCGTATCTAATCCTCTGGAGTGTGAAACTGTGTGTAGATGCGCGTATCTAATCCTACGGCAAGTGGTACTGTGTGCAGACATGCGTATCTAATCCTCTGGAGTGTGGAACTGTGTGTAGATGCGCGTATCTAATCCTACGGCATGTGGTACTCTGTGCAGATGTGTGTATCTAATCCTATGGCGTGTACAAATGTGTGTAGATGCGCGTATCTAATCCTCTGGAGTGTGAAACTGTGTGTAGATGCGCGTATCTAATCCTACGGCAAGTGGTACTGTGTGTACACGTGCGTATCTAATCCTACGGCATGTGGTACTGTGTGCAGACGGGTCTATCTAATCCTATGGCGTGTACAACTGTGTGAAGACACGTGTATCTAATCCTCCCCTGTGTGGTATTGTGTGAAGAGGCGCGTATCTAATCCTATGGCGTGTGGAACTGTGTGTAGATGCGCGTATCCAATCCCCCGGCATGTGGTACTGTGTGCAGATGCGCGTATCTAATCCTATGGCATGTGGTACTGTGTGTAGACGCGCGTATCTAATCCTCCCCCGTGTGGTACTGTGTGCAGACGCGCGTATCTAATCCTCCCCCGTGTGATACTGTGTGCTGAGACGTGTATCTAATTCTCTGGCTTGTGGTACTGTGTGCAGAGGCATGTATCTAATCCTCCAAAGTGTGGTACTGTGTGCACACACACGTATCTAATCCTTCCTTGTGTGGTATTGTGTGAAGAGGCGCGTATCTAATCCTTCGGCGTGTGGAACTATGTGTAGACGCGCGTATCTAATTTTACTGCATGTGGTACTGTGTGCAGACGCGTGTATCTAATCCTATGGCATGTACAAATGTGTGCAGATGCGCGTATCTAATCCTCTGGAGTGTGGAACTGTGTGTAGACACCTGTATGTAATCCTTCGGCATGTGGAAGCATGTGCAGATGCACGTATCAAATCCTTCAGTGTGTGGAACTGTGTGCAGAAGTGCATATTTAATCCTCTGGTATGTGGGACTGTGTGCAGACGTGTGTATCTAATACTCTGGCGTGTGATACTGTGTGCTGATCTGTGTATCTAATCCTCTGATGCGTGTATCTCAGTTTGGATATCAGTGTTGTATTGTGCATGTGGAGTGACCGTGTGTATTACAGTTGGAATATGAGTGAAAGTCTTGCAGGTTTGTATTGGCTAAGGGGGGGCACTGTGTTTGGAATGCTGTATCTCAGCAACGGAACATCCGAGCGAGTTGGAGTCTCGTCTTAAACCTTCCCGGATATCTGAAGTATCTCTGTGCCAAATTTGGTGAAGATCGGTCCAGTCGTTTGGTTCGCATTAGAGAACAGACAGACAGACAGACAGACAGACAGACAGACAGACAGACAAGAATTCATTTTTATAAGATAGAGAGATTTGTAGTGGGGTTTTTTTTTCAATTTTTATTTTATTGAATTTTTTACAACATTTTACATAACAAGGTTCACCATATGACTATAATTACAGAAAATAGTGTAAATAAAGTTTGATAACAACTGGTGGTGGTGAAACAGGTATTCCCTTATCTATTAAAAGAAGGGAGATATGGTATAACATATTAATAACATTAAACTTTTATACACTGAATAAAATCAACTAGTTGATAGATGCAAGATTACGAGAGACCGGAAAGGGTGGGAGGAATGATGATTGGGCAGTTTAAAGGTGATTGTTGGGGAGTGAATGGAGGCCAGGAGAGGTATGGGACTGCACAGAGGATATTCAAAATGTCTAGTTCAAAAGGAGTAACGCCACCATGGGGTCCAGATCTTCATATACAAATCGTGAGTCCTCTCTTTCCAACTGATCAATTCTTCGAATCTTGCTATTTGGTGTATCTTTTCTTTCCATGCCTGGATAGATGGGGGAGAGGGTTGTAGCCACTAAATCGGTATAAGGGCCTATATTTGGCTGCTTCTAATAAGTGTGTCACAAGGTTTTTCTTTGACGGGTGTAGTTGGGAGATGGTTTAGCTAAGAAGATCTCTTCAGGGCCTAAATTAAGTTTTTTTTTATCTGTGATGATGTTTATCTGCTCAAGGATCTCATACCAATACTTTTGTATAGTTTCTCATTCCCACTATATGTGCAGCATCTGTTTCTTGATCTGTGAGTGTGATTTTGAGTTCTGACTCCCATGACCTGAGGTACGTGGGTTTAGAAAGTCTGTCTGAGTGTGTCAGGTATGATTTGCATGTTGAGATCTTTCTGCTAGAGCTCAGGGAGCTTGACATGTTGCATCACGTTAGCAACTGCATCACGTTGCATCACGTTAGCAACTACATGTTTGAAGTTGGCGTGGTCTAGGAAGTTTAAGTGCCCTGTAGTTACTCTTTTTTGTAACTGCTCTAAAGTGAGAGGGGATCCATTGTGTAGTAGGTCAGACAGCTTGAGGCTATTGAGCTTTAGCCACCAATCCGGTAGAGAAGTTGTGCGAAAAGTAGTGAGGTATGGGAGTAAGCTCGCTGGCAAAAGGGGGGATGTTTTTGTGGCTAGTTTATCTTTGAACATGGACCAGGTCTCTTCTGGGCCCTTCAAGAGAATGACGTAATCTAGATGTCTAAGATCTCTCGGTTCTGCTAACCATAACTGTTTAAGCATTTCAGGGCCATGGTTAGTTTCCTCTAGTGTTGTCAGTGATGGGCATTTAATTGGACATGTGCAGGCCATCCAGCGGGAAAGTTGAATTGCTCTATAATAAACCTGCATGTCGGGGATCCCCAGCCCGCCTTCTCTTTTGTTCCTAGTTAAGAAGGAAAAGGACATTCTAGGCATTTTCCCTTTCCATAAGTAATGTGAAAACAGTCTGCGAAGTGAGAGAAAAAACTCAGTGGGAACATGAGTAGGGAGCATTTGGAGGGTGTACAGAATTCTGGGTACTATATAAGTTTGCAAAAGGTTCCTTCTGCCTAGCCAAGAAATCAGGGGGAGATCGTAGTCCTTCAGCAATTTTTTAATTACTTTTAATAAGGGAAGATGGTTGGTGTTGTAAACTTCTTTAGGGTCCGCTGGGAGATGTATACCCAGGTATTTAATAGTATTAGTTTTCCAGGTGAAAGGAGAATCTTTATCTAGTCTATCAGCCTCTTTTTTGTGAAGTGACACATTTAAGATTTCAGATTTAGATATAGTTATTTTATAGTTAGAGAGCTGTCCATTCTTGTGGATAATACTAAAGAGCTCAGGTAGGCCGTCCTCTGGATTTGATATGCAGAACAGAATGTCATCCGCAAAGGCTACTGATTGTAAGGAAGCTTTCCCCATTTTAAATCCCTGAATTTTGTCACTCTGTCTCATGGCTTGGAGTAGCATTTCCAGAGTGAGAACAAAAAGGGATGGAGATAGTGGGCATCCTTGGTGGGTGCCATTTGAAATAATAAAATAATCTGATAATGTTCCATTCATTCTCAATCTGGCGTGCGGTTGTTCATACAATGTGAATATAGCTCTGTCAAACTGTTCTGGGAAACCAAAAGCCAGTAGGGTAGCTTCCATGAAGTCCCAGCTTACTCTGTCAAATGCCTTTTTGGCATCAACACTTAACAGAATTAGTGGGAGTTTTTTCTTCCTAGCTATGGACATGGCGTGAAGGAGTTTAACAGTATTATCTTTTCCTTCTTGGTTTGCTACAAAACCAGATTGTTTGTCACAGAGCACATCTGGAAGCAGGTATTTCATTCTTATTGCCAAGAATTTTGACCAGATTTTAAGGTCTAAGTTAAACAAAGAAATCGGCCTGTAGCTGCCACATTCTTGTGGATCTTTTCCCTCTTTGGCAATGAGAATAACATGTGCCTCTTGAGTCTGTCGTTACATGGGGTTTCCTTGTAAAAGGGAGTTGCAGAATCTTGTAAGGAATGGGAGTAGTTGCACTGAGAATTTTTTGTAATATAATAAGGGGAGACCATCTGAGCCCGGTGTCTTCCCTACCGGAAATTAGTTGATTACTTTTAAGACTTCTTCTGGGGTTACAGTTGTCAAGAGATCTTGACGTGCTGTGAGGGAGATTTGAGGGAGAAAGAAAGAATCTAGGAAATCTGTAAGTAGCATTTCTTTGTCCTCATTGGGAGGGACTGCCTTATTAGATTCTAAGTTATAGAGTTTCATATAAAAGGCATGAAAAGTGTCTGCAATACATTTAGTGTCTCTTTCTGAGATGCCCGAAGCGTTTTTAACTGCTGCTATGTGAGACTTAGCTCGTTCTTTTTTAATCATGGCCGACATAAGGTGTCCACCCTTGTTGCCATGGGCATAAAATCTTAGTTTAGAGTATAGTAGGCTTTTTTATAGCTGTATTGTTCAAAGCTTTTTTCAGCTTTTCACATAGGTCAGACAACTCGGCATGAACACTTCACAAGGCTTGTTGCTTGGAGATTCTTTCCAAAGCGGAAATTTAAGCTAATAAGGAATCAATTACTTTTTGTTTGTCTTTTTTCAAAGATGATGCTTTTGAGATAAAGACCCCCCCCCCCAATGAAGCTTTTATGAGAGAGAAGTGAGGGGTGTATACCAGGGGTGTTGTTTATCTCAAAAAATGAGGACAAAGAATCCGCTATCTGTTTGGTTGTTTCTAGACTATCTAACAGGGATTCATTGAGTCTCCATGTCCATTGTTTAGAGGGGATATCAGGCATAAGGAAGGAGGTGGTGACAGGGGTGTGATCTGAAACGCTAATACAGCCTATAGAGGATTTGGCTATTTGTGGAATAAGAGAAGTGGAGCAAAGAATGTAATCAAGCCTCTGATGAGAATTATGCGGGGAAGAGTAAAATGAGTAGTCTCTCATCGTGGGGTTGACAAGTCTCCAAGAATCTATCAGATGAGCGTCTTGTAGGGCTACGTGAATGCGCCTCAATGCTTTCTGGGATATTGCTGACCTACTTGCAGACATGTCCATTAATGGGTCAAGGGCAATATTTAGGTCACCACCTAGAATTACTTCTCCTTCTGTGAAGGTTGACAATGTTTGAAGAGTGTCAATTAGCTATGGAACCTGGTGTTTATTAGGGACATAGACTATTGCTACCGTGACTTTCCTAGTATCTAGGAAACCTTTCAAAAACAAGTACCTGCCTTCTGGATCCCTATGTTGACTGGTCACTGAAAACGGACAGGAGTTTTTGATTGTAATGGCCACACCTTTGGAGTTGGGTACTAAGCTGTTGGAGTAAAACCATTGTGTGTAAGGGGATTTGGATGTTTTGGAATTTTATTATGTGAATAATGAGTTTCCTGGAGCAGTACTATGTCAGAATTTAGCTTTTTAGACAAATTCATGAACCAGTGACGTTTGTTCGGCGAGTGAAGGCCTTTTACATTAAAAGATGTAATTGTGAGATGTGTGAGAGACGTTTTAGACGTCTCAGGAGAAGACATGTTGCAGTCTTCCGTGAGAGAAGATATACCTTAAATTGCTGCCTTGACTATTTCTGAGGCAAGGAGTGGTCTTAAGTGGTTATGAAGAGAGGATAAGATACAAAAAAAGGGGGGGAGGGGGGAAGGAGTGAACAGGTAAGAGAAGTTGGTGATTCCAAGGAACTGTCCACAATAAGTCCACCACAAGGGCTAAAAGCTAGGGCCAAGCAGTGGGCCATTAGGACAGTCCAAGGGATCAACAATTTTAAATAAACAGTACTGTCAGGATACGGAGTCGCCGCGGTCTCCTTGCTGCGCGGCGTCTCCCTGGGAGACGTGTTAGGAGTTCTATTGGGTGTGCTTAGGTCATTAAGGGTTAATCTTTTCCTTGCTTTCAGTCTCCATGCCGTTAGCCATCAGGTGTGTTATCTGCTGCTATTTAAACCCCACCCAGGCATGGATCCTTGCCAGCCATTCACTTTGTGGTTCCTGGTTCCTCTGCTCAGTTTGATTCCCTGTCTGTTAGTATTCGGTCTGTTCTCTTGGTTTATTTACCCGGCTTGTATTTTTGACTATCCCTTGTCTTTTGATTTGGTACCTTTATTATATCTCCTGGCTTGACCTCTTGCTCGTCTGACCTCGCCTTCTCTTCTGTGTCTTGCTGGGACTTGTGGTCCTCCCTGGTTCCATGCTGTTTAGTCTTTTGTTTTGCAATGTAGTTACACTGTGCTTTCTGTTTAGGTGTGACCCCCGTGACTCCAGTCCCTAGGACTTTCAGGGCCTCCTCTCCTCTTATCCTAGCCACCGGATAGTAGCGTAGGAGTCGTGGTAGGCGCACTTCAATTAGGAAGTGCATTGGTCTGCCTCATCTCAGATATTACAGCATAGTTATAGCTGCAGGGCCTGCGACCCCTTTTGTCATTAGTTGCACAGTGTTGCTTTCCCAGCTGTGTCACTTTGCACTGCCTGACCCTGACTCCAATCCTTACAAGTACTAGGTGAACTTCATGGGTAGCGGAGGGTAAATTCCTGATCTGCCTAGAATACCTTGCTGTGATAAGCTGTCAGCTAGGTAAGTATTGTTAAATCTGCTACATATACGCTGGGAACCAATGGGCAAGCATATAGAGTAGAACATACAGTATCTATAACAACATCAATAACAATAACAAAAAACAATAATCTAATATAAACAATCTTAACTGAATGTTTGACCTGAATGTTTGAACTTTTTTATTTCTCCGCTCCCAGAGCCATATGAGGTCTTAATTTTTGCGGGACAAATTTTTCTTCATGATGCCACCATTAATTATTCTATATAATGTACTGGGAAGCAGGAAAAAAATTCAGAATGGGGTGGATTTGAAGAAAAAATGCATTTCTGCGACTTTCTTACGGGCTTTGGTTTTACGGCGTTCACTGTGCAGCCAAAATGACATGTCCCCTATATTCTGTGTTTCGGTACGGTTCCAGGGATACCAAATTTATATGGTTTTATTTACATTTTGACCCCTTAAAAAAAATCCAAAACTGTGTTAAAATTTTTTTTTTCTAAAAGTCGCCATATTCCGACGGTCGTAACTTTTTTATACGTAAGTGTACGGGGATGCATAGGGCGTCTTTTTTTGCGGGGCCGGGTGTACTTTTTAGTTCTACCATTTTCGGGAAATGTTATTGCTTTGATCACTTTTTATTCAAATTTTTATCAGAATCAAAACAGTGAAAAAATGGCGGTTTGGCACTTTTGACTATTTTTCCCGCTACGGCGTTTACCGAACAGGAAAAATATTTTTATAAATTTATAGAGCGGGCGATTTCAGACGCGGGGATACCTAACATGTATATGTTTCACAGTTTTTAACTACTTTTATATGTGTTCTAGGGAAAGGGGGGTGATTTGAACTTTTAATACTTTTTATATTTTTTTATATTTTTTTTACTTTTTTTAAAAACAATTTTTTGCATTTATTAGATCCCCTAGGGGTGTTGAACCTCAGGGGGTCCGATCACTAATGCAATGCATTACAATGCTAATGCATTGCAATGCATTGCAAAAAATCATCCTCTCTTTTGCAGGCTGCATAGACCAGCCTGCAAAAGAGAGAATTTGCAGACAAGCCTGGGAGCCTTGTACAGGCTCCCGGCTGTCATGGCAACATGACGTCGGCCCTGGAGCATGCGATCGGAGGCATTAGAGCCGGGTGTCTACTGCTTAAAGCAGTAGACACCCGGCGGCTATGGTCGCCATAGTTACAGACCCGACATGCGCCGTACTATTACGGCGCATGTCGGGAAGGGGTTAAAGTTTATTTATTTTATATATGATCTAGGGAAAGGGGGGTGATGTGAATTTTTGTATTTTTTTTATACTTTTAAAAACGTTTTTCTTTTTCTCTCAGAACCTCTTTGGACCCTGCACCATGGCAAAAGATGGTGGCACCCATAGCGCCTACACACTTTAGATGCACAGGTCGCATTTAAAAATGGCATCTAAAGTGTTAACAGCTGTGATGATCATTGTCGGTACCAGCCGACATCCACCGTGTATGGAGAGGGCTCAGCTACATGTATGTGATTTTGTGTGCATAGAATAAATATGTTGAATATATATCTCCTTCCAGAAAACTAAGGTGGCAGAAGAATGGAAGAAGAATGGAAATTGAATAGACTTTCGTGCATTATTTTTGTAACAAACATACTGTAGAAGTGAATGAAACTTATAGAAATAGCATAACACAGGCTGAAACTCTGCATAACTCAGGAAATTACAAAAATATCAGCAAACATTGAAGTTTGCTATACTTCACTGTTTCCTATTGTCTTCTGGGGGAGTTGTGAAAGTGGCATGGAAAAGCATGCTTGGCTGTAATACTGGTCACTTCATTCCACTGCGGAATTAGATATTTTAATCTCAACCATATCTTCTGAGATGGGAATGGTTACAACATTATTATTATTATTGTTTATTAACATATCACCATTTATTCCATCCTGCTTTACATTTGGGGGTTTACATACAGTACACAAAATATGAAAAAAAACAAGTATAATAGTAACAGTGACTGACTGGCACAGTGAGATAGAAGGCCCAGGGTGACACGGTTACATCAGAAGAAGAGGGTGCTGGCAGTAAAGCACAGTCCCAACATTAAAAAAAAACTGCCAAGAGCTGACCTAAAGCCAGTACATTAACAAATGACAAGTCCATGGCACTGTGAAAGATCTGCAAGTAGGTCTGCAACATTGGTCACAGTCTAGAACACACACTGCCTGCTAGTTGCCAGTAAATACTTGTAGATCTACCACTGTCTACTCACTATCTCATGTTTCATTTACTGTTACTGCAGCTTTTACACAACTGGACCTCATCTCCTGAGGTCTGGTACATCAGGTTTTATTCCATAGTGCCACCGTCACAGCCACCAGTGGCATGTTACATTCTATAATTCCATATTTCTGGTGCCACAGTGCATAATTAAAAAAAAATACCATTCCTTTCCCTTTTTCCAACATTATTTTATTATTTTAATATACCCAATCTTCCTTTTTCAAATGACAGGCACAATGCTGCTGTTCTAGAAAATTTTCTTCAAATTTTGTAATAGTCACTCCTTCAACTGGCATATTTCAGCAGAATAATGCTCACGACACCCACACACAGCAGAGGTTTCCCGGGAATGTCTCTGCCAGATTGGATCACTTCCTTAACCAGTTTGATCACCACTAATTTACTGCCAATCAAGTATTTTTGGAACCGGCTGGGATGCTGACTTTGATAACCTATGAGTGTGTAGGATCTACATGCCTAGCTGCAACATCTGTAGGAAAATGTGTTGCAGGATACCAACCTGTATGGCTCAATGCTCACCTGCATCTCATCTTGTATCCAGGTTGGAGGTGATCCAAGAGGATACTAGAGCCCCTTTAAGTTGTACAGTTTCCCCAATAAACTTTTCCTTTCATTGTAATATTTATTATAATCAATTACTTATATCATCATTAAATAATAATAATAATAATAATAATAATAATAATAATAAACCAGTCGTGTCCTTTAACATTCAGAAGGTGGCTGGACATATAAAGTTAGCCTGAAACGGCTTGTTATCGTGTGGGGTAATGTGGGAGCGGGAACAGAGGAGGGTTCATTATAGGAATTCAAATTATGGTAGGGAAGGGTTTACATTAGGAATTGTGATAGGCCTGTCTGAAAAGTTGTGTCTTGAAGATGTAGAAATTGGGAGTTAATGTGACTGTCCGGGATAGAGCATTCCAGAAAACTGGTGCAACTCGGGAAAAGTCTTGTATATGAGCGTGGGAGGCTCTAGAGGATGTAAGTGTTAGGCCATTGAGTGAATGGAGAGCATGGGTTGGGCGGTAGACAGAGATGAAGGAGGAAATGTAGGGAGGTGCAGCATTATGGAGAGCCTTGTGGATGAGAGTGATAACTTTATATTGTATTCTGTAATGAATAGGCAGCCAGTGTAGCGACTGGCACAGACCGGAGGCATCGCTGTAGTGTCTAGACTGATAGATGAGCCTGGCCGCTGCATTCAGAATAGATTGTAGAGGGGAGAGTTTAGTAGGGGAAGACCGATTAGTAAGGAGTTACAGTAGTCAAGGCATTCATACATATAAAGTTTTATTCAATACCAACAACTATTCGGTGTGTTATATTTTTTGACAATGAGTGTATATAGACTGTTGGTTAAGAGTGTGAGAAGCCAGATTTGTGACAATCAGCCGTCTCCCATATGAAAAGGGATTTGATGGGGAGACGTGATGTAAATTACTAAAAAATACATAGAAAAATGTACTTTATCAATTTACTAATAACAATATCCCTAGATATCACCAAAACACTTGTATTTTAAATACATTCTTATGTATACAACTTTAATGTAAAATATCGGATTACCGCATTCATTTGCTTTGTAATACAAACAAAAAATTAGAGACTGTATCAGCTAACTTTGAAAGGAAAGTGTTTTTCCAAGAAGTGAAATGATCCCTCAATTAAGCATGTGATAATTAGTGACAAGGCAGCAGAAGAACTTGCAAAGTCCTTCAGATTATATTGAAAGGATAATATGGATTCCTGGTGAGTTTCTCCATCCTCGGGCTATCACAGATTGCTCTCAGTGACAGTTGCTGAGAGGATACGTATATTAATAATGTCTACATTTCTCTGAAAGTGTACTTAGACAGGAAACAACACAAGAAAATCCCTTGAATGTCAATTTTATTACAAAACAGTTGTGTGCTTTGCAACAAAAAATCTTTAGGAAACATATTATAAAATAAAAGACAATTATATGAAAAACAGTAAAATAAAGCAAATACTTTTAAGAGTATAGAATGATCTTATATGAACTAGTGTTTTAGTGTTTAGAATACGGGATAAGATGTAAAGAAATACGGCTCGCCGTGTGAAGGGGCCCGGCGCTCGGCTCATTCCGAGCTGTACACACAAGCGCTTCCCATTCACTTCAATGGGAGCGCTCGTAGAGTAAAAAGCAGCCCATTCATTTCAATGGGGAGCGCTCGTATGCCGGCTCCCATTGAAATGAATGGGATCTGCTTTATACGCGCTGATTCTGAACGTGTTTTATCGTTCAGAATCAGGCAGTGTATCTGTAGTGTGAAGGGGCCCTTATAGCTGTATATGGCCATTGTTCACTTGCTTGGAGCGTCCAACCACTTTGAGCAAGTCTTAAGGAATCGAGGGAGGGTTCTGTTTTTACAGCTTATTAGTTCCTTAAAGTGGGCAATTTGGTTAACTTTGCTGATCCATATTTGAATGGAGGGGGTTGTTGTTTGTCGCCAGTATTGAGGGATTAGATGTGCAAACAAGTTATACTTTGAGGGTTTTATTCATATATGGTGATACAGTGATTGCTGGGGAGGTCAATAATCTGATGTAATCTTGAATCTGGGTTCATAGAGGCTGAATACTGGTACACTCCCAACAAATATGAAGGAAAGTACCATTGGTCAGTGGTAAAAAGGCGTCTGTGAGTACGGGGTCCTATACCCTCTTGTCAAAAGTTTATAGTGTTTTTCCTGTAGTTGAGTGCATAGGGAGAATCCATGAGACTGTGTCAACAAGAATTTCAGATCTTCAAGGGACTGTAATGGGGTCATCAGATTTCTGCCTGGTTTCTGCCTGAAATCATTGGAGAGAAAAACCTTTCTTGCAGGACTTTTCTCTCCACCCATTTTAAGCAGAATGGAGGATGGAGTCCCAAACACTAGTGTGAACAGACCCTCACTGTGCTACTAAAACACCCCTTCTACACTACAAGCTCCTTGTACTTTGTCAATTAGTCAAGTTAACATTTGCTGCAATGCTGCATTTAAGAGTCATTTTAAACTTTTCTATATTTATACATTTAGTAAAATATTAAGTTCCTAAACCACCACTAGTGATGGACACAGGACACTCTTTTTGTGTGTTCCTGCATATGTAGCAATACATCTTTACAAAGATGCGCCAGCCTTTGTAAAGATATATGATTGAATTAATACAGAATGTTAATCCTAAATACAACCTGGTGATAAACGATGAAGCAAGTTATTAAGAAGTGCTATTCTTCACTTAGGTCAACCCGTATTAAAACAAATACAGTAGAATAACCTGTCAGAGAGGATATGTGATATCATCAATTATGGATGTCTTGTGTTAGATCAGAAGAAACAGGACCAAACCATATAACTCTTCCCGGGAGTGTAGAAAAGAAGTAAAGATCCATGCTTACCCTCCGAAACCTTGATAATGATCCAGTAAGGGAATTGCAATAGGAGCAATTCCCCAGTAGATGCTGGTGAACCCTGGGGGGAGGGTCACAATAGACAGTGAGCCCTAAGTTGAATTCCCCCACTGTCCCTTCCGGTCCTATCCTAAGCAATAGATGGCAATGGGCCCTTCCCATATAAGTGACAACACAGAACGAAGACAAGACAAACAACAGCAAAGGGACGTCAGCTAACCAAGGGTCCGGTAACAGTCGAGCAATACAGTACAGAATAAAAATACAAGAGGATGGTCAAAAGGGTAAACCAGAGGTCAGTAATAAAATAGTAGCAGACAGAGGCGCTTAACAGGGACAAAAACTATGGACAGAGTCTCAATAGCCAGCATGGCTGTGAGGGCTAATGGCTAGAATATAGGAACCCAAAGACCCACCCTAGGCTTGATTGGTAGACAGGTTGTCAATAACACAGGCCAAACTAGAATTAACCATTTGATGATCAGAGAGAAACAATGTCCAGGAGATGGGTGTGGTAGAATTCAACTAAAGAGGAGAGGAATTAGAGCAGTATTCACACAGTGCGATGAAGAACTCTAAGCAAACAATCAAAATGAGCCTGCCACCTGCGCCGCAACGTGCGTGCGGAAGATGGTGCAGAGACCCGAACAGGCAGTTCCTTTATTAAGAGCCTTTGCACACAATGTGTTTTGGAACCCTCACTGGTCCCTTTCTCAAGTGTACAATAGGTCAGCATAACAAATAAAAGTCAAACACTGAACATATATAGACAAACATGTATAAGCCACTCCCAGTGGGTGTTACCCAGCCGGCCAATGTTCACATTATGTCAGAACCATAGAATTTAAACAAATACGCTCTGGTGGTTTGCTACGTGGGGTTTTGCTTGGCCGGTGGAGCGTTCCACTGACGATCAATTACTTATTTCCTGCAGGTTTTTCCAGGAACATGTGCAGATCATTAGTTAGATGCCAGGATGTCAAGAGATTGATATTATGGGTAAAATTATCTGCCTACTCTTAGGCTTAGTTTTTATAGATCAACTTACTAAGATACACTACCATTCTATGGTTCTGACACGATGTGAACATTGTCCAGTTGGGTAACACCCACTGGGAGTGGATTATACATGTTTGTCTATATATGAAATGCGTTGTGTGAAAAGGCTCTTAATAAAGGAACTTTATCAAGATTTCGTAGGGTAAGCGTGGATCTTTACTTCTTTCCTACACTCCCGGGAAGAGTTGTATGGTTTGGTCCTGCTTCTTGTGGTCTCTACATTTTTATGTGGTTGTGATCTGCTGCTCTTGTTCTCCATTCTATTATTATATGCCTATTGGGGTTCTGTGACTATATCACAATGTTCAAAGGTGATTATCCACCTATATGTGTTGATAGATGATCTCCTATGTTAAGTGATAATGCACCAGGTACCGTGCAGTGCTTTGTTTGTGTTTTCTTAGATCAGAACCTCAGTTAAATGAAACAGATGCTTGTCTAATAGCAAATTTGACATTTGAAAGTTGGTAAGAAATACTGTGATTGTCTATATTGCTAGATGCTTAGGAATTATTCATACACTTTGCTATAATTTTTGACTAACTATGGGTGGAATATCTTATTTTTAGAATTGCATACAGCGATTATTTATCATTAGTGTCCTATAGGCAATTGGGAAAACTTTGTGCACCGCTATTCAACATGTTCCTAATCACATATTCATTTACACTCACCGGCCACTTTATTAGGTACACCTGTCCAACTGCTCGTTAACACTTAATTTCTAATCAGCCAATCACATGGAGGTAACTCAGTGCATTTAGGCATGTAGACATGGTCAAGACAATCTCCTGCAGTTCAAACTGAGCATCAGTATGGGGAAGAAAGGTGATCTGAGTGCCTTTGAACGTGGCATGGTTGTTGGTGCCAGAAGGGCTGGTCTGAGTATTTCAGAAACTGCTGATCTACTGGGATTTTCACGCACAACCATCTCTAGGGTTTACAGAGAATGGTCCGAAAAAGAAAAAACATCCAGTGAGCGGCAGTTCTGTGGGCGGAAATGCGTTGTTGATGCCAGAGGTCAGAGGAGAATGGCCAGACTGGTTCGAGCTGATAGAAAGGCAACAGTGACTCAAATAGCCACCCGATACAACCAAGGTAGCCAGAAGAGCATCTCTGAACGCACAGTACGTCGAACTTTGAGGCAGATGGGCTACAGCAGCAGAAGACCACACCGGGTGCCACTCCTTTCAGCTAAGAACAGGAAACTGAGGCTACAATTTGCACAAGCTCATCGAAATTGGACAATTGAAGATTGGAAAAACGTTGCCTGGTCTGATGAGTCTCGATTTCTGCTGTGACATTCGGATGGTAGGGTCAGAATTTGGCGTCAACAACATGAAAGCATGGATCCATCCTGCCTTGTATCAACGGTTCAGGCTGGTGGTGGTGGTGTCATGGTGTGGGGAATATTTTCTTGGCACTCTTTGGGCCCCTTGGTACCAATTGAGCATCGTTGCAACGCCAAAGCCTACCTGAGTATTGTTGCTGACCATGTCCATCCCTTTATGACCACAATGTACCCAACATCTGATGGCTACTTTCATCAGGATAATGCGCCATGTCATAAAGCTGGAATCATCTCAGACTGGTTTCTTGAACATGACAATGTGTTCACTGTACTCCAATGGCCTCCACAGTCACCAGATCTCAATCCAATAGAGCATCTTTGGGATGTGGTGGAACGGGAGATTCACATCATGGATGTGCAGCCGACAAATCTGCGGCAACTGTGTGATGCCATCATGTCAATATGGACCAAAATCTCTGAGGAATGCTTCCAGCACCTTGTTGAATCTATGCCACGAAGAATTGAGGCAGTTCTGAAGGCAAAAGGGGGTCCAACCCGTTACTAGCATGGTGTACCTAATAAAGTGGCCGGTGAGTGTATATAACTTATGCAACAGTCCTGCTCCCTTATACCAACAATCTAAAACTGAGGTGAAGTTCTATTGTCATGTGTTTGAATTTAAAGGGAACCTGTCAGTTCTTTTTTCATCATGAATTGGCTCCATCATGTGCAGAATGAAGTAATTCCCTTTCACTGGTGTCCCTCTGTAATTTTTCTGGTGCAGTAAAGGGAAGTTATAAATGTCATAAACAGAGATGAGTGAAGTTTTAAAAAATTCAAATCTTTGCTGGATTTTGCAAATTTTTTTTTAATTCTACCCGAATCAATTTGCAGCAAATAGCATTGAAAAACAGCTATTTCCTGGCTACAGAGTCTGTACAGTGAATCAGTTTGACATGCACATGACTGGCTTCACTCTTAGAACCACTACACACTTCACTTATTTGGCCAGTTATGGGGCCAAAACTGACCAAATAATTCAAGTGTGAATTCAACCTTACATGCCAATTTTAGTGCCAGGTATAAACAACCGTGCAGAGGATCAAGATCCTACTGTAGTGTCAAAGAGCGCACTTCTTTGACACCTTTGTCTGCAGATTCCACACAGATGTCTACAGAACCTGTTCTAGTAAATACTTATACAAGTAGAGCCACCCTGATCATAGTGACATGGCGTCATAGTATTTACGTAGCAGCATCCTTAGGAGGCCATACAGTACCCAGTGGCAGAGTGTGGAGGTGGCAGTAGCCTTAGGAGGCCATACAGTGACCCAGTGGCAGAGTGAGCAGGTGGCAGCAGCGTGAGGAGGCCTTACAGTGACACAGATGCAAAGTGTAGTGGTTGCAGCAACCTAAGGAGGCCACACAGTGACCCAGTGGAGGAGGAAGAGGAGGGATGTGTTGCTTGCAAACCTGTATAATGTAATTTACATTTACTGTGCATATTATTTGATCTGCATTTATAATAGATTTTTACTAATTATAATTAATAATCTTTCATGGTAAACACAGATCTTATATCTACAGAAATACTTCATAGTGTCCTGTTCATTAAAAAAGTCAAAGCTCCCCACCAGCTTGTTGAAAGATACAGGAATTGAGAAGAAGAAACAGCAGGCAAACAGAGAGAGGGAGATGGGAAAAAACCCTTTATTCTACAAGTTCTCTTTTTCTTGTATGTATACCATGAGCATATCAGGTCACTCAACAATATGTTATCTCTATATTATGGCTATACCATGACTTATGTATCATCATGAAAATTGATGGCTATGCTTTATTGCACCTTTGGTTATGAGATTACATGATGAGACAAAAATTGAGCTCTTTGGCATTAACTCGGCGTGTTAGGAGGAAGAGAAATGCTGCCTATGACCCAAAGAACATTGTCCCCACTGTCAGGCATGGAGGTGGAAACATTATGTTCTGAGGGTGTTTCTCTGCTAAGGGCGCAGGACTTCTTCACTGCATCAATGGGAGAGTGGATAGAACCATGTACCATAAAATCCTGAGTAACCCACCTCCTTCCCTCCGCCAGGACATTAAAAATTGTCCGTGGATGGGACTTCCAGCAGGACAATGACTCAAAACATACAGCCAAGGTAACAAAGGAGTTGCTCAAAAATAAGCACATTAAGGTCATGGAGTGCCATAGCCAGTCTACAGACCTTAATCCCATAGAAAACTTATGGAGGGAACTGAAGCGCCGAGTTACCAAGCGACAGCCTCAAAATCTTAAAGTGATTCTATCATTAGAATACCCTTTTTAAACTAAATACACATAGCCTTAAGAAAGGCTATTCTTCTCTTACCTTTATTATTCTGATCCGGATTTATGTAAATTAGTTTTCTATCCAGTATTGTATAACCGTATTGTGATGCAGTTGACTCTGTCTTCTTCTCCCCCTCCTGCCTCTTCTGCTCTTCATCCAAAAGTGCCGACTGCGACTTTGAACGAAGAGAAGAGGAGCGCGAGAGAAGAGGCGGGAGGCAGAAAAGAAGACAGAAGCCGTTGCTGGACAGTTTTCAAGCAGCACTAGGGATGCCCCCAGTGCTGTTTGAGTGCAGGGGAAACCTCATTTAAATAAGGAAGAAAGAATATACTGTATTTCTCAGGAACAATGGCACGGATTAGAATAATAAAGGTAAGAGAAGAATAGCCTTTCTTAAGGCTACTCCATGGATGAAACTGATCCAGCAAAGGGAAGATATCAAAATAAGACTTAGCTTTTATTGATAGATGATTATAAAACAATATAAACGTGCATGGTTAAAGATAATGCGCCCGGCTGATGCGTTTCAGAAAACCTTCCTTAATCATAGCCCAAAACGTGTCAGCTGGGCACACTATCTGCTATTTCGCTCAAAGTCGGAGGGGCTTACATCCGTTCAAGGCTGATGAGGATCTGGAGTGGAGCATTATATCTTGGAGATTTCCTGGAAAGTAGGCTGAGTATAAATCATTTTTCCTTTCCCTTTCTAATGTTTCTTAAGGCGATTCCTATATGTATTAAAAAGGATATTCTAATGATAGAATCCCTTTAATGATCTAGAGATGATCAAAGGAGTGGACCAAAATTCCTCCTGACATGTACACAAACCTCATCATCAACTACAAAAAAGTCTGACTGCTGTGCGCACCAACAAGGGTTTTACCACCAAGTATTAGGTCTTGTTTGCCAGAGGAATGTGAATGGAATGTGAAAGGACACTAAGGGTTATTTTTTTTTTACATGTTTAAATAACCACAAAAATTTAAAATTTTGAAGAAAAAAAAATCTTTGAATCACAATAGTCTGACGCCTATAACTTTTTTATATTTTAATGTATGGATTTGTGTGGTTTATATATTTACCATGTTGGGGAATGTATGATATTCGATCACTTTTTGTTCAATTTTTTTAGGGAGGCAAAGCAGGAAGAAAATGCCAATTCAGCCATTTTGATTTTTCCTGCTATGACATTTACCATGTTGGACAAATGTTTTTATTTTAATAGTTTGGGCATCAGACATAGGGATGCCTAATGTCTTTATGTTTAATTGTTTTTATATATATACTGTATACATATATATATATATATATATATATGATCTAGGGAAAGGGGGTGATTAAAATTTTTAGGTTTTTCCTTTTTTCTTTTTTAAAGGTTTCTTATTTTTTAGCCACCCTATGGAGCTTCAGATTGCTTGTACCAAGGACTGCAATACTACTTTAACACAATTTCCACAGAGTTGGTGTTTCATACCAGCAGGGATGAACCTAGCCTCTCTGCTGCCTGAGGCAAACTATAGAATGACGCCAAAAAACTAAACAAAAAAATATATTCACAGAAATCGCATGAAAGAAAAAGAGAAAAAAGACGGCACTTCTATTTCCCAATGTGTACGTAGAAAGAAGGTATAACTACCACTTCGAATTATTGTCCGGATCGGAAGTACCAACTGACAGTGTAATGGTGGTGCTCAACAAACCCCAGAAAAACAGCAAAAACATATGTAGAAATAGAAGGGGATAGGGGTGGGCACTCATCAGTCAGTAGACGACATTTTCTTCTTATTAAAAGCAAGTGCTTTATTAGATAAATATAAAAAAAATCCTCAGGGAGGGAATGATAGCATTATCGGCAGAAAAATGGCAACAGCCGTTTTGCATTCAAACAAACGCGAAATGGCTGTTGCCATTTTTCTGCCAATAATGCTATAATTCCCTCCCTGAGGATTTTTTTTTATATTTATCTAATAAAGGACTTGCTTTCAATAAGAAGAAAATGTTGTCTACTGACTGGTGAGTGCCCACCCCTATCCCCTTCTATTTCTACAAAAAAATATATCCACCTATCTTTGGTGCTTCATGAGCCCCCCTAATTAAGTCATGTCCCATCATTGGAAGACTAAAAAAAATCCCCTTATTTGGCCCCCACATAGTATAAAACCACCTTTTTGGGGCCCTTACATGATATACTCCCTTATTTTGGCCCACCACATGATGCATTACCCCCTTTTTTTGCCCCTCCTTTTTTCTGGCCGCCTATGCGGTATAAGACCCCCTTTCTCCCCACATAGAGTAGCGGCTGATAATTTTTACTCACCTGTCCATTGCCCTGTCTTGGCCACCCACAGCTGCCACTACCAGGATGCACTGTAGCTGATTCTAAACAATGCTGGGAAGCTATGTCGTGACATAAGTGCAGCACCACCTAGAGAAGGCAGGGCAAGGCGGCATTAAATGGAGCATGGACAGGTGAGTAAAAAGTATCAGGAACTGCTTATTGCAATAACGCCTCATGGAAGGAGGGACCCTGCATACTAGGAAATCCATAAAAACTTTGATCCCACAGTTGACCATTCCGGATCAATGAACTGAGGAGATGGAGATGGAGCTTTGGAAGATGATGACTGGTCTTCAGTGGTCTGGAGGCCCCAGAGACGCAGCAGAGCCGTGGTCTGATGTGGAGTGTGACAGGTGACTACAGAACCATCTTTAGCGACAACCAAATGAACTAGAAAGCCTAACTTGTACGCCAGCTTGTGATCTCTTATAATCTGGGGGCAAAGTAAATTCCTTTCACTTAGCTTGTGTCACTGCTGATAAATCTGGGAAAGACCATCAAAAGTTTCAGGGAGGTCCAATTTTTTGCAGATTTTCTGTTGGAGAGCTCCTTTAACTTTAAAAAATGTATACAAGCCAAAGTGTCTCTCTGTACTGAGGTCACTCAGGCTTAGGTTTGAGTACTCTTTGGATCCTGTCCACCATTAGATTTAGCGAGGCAGAGTAGGGTAGTGTGGCCTTTATTAAAATAGTCCCCCAATTCATGGTCAGAGAATCCCCCTTTTTCAGACATTGTTCTGTCTAGAATGATCTTCCAAGTCATAAACTTTTTTTTTAAAACTTTGTGATATCATCATTGTGCGGTTGTGTGAAGTGGCAAGTGAAGCTCACCTAGAGTTTTAACGCCATTTTGCATTCTTAAACCTTTTCAGCTTTATTATTTCTAAATTACACAGCTTACAGGGACCAGTGGTCACAGGTGCATGGAAGAATCCAGCAAATAGTGTTATTGCTTTTGATTATATATGTCTGAATACCTAAAACACAGTTGTTATTTTTCTTGTATGAAAACAATTTTTATCTATCCAACTTTGGAACTTATTTATCTGAAATCAATGATAATGATTTTCTTAAACCTTTAACATTCCCAGTTCCTCAGTAAAAAAGATAATGACAACATTCTTGTCTGAAATGAAAAGTAGATGTCATCACTTTTCTCCACAAATATGAATTAAAGAAGTCCCTGCATGTGTTTACTGTCATGTCAGAGGTGTAAGATTCATAAGCCTCCCTGGTGTTGTCATTTTGCTTTTACACTAAGGGCTCGTTCACCTCTGCGCCCGATATCTGTCTGTCGGGTTTCTGTCTTCTGCAGACAGAAGACGGAAACCCAATAGACAGTGTCCGGCCGTTAGCGCCGGTGAGCGTTTTGTGCTCTCCGCGGCAAAACTGTTTTATTTTTAACCGGACACAAAGTCCTGCATGTCCAACTTTGTGTTAAAAAAAACGGTTTTGCCATGGAGAGCACAAAACGCTCACGGCTGGACAGTTTCCAAACCCATTCAAATCAATGGGTTTGAAAACTGACTGCAGGTTTCCGTCTCCTGCCCAGTTTCGGGCAGGAAACGGAAACCTGCATAGCGGAGGCCGGGGCGCAGGTGTGAACCCAGCCTGAGACTAGCCTTAGGACCAATTTTATGAGTGGCAAATAGACATGAGCAAACTGCTTTGACCTAAATATTATAAATGGTTAAGGAAGTTAAGGAAGCATAGCAAGAGAGGCAGATAATAGAGAGGAATAACTCAGCATCTTGTCTCCCTAGATGGCTTCAGACTTTTTCAGGCGGATAGAACACATGACAGCGGAAAAGAGGAGTGCACTTGAAATGACAATGAAAGAGAGTGCACTTTTGGAGCATTCTGTGGTTAAGGAACAAAAGTGCTGATGCAGGATATCAAACTATCAGCTGTGAGCATGAGATCTTATTACCTAGCAAGGAATTAGTTGCATATGTCCCCCACCTCCGTGAAAAGCTGATTCTGCCTGTTATGTCTACATGCTGTGCCCCCCTGCTCGTGTCTTCCATCGGCAGTCGGGCTGTATTATCATGTATTATCAACATCAATTCGCACAGAGAACTAAATGATCCTGAAGTTTTCTTTATTTTTAGTTGTTATGACTACTAGTATCTTTTTTTCTGCTATGAGCTTGTATGTGTTCTCTCTTGCGATGTACTACTGTACAATCCATGATGCTGTAACACAATGAATTTCCCCATGGTGGAACTATTAAAGGATTATCATATCTTAACGAAACCTAACAAATGGCGATTTATCTTGGAATAACTAAAATGGCTTGTGTCATATGTTTGAACAGGAAATAAAGAAGAAACAGGTGCATATGTCTCAAACTCTATCTCTTATGGCCAGGGCCGCACCTGTAAGCAAGGTGATGCGACGATCTCAGGCAGCACTTTTAGAGGGGGCGGCGCCCACGGGACTTTTTTTTTATTAAACCTATACATCATCAAAGGTCCTTTAACTTAAGTTAAATGACCTGTGATGATGTCATCAAAGGTCCTTTAGCTGATGTGCAATGCGGCATCTATCTAGTATCTAATACATAGATAGATGCCGAATTGCAAGTCAGCTAAAGGACCTGTGATGACATCATCACAGGTCCTTTAGTTCACTAGGCTATGAGGAGATTCTTTAGTCGGCGGAGCCACATGGGACACAGAAAGAGCAAGCTGCCGGATATGGAGAATGAAGGAGGTGAGAAGAGACAGTGTGTGTGAGGAAGAGGGGGGGACTGGGGGCAGATGTAGGGGGCAGTTAAACTGAAGCCAGATGGAGGGTGACATCAAACTGGGGGACAGCTGGAGGGGGACATTAAACTGGAGTCAACTGGATGAGGATATTTAACTGTGGGGTAGCTGGTGGGGGACATATCTGCCTCTAGTTGCCCCCAGTTTAATGTTCCCCTCCAGTTGCCACAGTTTAATGTCCCCCTCCAGCTGCCCCAGTTTAATGTCCCTCTCTGTTTGCTGCTAGTTTAAACTGGGGCACGAGGAGAGGGACTTAGTACTGTGGGACATTTGGAGGGGAATGTTATAATGTCACGGCATATAATGCTAGAGTGACTGTAGGAGCATTATACTTTGTGGGGGCACATGGAAAAATGGAGTCAGCGTAGTGGGTGGAGCTAGATTTGCTGTGCTGTGCATAGCAATCTAGAACCATTTCAATTTCTCATGTGGCCCCATAAGAAAATTAAACGCCCACCCTTGCCTAAACTAGTCCAGGACAGGTCCGCTGTGAAAACAAACCAAGTTAATGCCTGCGCTAAAACGTACACATCTTTTGCCAAGTGAAGAGGAGGCAGCGCGGGAGCAGCAACGGCAATGGATCACAAGGTAGGTAAGTAAATACTTTTTATTTTTATTCAATAGGCCGCCATAATAGTGGTTGCAGGGGGCCGCAGTGGGACACACATATATATATATATATATATATATATATATATATATATATATATATATGTATATAGGGGTTGGGTGCCTGGAGAAGTGAGAGTGAGGAGTCAAAGATGTCTGTGTTGCCAAACTTTACAGAGTCACGTCACAGCTGGAAGAAGTGGTCATGGCGGTCCTAAGGGAAGACATCTGGAAATGATCGAGCCTCTCCCTAATTCCATCCTGCACTGTGTTGATATGCATTTCAGATCAGTAATCAGGTACACCGTACAGTAGGACTAGCAAGGTAGGAGAAGCACATGCTTGTGCACATGCATGGCAGTAAGAAGCAAGGACTAAACAGTTAACTTGGTGGCTTAGCCTAATGGAATTAATAGTACACCAGGGTGACAATCAAAATTACATCAGTTATCAGCCAGAAGCAGCATCACCTCCCTCTTTTCTCCATATACTTCTGTGCGTGAGGTTGAGGATGGATGACAAAATCTATTAGTGATGAAACAATGACTGAAATGGAGGAGAAGAAATACAGTCTGATGAGTAGAAAAAGATACATTAAGAAGTCTGTTATATTCATCAGCAGTAATCATTTATGAATGAATAATGAATATATATATACAGTCCTATGAAAAAGTTTGGGCACCCCTATTAATCTTAATCATTTTTAGTTCTAAATATTTTGGTATTTGCAACAGCCATTTCAGTTTGATATATCTAATAACTGATGGACACAGTAATATTTCAGGATTGAAATGAGGTTTATTGTACTAACAGAAAATGCGCAATATGCATTAAACCAAAATTTGACCGGTGCAAAAGTATGGGCACCTCAACAGAAAAGTGACATTAATATTTAGTAGATCCTCCTTTTGCAAAGATAACAGCCTCTAGTCACTTCCTGTAGCTTTTAATCAGTTCCTGGATCCTGGATAAAGGTATTTTGGACAAACAATTCAAGTTCAGTTAAGTTAGATGGTCGCCGAGCATGGACAGCCCGCTTCAAATCATCCCACAGATGTTCAATGATATTCAGGTCTGGGGACTGGGATGGCCATTCCAGAACATTGTAATTGTTCCTCTGCATGAATGCCTGAGGATTTGGAGCGGTGTTTTGGATCATTGTCTTGCTGAAATATCCATCCCCGGCGTAACTTCAACTTCGTCACTGATTCTTGAACATTATTCTCAAGAATCTGCTGATACTGAGTGGAATCCATGCGACCCTCAACTTTAACAAGATTCCCGATGCCGGCATTGGTCACACAGCCCCAAAGCAAATTTTATTCCACCAAATTCCACCAATTCCACCAAATTTTACAGTGGGTAGCATGTGTTTTTCTTGGAATGCTGTTTCTTTTTGGACGCCATGCATAACGCCTTTTTTTTTATAACCAAACAACTCAATTTTTGTTTCCAAAATGAAGCTGCCTTGTCCAAATGTGCTTTTTCATACCTCAGGCAACTCTATTTGTGGCGTACGTGCAGAAACAGCTTCTTTCTCATCACTCTCCCATACAGCTTCTATTTGTGCAAAGTGCGCTGTATAGTTGACCGATGCACAGTGACACCATCTGCAGCAAGATGATGCTGCAGCTCTTTGGAGGTGGTCTGTGGATTGTCCTTGACTGTTCTCACCATTCTTCTTCTCTGCCTTTCTGATATTTTTCTTGGCCTGCCACTTCTGGGCTTAACAAGAACTGTCCCTGTGGTCTTCCATTTCCTTACTATGTTCCTCACAGTGGAAACTGACAGGTTAAATCTCTGAGACAACTTTTTGTATCCTTCCCCTGAACAACTATGTTGAACAATCTTTGTTTTCAGATCATTTGAGAGTTGTTTTGAGTAGCCCATGATGCCACTCTTCAGAGGAGATTCAAATAGGAGAACAACTTGCAATTGGCCACCTTAAATCCCTTTTCTTATGATTGGATACATCTGGCTATGAAGTTCAAAGCTCACTGAGGTTACAAAACCAATTTTGTGCTTCAGTAAGTCAGTAAAAAGTAGTTAGGGGAATTCAAATCAATAAAATGATAAGGGTGCCCATACTTTTGCACCGGTCAAATTTTGGTTTAATGCATATTGCACATTTTCTGTTAGTACAATAAACCTCATTTCAATCCTGAAATATTACTGTGTCCATCAGTTATTAGATATATCAAACTGAAATGGCTGTTGCAAACACCAAAATATTTAGAACAAAAAATGATTAAGATTAATAGGGGTGCCCAAACTTTTTCATAGGACTGTATATATATATATATATATATATATATATATATATATATATATATATATATATTTACTTTGTTTTAGGTTCCCCTTAAATTAGTTTGCCTTTTACCTTATTGGAAGAAAAATAAATTAGAGTATTTTTGCTATTGATTTTCTTAAATTCAAGATAAAAACTAAAAACACTGTAACGTAAATTTTCCACCTGAAAATACATAATGTATTGCTCTATTAAATGTAATTTATTAGCACCATCTGGTGGTTCATTTTACTCTAATGCATAAATGTACAATATAAGTGACCCTTCAAAGAAAGATTGATACTGCAAAATTTAAAGAAAAAGGAGTGAATGCAATAAAATGAATTTGCTGTTTTAGAAATATCATTAGAACCTTGAAGATGTGTGTACAGTTAATTAGACTGCTATACTGTATGAACCTATCAATAGCCATAATTTCCTTTCCATAAAACATTATCACTCTTGTACAGAAACAGAACCCATTGTCAGATACATTTACGGAAAACATTAATTTTAATCTACCTTGATTTCATTTTTGTATTGGAATTCAATATAGAGTATGACAAAGGCTTGGCTTGGTAGTTTTGTTGTTCACTTCACTTGTTTTTCATCAGAATTTTGATGTTTTGAGTATGTTGAGTTTATTCCGAAGTACATTTATAGGGATTCTATTCATTTGTTGTCTTCATTTCTTTTACTCAATGTGAAGTCTGTAAGACAGAATATAAATATATCAGTTAACACTTGAGGATATGAACTAACATCTACAGTAGTTACAGAACAGCAGTTTTTCATAAATATTTACTTTGAATTAATTTCACTTATAGTAGCTATTTATCTAATAGTAATGGTTTATATGCAAACCCATAGTGTGAGGATTCTCAATTCAGCTGCTATACCTTTGTCCAATTAGCAACTGAGGAGGCATATACGTATAAGACCCTCTCCCTACTGATCCAGGTTCCTGCTAATTTAGTTCTCTAGTTGAGTTGTGAACCTGATTGTGTGCATTGGAGCAGTAAAACAAATAAGCAAAACTCTTAAATATTTGTCAAAATGAAAGGTTAATCTGAAGTGGCTTGAATATCTGGGGAGTATATACTGTGTGTGGCCACTGTGGCGCATTATATTTGGGGGTCCTCAGGAGAGAATATAATGTTGTGTTGGGCCACTGTGGAGCATTACACTGGGTGGGACCCTCTGGGGAACATATTATATTGTGTAGGGCCAGTGTGGACGATTATACTGGGGGGAGGGCATTGTGTGGAGCCTACTATACTGTGTGTAACCTACTATACTAACTAATAAATAACTGTTAGCTGATGAGAAATAAACTATTAACACTTCTATTTTTGAAAGCATTATTACTTCTCAACATTTTTCCTGGATAAAACCTTTGCACAGTACTGTATATTTTAAGAGTTAACTGACAGGCCCTCTTTAATTCTCATAGGGTTCATGCACATACAGAGCCATTTATATACAACCTGCATGGCACTCCACCTTTCACCACCTCCATCAATTCAAATCCTTAGCATCTGTTAATAGTCACTGCTCCACTGACTCCAGTACAGTTGGAATTCTTTCCGTAGCTTCCAATATTTGTGAGCAACAAGTGCTGTTAATTTTGGTTCCTGATATGCTGTGTAAGCCATGTCAGAAGAGCAGTGTCAAAGTTTTAGTAAATTAAGTTATGCACGTCTCAAACATATTGGATTGTCTATTAGTGAAGTGCTTGTTGAAATGACAATCACCCTCAATTTTATGTATAACTTGACAGCACCATCAACCAGTGCGAAAAAGTGTAAAATTTATTTAACATACACTCACCGGCCACTTTATTAGGTACACCTGTCCAACTGCTCGTTAACACTTAATTTCTAATCAGCCAATCACATGGCGGCAACTCAGTGCATTTAGGCATGTAGACATGGTCAAGACAATCTCCTGCAGTTCAAACCGAGCATCAGTATGGGGAAGAAAGGTGATTTGAGTGCCTTTGAACGTGGCATGGTTGTTGGTGCCAGAAGGGCTGGTCTGAGTATTTCAGAAACTGCTGATCTACTGGGATTTTCACGCACAACCATCTCTAGGGTTTACAGAGAATGGTCCGAAAAAGATAAAACATCCAGTGAGCGGCAGTTCTGTGGGCGGAAATGCGTTGTTGATGTCAGAGGAGAATGGCCAGACTGGTTCGATCTGATAGAAAGGCAACAGTGACTCAAATAGCCACCCGTTACAACCACGGTAGCCAGAAGAGCATCTCTGAACGCACAGTACATCGAACTTTGAGGCAGATGGGCTACAGCAGCAGAAGACCACACCGGGTGCCACTCCTTTCAGCTAAGAACAGGAAACTGAGGCTACAATTTGCACAAGCTCATCGAAATTGGACAATTGAAGATTGGAAAAACGTTGCCTGGTCTGATGAGTCTCGATTTCTGCTGCGACATTCGGATGGTAGGGTCAGAATTTGGCGTCAACAACATGAAAGCATGGATCCATCCTGCCTTGTATCAACGGCTCAGGCTGGTGGTGGTGGTGTCATGGTGTGGGGAATATTTTCTTGGCACTCTTTGGGCCCCTTGGTACCAATTGAGCATCGTTGCAACGCCAAAGCCTACCTGAGTATTGTTGCTGACCATGTCCATCCCTTTATGACCACAATGTACCCAACATCTGATGGCTACTTTCAGCAGGATAATGCACCATGTCATAAAGCTGGAATCATCTCAGACTGGTTTCTTGAACATGACAATGAGTTCACTGTACTCCAATGGCCTCCACAGTCACCAGATCTCAATCCAATAGAGTATCTTTGGGATGTGGTGGAACGGGAGATTCGCATCATGGATGTGCAGCCGACAAATCTGCGGCAACTGTGTGATGCCATCATGTCAATATGGACCAAAATCTCTGAGGAATGCTTCCAGCACCTTGTTGAATCTATGCCACGAAGAATTGAGGCAGTTCTGAAGGCAAAAGGCGGTCCAACCCGTTACTAGCATGGTGTACCTAATAAAGTGGCCGGTGAGTATATATCCAATTGTTTCTCACAAAAACAGTTAGTATAGCAGTATCACAAGTGGTTAGTGTTGTAGTTAGTGGTAGACAGACATGTCCAAGCAGACATTTTGCTCCTAAATTGGACCTTTTTCAACACGATATCATGTCTTTATGAGATGATCTAATCATTACTGCCAGATCTAGGGGGTGCTGTTATGTATTTTCTACAGCCTGGGCGTTGGCCAGTGACCCCGCTCTGCTAGGAACCCACATACCTGATTGATTATGCCACAAATGTGAAGAGGTAAGACTATGTATTTAAAAATTAAAATTAAAATTAACAAAGCCCCAAAATGCCCCTTTCCTATATGAAATTAATGATATAAAAAACACAAAAAATTTATTAAAACAATACAAACTTGGTATTACCACGTCCATAACAAACCAAACAATAAACATGAAACATAATTTAACTTGCACAGTGAACATTAGGGGCAAAAAAAATGCTGGAATTTTTTTTTTTTCATCCTCATGCCTTACAAAAAATTCTATAAAAAGTGATCAAAAAGCCTTGTGTACCCCAAAATAGTATCAATAAAAGCAGAGGTTGTCCCACAAAAATTAAGCCCTAAAACAGCTGAAATTGAAAAACTGAAAATGTTATGCATCTCAGAAGATAGTGATGCATAAATAATTGATTTATGTCCCCAAAAATGTGTTCCTCAAATTTAGTAATGCATAAAAAATATATGAATTAGTTATCACTGTAATAGTACTGAACCAAAGAAAACACAAGACAAGACAACACAACACAGAAGAGGAGTCAGCAAGCCAAGGGTCAAAGCCAGAAAGACAAAGCAGTACCAAATCGAAATCCAAAAGAGTAGTAACAAGAAAAGCCAAGAGTTAGAAGTCAGTAAGTACATTACAATAGGAGCAAGGCCAAAGTCAGAGAGCAGAGTCACAATAGCAAGTAACCCTGTGTGAGCTGATGACCTGTTTATAGAAAGTCCAGAACCCACCTCAGGCTTGATTGGCAGATAGGCTGTTTATTTAAAAAGGCAAGGCTAAGAATAACTATTAGGGCCCATGCACACGGAGTAAACGCACGCTCATTTTTGCATAATACACGTGTAAAGAATACATGTCTAAAAATCAGACTCCCATTGACTTCAATGACAAATGACAAAAATGTGCGTCTTTTGCGCGTTTTTGCCGTTTTTTTACACGTGTAAAAAATGTCATTGAAGTCAATGGGAGTCATATTTTTACACGTGTGAAAATCAATTACATAGGAGAGGGAATAGGACAGTGTTCAGACAATACCAGAAGAACCTAAAACAAGGAATAATAACTGAACACGCCTCCTGTGCCACAGCAGACAAATGGAGGGTGGCACAGATGCCTGAACAGACATAGACGTTACAGAATGCCACTTAAATAATAGGAATTAGAGGAAAATAGTGTTGGATTTTCTGCACCCACTGCTCGACCAGAGTTATCAGCTCTATGTGGATAATGTCTGCAACCATCCCACTCATTCATTCATTATACCCCTTGATAAATTCCTTGAGGGGTCTAGTGTCCAAAACGTGGTCATTAGGGGAGGTTTCAACTGTTCTGGTACCTCAGAGGCTCAGCAAATTTAACATGGTGCCTGATCAAATTCTAGGAAAATTAGCCAACAGCAAGCCTTCCATTCTGTGCGTCCATACATTATTTTACATCCATTGTATGTATTGCATTGTATTTTCTCCTTTAACCCCTTGAGAATGTGTAAATCCTAGGGCTAAATCAATATATTAGTGACAGAGATTGAAAAGTATAAATTTCACCTCCATTTTGATTTAATTGCTGTTAAATGTTGAAAAGACTAAGAAACTTCTTAAACGCTGTTTTGAACTCTTTCAGTAGTGCACTTTTGAAAATGGAGTAATTTCTGGGTGCTTCTGGGCATGTTTATTAGGATGCATTCACACTGAGTTTTGTGACGCTGTTTTTGCCACAATAACTCAAGTAAAGAATCAGCGCTGAAAAACAGATTCCCATTGACTGCAATGGGTTCCGTTTTCCACGCAGTGCACATTGAACTCAATGGGAGTCTGTTTTTCAGCGCTGATTGTTTATTCGAGTTATTGTGGCAAAAACAGCATCACAAAACTCTGTGTGAATGCCCCCTAAGAGAAGCTTTTCAGGGCTCCTTCTGAACTGGTCCCTTTAAAAATGTGATTTGGAAATATTTTTGAAAATGTGGAAAATTACTGTTTGACTTGTAAGCTTTATAATATCTGAAAAAAAATTAATGGGTGTTTAAAGGTTGATGCCAACATAAAGCAGAGCTATGGTAAATTATATTTCTAAAGTAATTTGGAGAAGTATGACTATATGAAAGGCTTGAAATTTTGAAGTTCGAGAACTTCATTTTTTCCCAATTTCCACAAAATTTCTATTCTTTCATAATTAAAGAAAAAACATATCGACCAAAATTTCCCACTGACACAAAATACATTGTGTCACAAAAAAAAGGGGTGGTTCAGGATATATATATATATATATATATATATATATATATATATATATATATTTTATTTTACTTTAAGTCAGGAAAGGTGAAAAAAAAACAAAAAACATGCGCAGTTGGCTCTGCCCTGGCCCGATGCCTAAGCAGAGTGGATGCAGAGCCGGAAGAGGACGCGGGGACACTGCGCAGGGAGAAGACTACTAAAGGTAAGGGAAGAACCAGCGTTGATTGGCAATGTATAGCATTCTGCCAATCAACGCTGGTTCTGCATCGAATCTTAAAGGGGCTCTATCAGCAAAATCATGCTGATAGAGCCCCACATATGCGTGAATAGCCTTTAAAAAAGGCTATTCAGGCACCGTAAAAGTTATATTAAACTACCCCCCCCCCCCCCCGTTTTAAAATAAAACCCTAAAAAAGAATGTTATCTACTTACCGAACGTGCACGCTGGGCGGGCATTCAGGGTGCGCCGTCTTCTTCATCCACGCCTCTTCTTCCTCTGATGTCCTCTGGTCCCTTCCTCCTCCGGCGCTCGTGAGCGGACACTGATATAAAAAAAAATGGCCTGGGCGCCTGCGCAGTAGTCGTAGTAGCAACTGCATGCTACTGCGCATGCGCCCAGGCCATTTTTTTATATAAGTGTCCGCTCGCGAGCGCCGGAGGAGGACAGGACCCGAGGACATCGGAGGAAGAAGAGGCGTGGATGAAGAAGAAGACACACCCTGAATGCCCGCCCACAGTGCACGATGCATAAGTAGATATCATTCTTTTTTAGGGTTTTATTTTAAAACGGGGGGGTAGTTTAATATAACATTTACGGTGCCTGAATAGCCTTTTTAAAAGCTATTCACGCATATGTGGGGCTCTATCAGCATGATTTTGCTGATAGAGCTCCTTTAACTTCGAACAGCTAGTAGTATTCGATCGAGTACGAGTATTTCGAATACCGTAGTATTCGATCGAATACCTACTCGATCGAGTACTACTCGCTCATCTCTATTTATTACATATATAAATCATGTACATATGTTACATACAGTATAAAAAGGTAGCAAAAATACTGCATAACCAAAGGAAACCAATAATATGCTATGACAGACAAAATATCAAGACTTATATCGACCATGGGCATCTTCTCCAAAATCGCACAATGCTTTGGTTTGCAGTATATGCTACCTTTTTATATTGTATATACCCGTAATATAGGTACATAATTTGGTATATCTTTTTACTATATATTTTCCAGAAAAACAGATTTATCATATATTTGCAATTCGACCTGGGAGGGCATCTCATTGTTTCTCCCATCCCATACAGAAAAAGGATTTCTTATGTGTCATGGTCTGGGTGTATCTTGGTGTGAAGAGTGTAGATTTGGTTGCACAGATATGTTCAAGTTAGATAATACAGATAATTCTTATTATATTATAAAATTGGGAAACCTTTTCACAGGTTAACTAAGGAGACAGTTACTTTTTGGCAAATACATTATTCAGTTTGGATATTTTGAGAAACTAGCTTGAGAAAGATTGGTCTTAGAGGCGTAGACATAGCCATGAACTTTCCCAAATCACTCTCAGCTCTTACACTAGTAAGCTTTTGCCAGTTCACGCACATGGATACTTTATAATTACTATATTTAATGTATCAGTAAGTCCTTCTGGTGCGCTCAGGATTATTGAATTTTGATTTTTCACACAGTAAAAAACTGATTTTTCTAAATGAATTACGACTTTTTTAAAGCTTTATATATTCAATTGAGTTTTCTATGTGGTTTGTTGATTGCAGTAATTTTAAGATACATTTTACTACTTTAGATTTCAGAAAACATCTTGTTGACTTACTAATGCAATCACTGAAACAACAGGGGAAATAAAACATAGCAATGAATTAATCCAGTACATAAGGCGGTAATAACAATATTACTTTAACAACCAGCCTTTCTAGTCCAGAGTTTTAAAATGTCTCAAACGTACTTTGCTTGTGAAAAGGATAAAAAACAATCATTATTTCTGTTGCATTTGCTACAGTGCATTTATGAGGGGTGTTCAATAAGTTACTATCTGAATTTGAAAACAACATTTTCTGAGAATATTGAACATTTCAGTGTAATCCCCCTTGACTTCAACACAATTATTCTTCTTCGCCTCTAGTGATTGGATGCCCTTAGAATAGAAGGAGGCCCGGGGGCGTGGCTAGCCGCGTATGAGAGCGGACGCATCTCCCGGAGCTCTCCGTGTTCTCGCTCTCCATCCTGAGTTTACCGGAGCCATCTTGCTGCACATACCCTGGGCTGCCCTGAGGCTCTCCCCCAAGCCTCCGTCTGCCGTATCTGGGCGCCGTCTGTTGGGTATTGCGTGGTACCGGGCGGTTGAAAATACTGCGGCCTGCTGCACTGCCCAAGTCTGGCCGCCATCTTGGCCTTGCGGCCTACCCGGCTAGTTCAACCCTGCGCTGATTACATCGGCTTACCTGCCGGACCGTCCGGTCCCTCTTCATCCCGGTGGAGATCCTCTGGTGCCTCCTGGTGTCCTCCGCCTGCCGGTCTCCTCGTCTGCAGCGCTGCCTCCTCTTCGTAACGCTGCGGCCGCCATCTTGGATTTGCGGCCTACATCCCGGCTGGCTTCCCTGTGGGTGGCTGCCTCCAGTGGATCCTGCCTGCTGCTCTGCGGTGACTCCTGGCTCGGCGCGGTCCTCTGGTGTCCCTCCTCTGGTCTTCCTGGTCCTCCTACAGCGTCTGTGGGGGTCTGCAGCTTGCTGCTCCCTGAAGGCTTCACTGTGTTAGGCCCTTGCTCTACCTGCTGCCTGGCCTCCCTGCATTGCCTGAAGTGGAGACACCTCACCCCCCCCCCCCCCCCTGCTGTTTGGCTCCCATCCTGACACTCTCTACTGGGACATTCTGCTAACTCTGAGTACTCCCTGCTGGGGTTTTTTGGACTTTTTTACCCTCTTCAGAGACCTTTCTAGCAGGGAATTTTTTTTTGCCGTGGACTGCAGTGGTGTGAAGGGAGTGCTGAGCCCCTATTCCACCATCAGGGGGGGCTCCTCACCTTCCTCCACTTGCTGTGTGTGTTGTATGCTCTGCAGTATATCCCCAGGGAACTAGCACTTCTCCCACTGCTCTATTGGCACCTCACGGGTACCGGGTTTGATTATGGAACTGTGTGACCGCCTCATGTAAGGCCTGGTGATACTGCGAGTGTACCTTCATTACCTTCTATGGTCGCTTCTCATTGTGATATGTCCAGAAGACGTCCTAACACCTCTACTGCTCCTTCCCGCACGCCGGGCCGCTCTCTTACTCACTCACCGTCAATCTCTACCTTCCTGTCCCGATCTGGAACCTCGGCTACTGGGTCTGGCACTGATGACATGGCTCCTCCATCTCCTCCGCTTCGTCAATCGCAGCCACCTCCTTCAATGTCTGTCACCCCCCCTGGACATGACATGCAATCCTTGCGTTCAGCCTCCCTGCCCTGCTCGGCAGCTCATATTGCCTCTGCGGACTTTCAGCTACTTCGGGACCTTATTCAAGCTCTGCCCACTAAACAGGACCTGGATGCTGTAGTTTCCCGAATGTAACAATCCCAGGCACAGGCCCTCGGTGCGATCCAGTCTGATGTGTCTCAACTTACTACTAGGGCTGACGCTACTGATCAAACACTGTCCTCTTTGGAACAACGCCTGTCTGCAGTGGAGAGCAATCAAACCCACTCTGAGGCCCGCCTTCAACAAATTGCTTTGCTCCTGGATGACCAGGAGAACCGGGGTCGCAGAAATAATATTCGATTACGAGGAGTGCCAGAAAAAGGCCCTCAGGATGATCTGATCAGCCATATTAATACCATTTTCAATATGGCGACTCAACGCCCGCTGGATGCTACCTTCATGATGGACCGTGTGCATAGAGTCCAACGTTCTGGCCCGCTTGACTCTACTAACCCTAGAGATGTTCTGTGTAGACTACATTACTTCACGGACAAGGAGCACATCCTGAAGTGTGCCTGGGATATGGGATCGGTGCCTTTTGAGAATGCCTCTGTCAAGCTCTACCCAGACGTCTCATCCCGCACATTAGCTATGCGCCGTGCTCTTCAGCCGGTGTTGACTCTGATTAAGGACTGTAGAGGTTCCTATAGGTGGGGTCATCCCTTCCATTTGATTGTTCGTGTTGGCTCGTCTTCGATTGTTGTCCGTTCCCCGGCGGACTTGCCTGATTTGTTTGCCTCCCTGGATGTGCGCCCTGTCTCAGTTCCGAACTGGCTTGCTCTGGATTCCTCCCACCCTACTATATCCAGGCGCGGCCGCGGTTCCAGGCGTTCTTCTTCGGCTGCTTCCAGAGAGAGACCTAGGCGAAACTCATCTCCACGACGTCTTCCAATACCGGATCCGCCTGGGTCTCCGCTCCATCAACCAGATCTCTCAGCTCAGCTTCCCATTGAAGCATGATCCCTCATGCCACCGGTCTTTGATCTGCCCACAGGACAGTGTTGATATCCTTTTATGTTGAGTGGTCTTGGACTTGTTTCACGGTTGGTGGACATTTTCACTATGTTTATTTTATTTTGTTCTGTGACTACTCTGTTCCTCTTGATCCTGTGCCTGCTGGGCTTTATAGATGGCCCTTGTTGTTGATATTGCTGTGTTTTTATACAATGTTGTTATTTGGACCTTAGAGTCACTTTGTAGCCCTGTGCTTCCTATCCCTATACATTTTGTTGGGGGTGGGGGCATAGGGTCTTCCTTACCAGGTACACTCGTGGTGCTTGCGGGCCCACTTCTCCCCCCCAATCTTTTCTTACTCCCTCACTCCTTCCTGTCTGTTGTTGTGCCCCTGGCCCATTTGTCTAGGGGTAGTTAGATTTGTTCTACTCTTGGTTCTTTTTCCCTTTCCTTTCTCCCCCCCCCCTCTTTCTTTACTGCTCTCCTTCCTCTACCCTGTTACTTTCCTCTCTTTTTTTCTTTCCCTCCCCCTTTACCCTCTTCAATTCTTCGCCCTCTGCCCTCCCTCCCCCTTTTTTTTTTTTTTTCCTCTGCTCCTAGGGTGTGAGCTGGGAAAGCCCGTCTCCCTCCATGCCTCCTCTTGATCGCCTTTCCTCCATCACCGTTGGCTCCCTCAGTGTGAGAGGCCTTCATAGTCCAGAGAAGCGCTCCGTACTCTTCAATCTGCTCAAAGGTAAGCGCCTTCATGTTGTATTTTTGCAGGAAACTCACCATTGCTCTACCAAGCCATACAAGTTGACTAATGCTTGGTTTCCTCATGCATATCATAGCTCTTCTCCTGACCCGAAATCCAGAGGGACTAGTATCTTGATTTCTCGCTCCCTGCCTTGCGAACATTTGGAGACTCGCACTGATTCTGAGGGGAGACTTGTTATGGTAAAGGGTCGTATCTCCTCTCAACTTTTTACTTTTGTTTCTTTGTATTTACCTAACTCGGGACAGGGTCGTGCCCTTAGTTCTTACTTAGGGCTGTTGGACGGCTTTGTGGAGGGCTTCCTGGTGGCGGGGGGTGATCTTAATCTGGTCCTGGACCCTTCATTGGACTCTTCTGCTGGCGTCTCTTCTCACCCTTACTCGCTCATCAGGAGGGTTAAGAGGGACCTTCATTCCCACCAGCTTGTGGACTCCTGGAGGTTACTCCACCCATTGGATAGGGATTACTCCTATTACTCTCCGGTCCATCACCGATAGTCTCGTATTGACTACCTCTTTATCCGTCACCAACATCTCCATTCTTTGTTGGCTGCGGAAGTCGACAACATTACTTTCTCCGACCATGCTTTAGTTACTTTGTCTGTTTCCTTGTCCTCTCCTATTCCCTTCCAGCGTCAGTGGAAGCTTAACGCATCACTTCTTGATGACGTTACCATCCTGGATGACATTAAGACCCGTTTGGGGGAATACTTTGAGAGGGAGGAATTGTCGGGGATTGCTCCTCCTATGGTGTGGGAGGCTCACAAATGTTTTATCCGGGGTATCCTGTTGCAACATGGTTCCCACTTAAACAAGGAACGCCGGGCTTGTATTGACTCTCTGCTGCAGCGGATCCGCTCGTTGGAACTCCTTCATAAGCGCCAAATCACTCCTGATGTTTATTCCCAGCTTGCCAGCGCCCGAGAAGAATTGCGTACGCTCGTCACTGATAGGGTGAAGGGTACTCTAGCTAAATGCAGACGTCATTTTTATGAGTTTGGAAATAAGAGCGGGCGTTCCCTAGCTAGGGCCCTTCGGGTTCAGCAGTCCTCCACCTACGTTCCATGCATCGGTTCCGCCCAGGGTACTCGATCACACATGCCCCTTGATATTGCGGCTGCCTTTCGGGACTACTATGCCTCTTTGTATTCTGTAGACAAGTTGCCACTAGCCGAAAAAAGAAGCAACATGACCTTTTTTGAGGTGGATTTCGCCTCAGGAAGTCAATAGAAGTGAATGGGAGGCGGAAACCTCGTCACGGTTTTTTGCCAAAAAACGTGTTGCGGTTTTTGGCAAAAACCGCAACATATTTTTCTACAGTGCATTCACTGTCTGGCAAAAACTGACTGGCATTTTCTGAAGCAAAAACCGCTCCAGAAAACGCTCAAAAAAACACTTCAAGGTCCAAAAACCACTTCCTAATTAGGAAGCGTTTTTTTTCCAGACCAAATTTCGCCACACGTAATTCACTTGTGAACTTAGCCTTATGTTTCCATTGTATGGACTCTTGTTTGGTCTCAGGCTCATGGCAGTGGACCCATGTTTTATCACGGTAACTACCTGAATAGAAGTCTCCTGGATTTTTTTTAAGGCTGTCTAAATTCTGTTGGCAAAATAGCTGGTGACTTGTTATTTTCTCAGATGTCACCATTTGTGGGAGCCACCGAGAACTGACCTTTACCATCATCAAAATGTTAATTATACTGGAAACTGAAATGCCTAATTCATAAGCTATAACACTGACTTTGAAACCCAACAATCTTCCAAAATCATGGCCTCCATTTTACGGCACATTTCCTCTGAAGATGCTTCGACAGGTGATCCTAAACAGAGGTCATCTTCAATTGATTTGATGCCTTATTTAAAGTGCTTGTCCCAAAATTTTACTTGATTCCTTACTTGACATGACCTACACATTATAGTAAAACTAAAAAAAAAAAAGAAAGTATAATTAATGTGAATTAGAAAGTTGAAGGAGGGGGGGGGGATGGGAGGCTTAGTGTGAAAATATGAATTTATCCCGGACAACCCTTTTAACTGGTAGCAGTTAACTCCAATTTGGTTAAACACTTAATTGTGAATAAAACCAGTGCCACATAATATAACAGCTTGTAACAAAAACCTCATAGACTTGTCCCAAAATGGGTAACTGCTTTCAGACAAAAATTATATAAATGTTACACTGTGTTACTTGAGAGCTACTGAATAAACAGTTGAAGCCCTCTTTAAGGGGGCATTCACACTTGCACCCCTGTGTGCCCTGTGTCAGTCCATCAGGTTTCCGTCCTCAGCCCTGGAGAAACTGGACAGGGAACGGCTACCTGATGGTCAGTTTTAAAACCCATTCATTTGAATGTATTTTAAAGCAAACCTCCAGTGTCCGCTTGCAGCCTCTCCGCAGGAAAACCTTTTTTTTTTTTGGCCGGACACAAAGTCGAACATGCAGGACTTTGTGTTCATCCAAAAAATCCAGATTCCCCAGAGAGTGGCTGCAGGCGGACCCCAGCGATTTTGCTTTTAAAATCCATTTAAATGAATGGGTTTTATAACTGACTACCGGCAAGCCATCCCCTGACCAGTTTTGCCAGGACTGAGGATGGAAACCCAGCAGAATAACAAAGGATGCAAGAGTGAACACCCCCTTACTTGACTTATTTCAGTCACTTTCAATAACTTTTGTAGTGTGATGTTGTGTTTTAGTGTAATGTTAGAGTCCTACATGTGTATTTGTGTAGTGGCACACAATAGCCTAGCAATTACTGTACAGTATATCAATTCTTTACTGTATACTTATTGGCACTATTTTCTACTAGTAGAGATGAGCGAACACTAAAATGTCTGAGGTTCGAAATCCAATTCGAACAGCCGCACACTGTTCGACTGTTCGAATGGATTTTGAACCCCATTATAGTCTATGGGGGGAAATGCTCGTTTCAGGGGTAGGCAACATTCGATAAAATTATATTTACCAAGTCCACGAGTGACGGTCAGGGTGGATTCTCCTTGAAGTCTTCTCCCAGAGCAGCGTCCCCGCGTCTTTTTCCGGCTGGAATTCACTCTGCCTAGGAATCAGGGGCCTAGGCAGAGCCGACTGCGCATGCAAGGGCATGCCCGCGCATGCGCAGTCGGCTCTGCCTAGGCTGGATGCCTAGGCAGAGTGAATTCCAGCCGGAAGACGCCGCGGGGGCTCTGCACGGAGAAGACTTCTAAAGGTAAGAAAAGAACCAGTGTTGATTGGCAGAATGTATAGCATTCTGACAATCAACGCTAGTTCTGCATCGAACCTTAAACTTCGAACAGCGAGTACGAGTATTTCGAATACTGTAGTATTCGATCGAACACCTACTCGATCGAACACTACTCGCTCATCTCTATCTACTAGCAATTTCACAGAGAGAAAGCCCTGGTGTCATAATAACACTGTTGCAAAGCCTTGTGAAAGAAGGTTGGATCTAAACCAGTAACAAAGGCTAATCAAGTATTAGCAACTGATCTGTAAGTAAAGATGGATGTTCCTTTAGGACATTGCACTTATAATAAGGTCTGTTTTACTTGATGATGCTATTAGGCTAATTGTTCTGTAAAAATCAGACTTTTTCACCTACTTTCTACAAAACTAATCAACTATTGCCATCAGCACTAGGTTTTATTCTTGTATACAGTGTAATAATTCTCTGCTTTCTGAAGGGTCTCCAGTGAGTTCACTTCTAAAGATTGCTGGGGGTGTTAATTAAATTTATTACACACCATCTCAGCTTCATAGAGGAGTGAAAATCTAATAAAAACATGATCAGCAAAAATGGGGAAAAATAGCGAAAATAGAAAAGAAATTTGCCACTTGGCTTCATCTTACTGCTTGGTTGTCTCCTTTGAAAGTGCTATGCCCAGGGCTCAGATATTTTGTATGAAAAAGAAAGGCATTTCCCATGATAGTTCTGGAGCAAACACAGGTTTTGTTATTGCTGACTTTCCACAGGGATTAGAGGGAATCCGCAGAGGGATAACTGTATCTCCATTTATTTATGTTACTTCTTGTCTTTTATATAACCTTGTTAGTTGCTACTATGCTTATGCAAAATGCTAGATTTGGGATACAAAACATTAAACGTCAGTGTACTATGAAGTATAAGCCTTGAAATAGTCTATTCCTTGGACAAAGAGTGTGAGAACTTCTTAAGCCCAAATCATAGGAGTAATAAATTGAGCATTTCTGTGGCTCCCCCCATCTAACATGCTTTACACATTTTCGTAAGTGTGGCCTACTTAGCAAGGCAGCAGGCATCTTTATTGAAGGGCACATGTGACGGTGGTCACAGTGTTGTGACTGGGATTCAGATCTTTTTTTAGGATTTGCTTAGTTTTCACCTGTTGATCAACTCGGCTAGACTCACAATGAGGCTGAAACTCCACCCATGACCACCTCAAAATGACCGGGATAACAGCAGACTGTGCATGTTTAGTGCCATTTTGTGGTGGTCTCGTATAAGATGAGGAGTGAAGAGGAGGAAACGCAGAAGACAACGGCATTGGAATGTAAACGCTGTGCTCTGAGCACAAGGGGAATGCCCCCTGTACTTTCTGATCACAAATACCATAATGAAGAAAAGTAGAAAAGTTAAAAAATGGCGACATGGACCTCCAAAATAAAGGTAAGAGATGAATAGCCGCTCTAAAGGCTATTCCGACATGCTTTTAGATTAAGAACCGTTTTTTAATGATAGAATCCCTTTAAAGGGTGCTACATTTAGCACATTGCAAAATCATGAGTTTAGAAAAACTGATTAACTTACACTTACACTGGGATAATGGCAAGAGCAATACTATTACATTAATTTTTCTAAACAATTTTTGTTGTTGTTTTTGTCTCTTTCTGAACTGAAAACATGTTTCTCAATTTACAACACCTTTACGTTGTGTGACTACTTTAAAATCAACGTTTTCGGCCTATCTGGCCTTCGTCAGACTCTACAAAATAAACATATCATGCCATAAATAAACAGTGAGTACTCCACCATAACACATTGTGTACCCTATACAAGTTACTAACAAATGGCTGTACAACATATACATATATATACACGTATATCCGAGCATCACAGGTCTTATTGAAGTTTACAGAAGTAGAGGTGGACATCCCATGGAGAAATCCTGGAATATGCAAACTCATGTCGCAAAAATAATAATCAATTCGCTTATAGTAGTCGCCAAGGTCCTTGGTCACACCAAAATTAGATGAATGTAGTGGAACGGATTAAGAGATAGTGTCCCTTAGATACCAAAGAAGATGAGGGAGAAGAAGTCTTCAGACTATTTCAAGATATAAAAACACCCCTGTAATTAAAAAGCACCAGGAAGTGGTTAAAGGGCGCATATAACGTACCAATATAGTCTATAGCGTGTTCGCATAGATGGAGAAGTCTCCAAGAGATGTAAAGACCTGTTGGTAAATGTAGATCATGTCATATAGGATGTGTCATAATCTAGTACTATCTCAATGCACAAGTGAGTCGGATGCTTACCCTCAAAATGATGTTAGTGGTAGTAGGCTGTCAGTGGTTCCGTGTGGACCCCCAAGTAGTTTCATGGCACAAGAACTGAGAATAAATCTAAGATAAGTGGGGCTGGCGTATATAGGTAATCCGTTTGCTTGAGAAAAACTTAAATGTACAAATAGCTCACCCATAATGACGAGTATAGGAATGTTCTATAAGGTCTATGACCAGTCAGCTGGCGTATCAAGAGTTTGATATATAGAGGTGGCCTTCAAAAAGGGTTAATAGCATTGGTGGTGCAGGGTTCCCTGTAGGGAGAGTTGAAGCAATGAGGATAGTTCAGTGGTTGGCAGTAGTCGGCAATAGTTAGTATGAGGTAGACATTCAGGTCCTGGCTCACCTTGATCTGAGGTCCGGGGTGCGTCCTCTCTCATTGGTGGTGTGGCAGGGACTAGGGCCGGTCAGCGCTTTATCCCGCGCTGAGCCGACCCAATGTGACGTCACGGCGCATGCGCGTCGTGCGTCATGACGTCACACTCGGAGCACGTATCATCCAAGTAGATGATCGTGCTGCCGGCCGGACGATGGGAGCGGTCACGTGTGTAAGTGCTTCACACGTGACTGCGTTGCCCAGGTAACTAGGCGGAGAGCCGCCTTCACTCTGAGATGTCAATAGTGGTGATTGTCTGCGTCTGAGAAAGGGGGCGGTGGGTCATAACGGAAAATAATATGGATGTATTATGTGTGATGAGGCTGTCAATGTCCTGATGTGGATAACTGTATCTACGGTGTTATAAAAGTGTAGATGAATTAGATGTGTTTATGACAACGTGTCATGTGTCTAAAGTGGAGCAAGCTAGACCTGAAATAGGAAACAGACAATGATGGAATATGAAAAGAAGTGTGAGTGGATAGGATATAAACAAAGGGGATTTGAAGATGTAAGATGAAGTAGCATGAAAATAGAGGGACAGAGGAGGGAATGATAATAGTGGTGTCAGATTACCATGGACCAAGGATACCTTTGAACGACGTCACATGCTTCTTCTATTGTCGATTCTGAAAAACATGGGAAATGATGTTAAAATGGCGGTTCCAAGTTTATAAAAAAGCTGCTATGTCGTATTCCCTATTCATTCCCAAGGGTTCCATTGTTTGTAGGGTGTAGATCCAATATGCCTCTCTCCTTTTGAGGAGGCGTATCCTGTCACCCCCTCTTCTGGGCGCGTCCACCTGCTCCAGTACTTGAAACCTCAACTGGGCAATATTATGATTTTGGTTATGGAAGTGGGCCGGTACTGGCAAGTGTAGTAATTGGCAGCGAATATTAGATTTATGTTGGCGTATGCGGTCCCGCACACGCTGGGTGGTTTCCCCAACGTATGCGAGACCGCACGGGCACTTAATCAAGTACACCACATACGTGGACTCACAGGTGAAATAACCTGGAGAGTTGAAGACACGCCCAGAGAGGGGGTGGTAAATCCTATCCCCCCTCAAAATATTGGAGCATTGGAGACATCCCAGGCAAGGGAAGGTGCCTCTCCTGGGTGTATCCAAAAATGTTTGTCTCGATACCCTCTGATTTGAACCAAGATCAGCTTTTACAATGGTATCGCGTATGTTTCTAGGACGTTTGTAGCATGGCATGAAGCCATTCTGGAATTCCTCTACATCTGGGAAGGATTTCCTCAGGATATCCCAATGTTTGCGGATAATATGGTGTATCCTATAGCTGAAGGGATGGTATGTGTGGACAAATGGTATTCGTTTTGATCTGACCCTCTCAGTTGTGCTTGTTGGATTGGGCTGGAAATTCTCCAGAACAGATTGCGGATAGCCCCGCTCGCTGAACTTAAGACGCATTTCCTCTAGTCTAGAGGCGCGTTTTAATGGGTCCCCGACTATGCGATGTACCCTCGTAAACTGAGATTTGGGGAGGGATTTTTTTGTCGCTGTGGGATGAAAACTGGAATAGTGAAGGAGACTATTTCTATCTGTGTCCTTAACAAACAGATCTGTGTGTAGGTAACCTTCATCATTCTTGTTGATAAGTGTGTCGAGGAAACTAATGGACTCTTCACTGTATGTTATGTTTATGTCGTCTATAAATCTTTTCCATAGGCGACAGTGGGATTGGAAGAGAGGAAATGGATATATCCAAGTCTCTTCGAAGTATAGACGACATCTTCTGTCTATGGACTGGTGGTTTAGATTCTCTGCTGAACTTTAGGGACTACATCAATAATATCTGGCCAGAATTACAATTCACACTAACATACAGTGAAGAGTCCATTAGTTTCCTCGACACACTTATCAACAAGAATGATGAAGGTTACCTACACACAGATCTGTTTGTTAAGGACACAGATAGAAATAGTCTCCTTCACTATTCCAGTTTTCATCCCACAGCGACAAAAAAATCCCTCCCCAAATCTCAGTTTACGAGGGTACATCGCATAGTCGGGGACCCATTAAAACGCGCCTCTAGACTAGAGGAAATGCGTCTTAAGTTCAGCGAGCGGGGCTATCCGCAATCTGTTCTGGAGAATTTCCAGCCCAATCCAACAAGCACAACTGAGAGGGTCAGATCAAAACGAATACCATTTGTCCACACATACCATCCCTTCAGCTATAGGATACACCATATTATCCGCAAACATTGGGATATCCTGAGGAAATCCTTCCCAGATGTAGAGGAATTCCAGAATGGCTTCATGCCATGCTACAAACGTCCTAGAAACATACGCGATACCATTGTAAAAGCTGATCTTGGTTCAAATCAGAGGGTATCGAGACAAACATTTTTGGATACACCCAGGAGAGGCACCTTCCCTTGCCTGGGATGTCTCCAATGCTCCAATATTTTGAGGGGGGATAGGATTTACCACCCCCTCTCTGGGCGTGTCTTCAACTCTCCAGGTTATTTCACCTGTGAGTCCACGTATGTGGTGTACTTGATTAAGTGCCCGTGCGGTCTCGCATACGTTGGGGAAACCACCCAGCGTGTGCGGGACCGCATACGCCAACATAAATCTAATATTCGCTGCCAATTACTACACTTGCCAGTACCGGCCCACTTCCATAACCAAAATCATAATATTGCCCAGTTGAGGTTTCAAGTACTGGAGCAGGTGGACGCGCCCAGAAGAGGGGGTGACAGGATACGCCTCCTCAAAAGGAGAGAGGCATATTGGATCTACACCCTACAAACAATGGAACCCTTGGGAATGAATAGGGAATACGACATAGCAGCTTTTTTATAAACTTGGAACCGCCATTTTAACATCATTTCCCATGTTTTTCAGAATCGACAATAGAAGAAGCATGTGACGTCGTTCAAAGGTATCCTTGGTCCATGGTAATCTGACACCACTATTATCATTCCCTCCTCTGTCCCTCTATTTTCATGCTACTTCATCTTACATCTTCAAATCCCCTTTGTTTATATCCTATCCACTCACACTTCTTTTCATATTCCATCATTGTCTGTTTCCTATTTCAGGTCTAGCTTGCTCCACTTTAGACACATGACACGTTGTCATAAACACATCTAATTCATCTACACTTTTATAACACCGTAGATACAGTTATCCACATCAGGACATTGACAGCCTCATCACACATAATACATCCATATTATTTTCCGTTATGACCCACCGCCCCCTTTCTCAGACGCAGACAATCACCACTATTGACATCTCAGAGTGAAGGCGGCTCTCCGCCTAGTTACCTGGGCAACGCAGTCACGTGTGAAGCACTTACACACGTGACCGCTCCCATCGTCCGGCCGGCAGCACGATCATCTACTTGGATGATACGTGCTCCGAGTGTGACGTCATGACGCACGACGCGCATGCGCCGTGACGTCACATTGGGTCGGCTCAGCGCGGGATAAAGCGCTGACCGGCCCTAGTCCCTGCCACACCACCAATGAGAGAGGACGCACCCCGGACCTCAGATCAAGGTGAGCCAGGACCTGAATGTCTACCTCATACTAACTATTGCCGACTACTGCCAACCACTGAACTATCCTCATTGCTTCAACTCTCCCTACAGGGAACCCTGCACCACCAATGCTATTAACCCTTTTTGAAGGCCACCTCTATATATCAAACTCTTGATACGCCAGCTGACTGGTCATAGACCTTATAGAACATTCCTATACTCGTCATTATGGGTGAGCTATTTGTACATTTAAGTTTTTCTCAAGCAAACGGATTACCTATATACGCCAGCCCCACTTATCTTAGATTTATTCTCAGTTCTTGTGCCATGAAACTACTTGGGGGTCCACACGGAACCACTGACAGCCTACTACCACTAACATCATTTTGAGGGTAAGCATCCGACTCACTTGTGCATTGAGATAGTACTAGATTATGACACATCCTATATGACATGATCTACATTTACCAACAGGTCTTTACATCTCTTGGAGACTTCTCCATCTATGCGAACACGCTATAGACTATATTGGTACGTTATATGCGCCCTTTAACCACTTCCTGGTGCTTTTTAATTACAGGGGTGTTTTTATATCTTGAAATAGTCTGAAGACTTCTTCTCCCTCATCTTCTTTGGTATCTAAGGGACACTATCTCTTAATCCGTTCCACTACATTCATCTAATTTTGGTGTGACCAAGGACCTTGGCGACTACTATAAGCGAATTGATTATTATTTTTGCGACATGAGTTTGCATATTCCAGGATTTCTCCATGGGATGTCCACCTCTACTTCTGTAAACTTCAATAAGACCTGTGATGCTCGGATATACGTGTATATATATGTATATGTTGTACAGCCATTTGTTAGTAACTTGTATAGGGTACACAATGTGTTATGGTGGAGTACTCACTGTTTATTTATGGCATGATATGTTTATTTTGTAGAGTCTGACGAAGGCCAGATAGGCCGAAAACGTTTATTTATTTATCACCATACATTGTCAAAAATTTGAAAAATAAAAAGGAATCACGAACAGCATCTTGTTTCCCGGTGGGATCCTTTGCATTATATGATACGGGTTGGGACCCTATCCTACCTCAAAGCCACATCCATCACACCTGTTCACACATACTTTAAAATCAAACTCTTCTAATCAGCAATGAAAATAGAACCAAATAAATAATGAAAAACGTGATACAAATGATCAGTTACTGTCTATTTTTAAGGCATCCTTAGGGTTTATGTACATGGCTATTAGTATTCTGTACAGACTTACAGAGTCATAATAGACAAAAGTATGAATCAGAAAAAACAATGTTCATTGGGACCTTCAGATACCGTACCATTCAACTAGAAAATATGTCCTCATATGGAATTGCACAGAACTCAATACATTGCCACACTGTTAAAGAATTTCCTGTTGAGCAATTCCCCAGTGGCTGCTGCCAAAAAAGAAGTAAATGAATGACAGAGACAGTGAGTTCTAAACTTGACCCAGCCCCTGTCCCTGCCTACTTGTCTCATGTACCCTAGGCGGTAGTAGGGCAACTGGGTAACAGTCCCTTCTCTGAATAAGTGTCACACAGAACAGGACAAGACAAAACAACACAGAAGAGGAGTCAGCAAGCCGAGATCAAACCAGAGAGACAAACAGTACCAAATCTCAATCCAAAAGAGTAGTAACAAGGGCGGAACAGAGAACAGAAGAGAACAGCTTACCAAGGACACAGTCACAATAGCCAGCAAAGATAAGTGAGCTGATGAGCTGTTTATAGGAAGTCCAGAACCTGTCCCAGGCTTCATTGGTATATAGGCTGGAAACTTATAGAGATGAGGAAATAAAGCAGTGTTCAGGCAGAGCAACAAGAACTCTAAGCAAGGAATCAAAACTGAACACGCCTCCTGCACCACAGCATGCGAGCAAATGGCGCAGAAGTTCAAATGGGTGCGGACGTTACACACACCCTGCTGTTCTATTCTATGAAGATGCATAACCTCCTATTCTATCATACAGCCTCCTACTTGCCTCTGTGGCATACTGAAAAATAAAATTAAACTGGAGATCATATACAAGATGTGCTCCAACCATGGCTTTGTTTCACATTGTATGAAAAATAATTTGCAACACTAAGCTGTGGTTTCCTGTAAATTAAAATTTCAGAAGTACTGTATCTTTGTGAAGGCGTCATAATACATAGAGCACTTTCAGCATTTCATTGTATACCTTTCATGAAGTTACGTTTCAGGTTCAGACTCTTCTGATTTTTATTGGTCTAAATAGGTTTGTTTAAACTTGTTTAACTTGGCTTAAAACATAGTGTATGGCGCTTTCAGGGCTCCTAGCACTTTATTTAGCTTATTTCTAGCTCTCTAAGACAAGCACCGCCAAAGTGACAGTGACATGTATCTCCGTGTTAAAACGAATGCTAATCTGCAAATACAAACTATTTGTTTATCCAAACTACACTCATTTTTTTAAATACTTTCTAAAATTAAAACTACTCCAAAAATCTTCCCATTTGGGGAGAATGCTTGCCACACCTCTTTCATACACGCCTGACAGTTATATTGAAAGAAGTAATTTATTTTATTTTTTTACAAAAATTAGATATTTTTGGGAACTTGCAAGTTCAATAAATTTTTATTTTATAAAAAAACAAACAAACCTGTGCCTGGTTGAAAATTGAAGTATTGGCCAAAAAATAACCAAAAATGATCCCTTTATGGGAGGAGAATGCCACCTCATTATTACTTTGGCATTGGAAGATAGTATGTTTTTTGGGTTTTTCTTAATCTTATTTTGATTTTATTATGCCAACATTGTGGCAGTGGCAACTGATAGTTGCAGAATTTGGCAAAACATTTCTGGCAGCTTATCAGTATGCCTGGATGAAACGGGAAGAAGTAGCTTTTCAAAATCACCAATAATGATCCTATTTGGAGGCAGATAACCAAACGAACATGGGGGAATTGGATGAAGAAATGGGTTTGTGTTTTCTTTGCGAACAATTTGGTAGTGGGGCAAAAAAAGTACAGAATTTGAAGATAAATATAAATTGTTACAAATGGACAAATGGATAGATCCTCAGTGACTTTTTAATTTTCAAAAATGATCCCTTTCTGCAATGCGTGCACCAACATGTTGTTGGAATGATGATAAACAACTACAGAATTTGAAGAAAATTTTCTGGCAAACTGTCAGTATGCCTGCCAGTTATAAAAGAAAGAAGAAGCTTTTAAAAGAATACCAAAAATTATCCCATTATGAGAGCAGATGTTGCACCAGTATAGCATTAGTATAGAACATGATGGGCCAGGCTGCAGGAGAAGTCTGGTTGGCTTAATCCATCCTTAAGCCCTTTTTGCCTTTTAGAAGCCTATTTACATTAATTTACTGCCCCCTTTGCTATCCTTTTATCTCAATCAGATACTTCTACACGCATGCGCAGGATGTCCAAGCATTCATTACTTTGCCCTTAGTGCCCTTTTTTGTATTCATTTCGCACTGTACATGTACCATATGTGTAGTGCGCATTCCCCTCAAAGCACTACTGTGCAGGTGCATTTAATACTTCTACTGGCCATTGTACTACTTAAGAAGCTACTCCCCTCTTCTCTCCATACCATCCAATAGTCCATTCATCTTCGATAGCTCTCTGTTTTGTTTTATTTTACCCTGGGCTCCTTTGGTTACTTCTTTCTTTTCGTCTACCATAACAGCAGCTTTGGTCTAATGTATGACGTCTGGATGGGTCCCTATGGGTGCTTACCTCCCCTCAGATATCTTCTTTCTCACTACTTCTTTATCTTTTCCTAACTATACTTCCTGCACTCGAGTAAATTTCTATGTATATGTTTTTCACTCTGTTCCACTATGTTACATGTTTCACTCATGGCATATTGTTCTTCCACAGACTGTGCAAGGTTTATTCACTAATATGTACTTCAATAAACCAAATGTGATTCTAGCATTGAAGTGTGTGTCATCATGGTTTTGTTCTGCATGGCTGAATGTTGGCAGTGGCAGTACTGGCTTATTTTTGGTGGTGGCTGTAGCTGTAGTGACATGAGTGACACCAACAGTATGAATAAAGCATGATGACCAGACAGCAGATGATGTCTGGCTGAATGGTGACAATGGTTGTAGCTGTGACAATATCAGGGGAAATACAGCATGGAATAGAACATGACATGTTCTTATTGTTACTTGCAGTGATGGGTGCTTTTTCCTCCCTCTCCTCTGCACTGTCCCATTCTGTCTTTTTCCAGATATGTGTCTACTTGTATAATCTGCTTATATAATATTTTTTACTCTGAAAGAATGTAATGCACAGCCGGGACTTTAGTGCAAGAAAAAAAAAATAATTCTGTGGACTGCCTATACTTCTGGCACTTTGCTGCAAAAAGAATAAATGACTAGAGATGAGCGAACACTAAAATGTTCGAGGTTCGAAATTCGATTCGAACAGCCGCTCAATGTTCGTGTGTTCGAATGGGTTTCGAACCCCATTATAGTCTATGGGGAACAGATACTCGTTAAGGGGGAAACCCAAATCCGTGTCTGGAGGGTCACCAAGTCCACTATGACACCCCAGGAAATGATGCCAACACCTCTGGAATAACACTGGGACAGCAGGGGAAGCATGTCTGGGGGCATCTAACACACCAAAGACCCTCTATTACCCCAACATCACAGCCTAACAACTACACACTTTACACACTCAATACCACCTCTCTGACAGTAGGAAAACACCTTGAAACATGTGTATTTGGCACTTGCAGTGAGGAGAGCTTGTCACCAGCAGTGAATTTGGCCCTTGTAGTAAGTTGAGGTTGGCACCAACATTTGTTTTGAAAATCAGGGTGGATTGAGCCTCTAACAAGCAGAGTTTGGGCAAATTCATGGTGGAGGGAGCCTCTAAAACCCCAGTTTGGACCAATTCATGGTGGAGGGAGCCTCTAAAAACCCCAGTTTGGACCAATTCATGGTGGAGGGAGCCTCTAAAACCCCAGTTTGGACCAATTCATGGTGGAGGGAGCCTCTAAAAACCCCAGTTTGGACCAATTCATGATGGAGGGAGCCTCTAAACAGCCCAGTTTGGGCAAATTCATGGTGGAGGGAGCCTCTAAAAACCCCCAGTTTGGACCAATTCATGGTGGAGGGAGCCTCTAAAAACCCCAGTTTGGACCAATTCATGGTGGAGGGAGCCTCTAAACAGCCCAGTTTGGGCAAATTCATGGTGGAGGGAGCCTCTAAACAGCCCAGTTTGGGCAAATTCATGGTGGAGGGAGCCTCTAAAAACCCCAGTTTGGACCAATTCATGGTGGAGGGAGCCTCTAAAAACCCCAGTTTGGACCAATTCATGGTGGAGGGAGCCTCTAACCAGCCCAGTTTGGACCAATTCATGATGGAGGGAGCCTCTAAACAGCCCAGTTTGGGCAAATTCATGGTGGAGGGAGCCTCTAAAAACCCCCAGTTTGGACCAATTCATGGTGGAGGGAGCCTCTAAACAGCCCAGTTTGGACCAATTCATGGTGGAGGGAGCCTCTAAACAGCTCAGTTTGGGCAAATTCATGGTGGAGGGAGCCTCTAAACAGCCCAGTTTGGACAAATTCATGGTGGAGGGAGCCTCTAAAAACCCCAGTTTGGACCAATTCATGGTGAAGGGAGCCTCTAAAAACCCCAGTTTGGACCAATTCATGGTGGAGGGAGCCTCTAAACAGCCCAGTTTGGACCAATTCATGGTGGAGGGAGCCTCTAAAAACCCCAGTTTGGACCAATTCATGGTGGAGGGAGCCTCTAAACAGCCCAGTTTGGGCAAATTCATGGTGGAGGGAGCCTCTAAAAACCCCAGTTTGGACCAATTCATGGTGGAGGGAGCCTCTAAAAACCCCAGTTTGGACCAATTCATGGTGGAGGGAGCCTCTAAAAACCCCAGTTTGGACCAATTCATGATGGAGGGAGCCTCTAAACAGCCCAGTTTGGGCAAATTCATGGTGGAGGGAGCCTCTAAAAACCCCCAGTTTGGACCAATTCATGGTGGAGGGAGCCTCTAAACAGCCCAGTTTGGGCAAATTCATGGTGGAGGGAGCCTCTAAACAGCCCAGTTTGGGCAAATTCATGGTGGAGGGAGCCTCTAACCAGCCCAGTTTGGACCAATTCATGGTGGAGGGAGCCTCTAAAAACCCCAGTTTGGACCAATTCATGGTGGAGGGAGCCTATAAACAGCCCAGTTTGGACCAATTCATGGTGGAGGGAGCCTCTAAAAACCCCAGTTTGGACCAATTCATGGTGGAGGGAGCCTCTAAACAGCCCAGTTTGGGCAAATTCATGGTGGAGGGAGCCTCTAACCAGCCCAGTTTGGACCAATTCATGGTGGAGGGAGCCTCTAAAAACCCCAGTTTGGACCAATTCATGGTGGAGGGAGCCTCTAAACAGCCCAGTTTGGGCAAATTCATGGTGGAGGGAGCCTCTAAAAACCCCAGTTTGGACCAATTCATGGTGGAGGGAGCCTCTAAACAGCCCAGTTTGGACCAATTCATGGTGGAGGGAGCCTCTAAAAACCCCAGTTTGGACCAATTCATGGTGGAGGGAGCCTCTAAACAGCCCAGTTTGGGCAAATTCATGGTGGAGGGAGCCTCTAACCAGCCCAGTTTGGACCAATTCATGGTGGAGGGAGCCTCTAAAAACCCCAGTTTGGACCAATTCATGGTGGAGGGAGCCTATAAACAGCCCAGTTTGGACCAATTCATGGTGGAGGGAGCCTCTAAAAACCCCAGTTTGGACCAATTCATGGTGGAGGGAGCCTCTAAACAGCCCAGTTTGGGCAAATTCATGGTGGAGGGAGCCTCTAAACAGCCCAGTTTGGGCAAATTCATGGTGGAGGGAGCCTCTAACCAGCCCAGTTTGGACCAATTCATGGTGGAGGGAGCCTCTAAAAACCCCAGTTTGGACCAATTCATGGTGGAGGGAGCCTCTAAACAGCCCAGTTTGGACCAAGTCATGGTGGAGGGAGCCTCTAAAAACCCCAGTTTGGACCAATTCATGGTGGAGGGAGCCTCTAAACAGCCCAGTTTGGGCAAATTCATGGTGGAGGGAGCCTCTAAACAGCCCAGTTTGGGCAAATTCATGGTGGAGGGAGCCTCTAACCAGCCCAGTTTGGACCAATTCATGGTGGAGGGAGCCTCTAAAAACCCCAGTTTGGACCAATTCATGGTGGAGGGAGCCTCTAAACAGCCCAGTTTGGACCAATTCATGGTGGAGGGAGCCTCTAAAAACCCCAGTTTGGACCAATTCATGGTGGAGGGAGCCTCTAAACAGCCCAGTTTGGGCAAATTCATGGTGGAGGGAGCCTCTAAACAGCCCAGTTTGGGCAAATTCATGGTGGAGGGAGCCTCTAACCAGCCCAGTTTGGACCAATTCATGGTGGAGGGAGCCTCTAAAAACCCCAGTTTGGACCAATTCATGGTGGAGGGAGCCTCTAAACAGCCCAGTTTGGACCAATTCATGGTGGAGGGAGCCTCTAAAAACCCCAGTTTGGACCAATTCATGGTGGAGGGAGCCTATAAACAGCCCAGTTTGGACCAATTAATGGTGGAGGGAGCCTCTAACCAGCAGAGTTGGTGGAAATCAGGGTGGAGGGAGCCTCTAACCAGCAGAGTTGGGGGAAATCAGGGTGGAGGGAGCCTAGTATTAGCAGAATTGTGCAACGCTTATGGTGGATGAGTATGAGGATGCAGAGGAATTGGAGAAGTTGAGTACAGACATGGAGTTTCATGTTGGGGTGCTTTACACAGGTGGGCACAAAAATGAAGGCTCTATCCAGTGGTGGTTCATTTTTATCAAAGTGAGCCGGTCGGCACTCTCAGCTGACAGACGGGTGCGCTTGTCAGTGATGATGCCACCGGCTGCACTGAACACCCTCTCAGATAGGACGCTGGCGGCAGGACAGGACAGCACCTCCAAGGCATATAGGGCAAGTTCAAGCCACAGGTCCAACTTCGACACCCAATACGTGTAGGGCGCAGAGGGGTCGGAGAGGACAGGGCTGTGGTCGGAAAGGTATTCCCGCAACATGCGCCTATACTTCTCACGCCTGGTGACACTAGGACCCTCCGTGGCAGCACTTTGGCGAGGGGGTGCCATCAAGGTGTCCCAGACCTTAGACAGTGTGCCCCTCGTTTGTGTGGACCGGTGAGAACTTGGTTGCCTACTGGAGGAACTGCCCTCCCTGCCACCAACGTCACATGCTGGAAACATCTCCATCATATTCTGCACCAATTGCCTGTGGCAAGCATTGATGCGATTGGCCCTCCCCTCTACCGGAATAAAAGACGAGATGTTGTTTTTATACCGGGGGTCAAGGATAGCAAAGATCCAGTACTGGTTGTCCTCCATGATTTTGACAATACGCTTGTCGGTTGTAAAGCACCCCAACATGAACTCAGCCATGTCTGCCACAGTGTTAGTTGGCATGACTCCTCTGGCCCCACCGGAAAGTTCAATCTCCATTTCCTCCTCATCCTCCATGTCTACCCATCCGCGCTGCAACAATGGGACGATTCGAAGTTGCCCGGAAGCCTCCTGTATCACCATCACATCATCGGACAACTCTTCTTCCTCCTCCTCCTCCTCCTCCATTAAACGCAGTGAAGCGGACAGATGTGTGGACCTACTCTCCAGCTGTGACGGATCGGATGCTATCCCTAACTCCTCTGTGTGATCTGAGTTATCCCTGATGTCAATCAGGGATTCTCTCAGAACACACAAGAGCGGGATTGTAAGGCTCACCATCGCATCCTCAGAGCTCACCCTCCTTGTGGACTCCTCAAAGACCCGTAGGATGTCACAAAGGTCTCTCATCCATGGCCACTCATGGATGAGAAACTGAGGCAGCTGACTTTGTGGCACCCTAGGGTTTTGTAGCTGGTATTCCATCAAAGGTCTCTGCTGCTCAACCACTCTATTCAACATCTGAAACGTTGAGTTCCAGCGTGTGGGGACATCGCACAAAAGCCGGTGTTGTGGCACATGCAGGCGTTGCTGGAGAGATTTTAAGCTAGCAGCGGCTACTGTCGACTTGCGAAAGTGGGCGCACATGCGCCGCACTTTCACCAGTAGCTCTGGAACATTGGGGTAGCTCTTTAGGAAACGTTGCACCACTAGGTTGAAGACGTGGGCCAGGCATGGAACATGTTGGAGTCCGGCAAGCTCCAGAGCTGCTACCAGGTTCCGGCCATTATCACAAACGACCATGCCTGGGCCCAGGTGCAGCGGCTCAAACCATATTGCCGTCTCATCGAGGAGGGCATCCCTCACCTCGGAGGCAGTGTGCTGTCTGTCCCCCAAGCTGATCAGCTTCAGCACAGCCTGCTGACGTCTACCAACGCCAGTGCTGCAACGTTTCCAACTCGTAGCTGGGGTCAATCTAACAGTGGAGGAGGAGGCGGTGGCGGAGGAGGAGGCGGTAGAGGAGGAGGAGGAGGGGGGTGTTCTTCTCGTGTCCCTGCCAGGAATGTTAGGCGGGGAGACGAGGTACACCGGGCCAGTTTGGGAAGCAGTCCCAGCCTCAACTACATTCACCCAGTGTGCCGTCAGTGAAATGTAGCGTCCCTGTCCGCATGCACTTGTCCACGCGTCGGTGGTCAAGTGGACCTTTGTGCAAAGCGCGGAACTAAGGGCCCGCCTGATGTTGAGTGACACGTGCTGGTGCAAGGCGGGGACGGCACACCGGGAGAAGTAGTGACGGCTAGGGACGGCATAGCGAGGTGCCGCAGTTGCCATCAGGTCCAGGAAGGCGGGAGTTTCAACAAGCCGGAACGCCAACATCTCCTGGGCCAGCAGTTTAGCGATGTTGGCGTTCAAGGCTTGCGCGTGTGGGTGGTTAGCAGTGTATTTCTGCCGCCGCTCCAATGTCTGAGAGATGGTGGGTTGTTGTAAAGAAGCGCCTGATGGTGCCTTTGATGGTGCAGGAGAAGGAGATAAGACATGAACAGGGGAGGATGAGGGAGAAGTCAACAAAGTGGCGGAGGCAGATGAAGTGGTGTCCTGGCTCGTCCTCTGGAGTGCATCGCCAGCACAGTCAGCAGTGGCAGTGGCAGAGGCAGAGGCAGTGGCAGAGGCAGTGGCAGTGGCGTGAACGGCAGGCGGCCTTTGTCCTGCCGTTGCTGCCTGCCACTGATTCCAGTGCTTGGATTCCAAATGACGGCGCATTGAAGTGGTGGACAGGTTGCTCTTCTCAGAGCCCCTAATCAATTTCGAGAGGCAAATTGTGCAGACAACACTATATCTGTCCTCGGCGCATTCCTTGAAAAAACTCCACACCTTCGAGAAACGTGCCCTCGAGGTGGGAGTTTTTCGGGGCTGGGTACGAACTGGAACATCTTGGGAGATTCCGGGTGTGGCCTGGCTTCGCCTAAGCTGCTGACCTCTGCCTCTGCCTCTAGCTACCCTTTTTGGTGCTGCACCTGCCTCAACATCCACACTACTTTCCCCGCTTGACATCCCCCCTGTCCAGGTCGGGTCAGTGTCCTCATCATCCACCACTTCCTCTTCCAACTCCTGTCTCATCTCCTCCTCCCGCACAATGCGCCGGTCAACTGGATGCCATGACGGCAACTGCGTCACATCATCGTCGATGAGGGTGGGTTGCTGGTCATCCACCACCAAATCGAACGGAGATGGAGGAGACTCTAGTGTTTGAGCATCTGGACACAGATGCTCCTCTGTTAGGTTCGTGGAATCGTGACGTGGAGAGGCAGGTTGAGGGACAATGAAAGGAGCGGAGAACAGCTCTGGGGAGCAGGGACAGTTGGGGTTATTGTTCTGTGAAGCTTGGGAATTTTGGGAGGAAGGAGGACAAGACTGTTGGGTAATAGGAGGAGAGGAGGCAGAGTCTGACTGGCTGCTGGACAATGTGCTGTAAGCGTTCTCTGACAGCCATTGCAAGACCTGTTCCTGGTTCTCGGGCCTACTAAGGTTTGTACCCTGCAGTTTAGTTAATGTGGCAAGCAACCCTGGCACTGTGGAGTGGCGCAATGCTTGCTGCCCCACAGGAGTAGGCACGGGACGCCCTGTGGCTTCACTGCTACCTTGCTCCCCAGAACCATTCCCCCGACCTCGCCCACGGCCTCGTCCACGTCCCTTTCCGGGAGCCTTGCGCATTTTGAATTCCCAGTTAGAAATTGGCACTATATACCAGTAGCAAAAATTGTGGGTGCACGTAACCCCAATATATTCTTTGAATTCCCAGTCAGACAATGGCACTATATACCAGTAGCAAGAAATGAGGGTATTTATAACCCCAATATATTCTTTGAATTACCAGTCAGAAACTGGCACTATATGGCAGTAGCAAGAAATGAGGGTATTTATAACCCCAATATATTCTTTGAATTCCCAGTCAGACAATGGCACTATATACCAGTAGCAAGAAATGAGGGTATTTATAACCCCAATATATTCTTTGAATTACCAGTCAGAAACTGGCACTATATGGCAGTAGCAAGAAATGAGGGTATTTGTAACCCCAATATATTCTTTGAATTCCCAGTCAGACAATGGCACTATATACCAGTAGCAAGAAGTGAGGGTATTTATAACCCCAATATATTCTTTGAATTACCAGTCAGAAACTGGCACTATATGGCAGTAGCAAGAAATGAGGGTATTTGTAACCCCAATATATTCTTTGAATTCCCAGTCAGACAATGGCACTATATACCAGTAGCAAGAAATGAGGGTATTTGTAACCCCAATATATTCTTTGAATTCCCAGTCAGACAATGGCACTATATACCAGTAGCAAGAAATGAGGGTATTTGTAACCCCAATATATTCTTTGAATTCCCAGTCAGACAATGGCACTATATACCAGTAGCAAGAAATGAGGGTATTTATAACCCCAATATATTCTTTGAATTACCAGTCAGAAACTGGCACTATATGGCAGTAGCAAGAAATGAGGGTATTTGTAACCCCAATATATTCTTTGAATTTCCAGTCAGACAATTGCACTATATACCAGTAGCAAGAAATGAGGGTATTTGTAACCCCAATATATTCTTTGAATTCCCAGTCAGACAATGGCACTATATACCAGTAGCAAAAATTGTGGGTGCACGTAACCCCAATATATTCTTTGAATTACCAGTCAGAAACTGGCACTATATGGCAGTAGCAAGAAATGAGGGTATTTGTAACCCCAATATATTCTTTGAATTCCCAGTCAGACAATGGCACTATATACCAGTAGCAAGAAATGAGGGTATTTATAACCCCAATATATTCTTTGAATTCCCAGTCAGACAATGGCACTATATACCAGTAGCAAGAAATGAGGGTATTTGTAACCCCAATATATTCTTTGAATTCCCAGTGAGACAATGGCACTATATACCAGTAGCAAAAATTGTGGGTGCACGTAACCCCAATATATTCTTTGAATTACCAGTCAGAAACTGGCACTATATGGCAGTAGCAAGAAATGAGGGTATTTGTAACCCCAATATATTCTTTGAATTCCCAGTCAGACAATGGCACTATATACCAGTAGCAAGAAATGAGGGTATTTATAACCCCAATATATTCTTTGAATTACCAGTCAGAAACTGGCACTATATGGCAGTAGCAAGAAATGAGGGTATTTGTAACCCCAATATATTCTTTGAATTCCCAGTCAGACAATGGCACTATATACCAGTAGCAAGAAATGAGGGTGTTTATAACCCCAATATATTCTTTGAATTCCCAGTCAGACAATGGCACTATATACCAGTAGCAAGAAATGAGGGTATTTATAACCCCAATATATTCTTTGAATTACCAGTCAGAAACTGGCACTATATGGCAGTAGCAAGAAATGAGGGTATTTATAACCCCAATATATTCTTTGAATTCCCAGTCAGACAATGGCACTATATACCAGTAGCAAAAATTGTGGGTGCACGTAACCCCAATATATTCTTTGAATTCCCAGTCAGACAATGGCACTATATGGCAGTAGCAAAAATAGTGGGTGTATATAGCCCCAATTCTATTGCTAGGGGACTTGCAGTGTATTTCTGGGGTGAAGGTGGGGGGGCACACCGTTGGAACGGGTATCGGGGGTATATATCGGGTATACGGGAATACACTGTCAGTGTATTCCATTCAGGATCCTGGGAAAGCTGGGTTGCGGCGATTGAGCCCGTCAGTGCCACGTTACACTGACAAGCTTCTCCCTGGAATTGAAGTTATATGTAAGCCCAATATATTCTTTGAATTCCCAGTCAGACAATGGCACTATATGGCAGTAGCAAAAATAGTGGGTGTATATAGCCCCAATTCTATTGCTAGGGGACTTGCAGGGTATTTCTGGGGTGAAGGTGGGGGGGCACACCGTTGGAACGGGTATCGGGGGTATATATCGGGTATACGGGAATACACTGACAGTGTATTCCATTCAGGATCCTGGGAAAGCTGGGTTGCGGCGATTGAGCCCGTCAGTGCCACGTTACACTGACAAGCTTCTCCCTGGAATTTAGCTCTTATAAGAACTGTTGGTTGTCTTCTCCTTCCTATCTAGCCTGTCCCTGCCTACCCAGAATCTAAGCCCTAGCTAACTGGACGGAAACCTCCGTCCCCGGTGAATTGCAAGCTCAGAATGACGCGAAGCTGGGCGTCGCTGTTCTTTTAAATTAGAGGTCACATGTTTTCGGCAGCCAATGGGTTTTGCCTACTTTTTTCAACGTCACCGGTGTCGTAGTTCCTGTCCCACCTACCCTGCGCTGTTATTGGGGCAAAAAAGGCGCCAGGGAAGGTGGGAGGGGAATCGAGTAATGGCGCACTTTACCACGCGGTGTTCGATTCGATTCGAACATGCCGAACAGCCTAATATCCGATCGAACATGAGTTTGATAGAACACTTTTCGCTCATCTCTATAAATGACTACATGGACAGTGCAATAAATCTTATTAATGAAGTCTAGCTGTCTACACAACTAGAACATCACTGCAAGATATTGATGTGTGGATGACCTAAACTGGCTGGTACCTGACATAAATGCAAGAACTCTGTGTGGACTCTATCGTGGACTCTATGCATAATGTTCTTGTAAATGTGCCCAATACACAACTGGCATATAACTGGCGCTGGACGATATTACTTTGTGGCTTCTTTGGCATGTAAATAACTACAATGTGGCTACTATGCTATATCACACATAATACTTATAAAAAGAACTAGCTGGTACCCACAACTTCGTCTGCGGTGATTGTAGTAGTGGGTATATACAGGCGCGGGTAAGGTTTTAGTAGTGTGTATAAGGTATGGGATATGAAATGTAACTTTGTATCTTGTTTTTGCTGTAATTCTGAGAATACGTGAGACTTTTGTGTTGAATGTAATTTGTATTTCAGCTGCTATACGCTGTTCTGAGAAACTGTACATAGTGTCTTTGGGACAGAGGTATTACAAGTTAATATACTTCGATATACGACATTGTATGATTTGTTATTTTCCGCCAGTACATGTAAGTTTTGGGCACAGGATACTCTTGAGCAAGCCACATAAAGTTGTCCATGTGAGAAGCATGGTGTGGCCAAATGTATTCCTGCTACTTTCAGCGTTTGTCCTAGGGATTTATTAATGGTCATTGTAAAAGGCAACTTAAGGGGAAATTGTAGTCGTTTGAATTGAAATGGGAAATTATTTGGTATAATTGGAATGCGTGGGGTTAACACACTATCACCTTTTGCTGCTCCTGTAAGAATAGTGGCTTCAATGATATTTGTTCCTAGTTGTGTGACACATAGCCTCGTGCCATTACACAATCTGGGTGCATCGAGATTACGCATGAGTAGAACAGGGACGCCAATCTTCAGTTCTAGTTTATGTGAAGGGACGCCGGGTAATTCTAAGGTGGGCAGTAAGGCAGATTGGTGTTGAAACGGTACATCGGAGTATACAGGCCAGAAGTGGTCCCAATGCAAACATGCTATCAGAACTTACCAGTGCCGTTGGCGTGGAGACCTAGGTAAGGTGGATGGATCGTGAAGACGAAACAGCAGTGAGGTGAGAGTGCTGTCGGGGAGTGTGGCGGGCTGGAGAGAGTAATTCGGGTGCTGCGGCCTACGGTGGAGGCGCAAAATGGTGGCGTGCTGGAAACACGTCCTGTAGGTGGCTAAGATGGGCATGCTCCTGGCAATACAGTAGAGTGGCTGGGTGGGCGGTGTCGCGGATCGTCAGAGCGGTGGGGGTGGGCAAACATGGCTGCTCCGAAGGGTTAAAGAGGTAGCCTCCTGGAGTATCGTTATGGTGAGGGAGAAAATGGTTAAGTATATGTAAATGTGATTGTGTGGGGTTAGGGGCTAGACTATGAATGTTGTGGCTTGCTATGGTCCAAAGTGTGTGAGATTGCAGAGATGGTGATGTGAGTTTGGGTTTTGTGGGGGTCCTGGGAAAAACGTATGTGCGCTATTGTGATGAAAAGTAGCCTATTGCACAATCCTGTGTAGTAAGGGGGGTGTGGGGGTAAAAATTGACTTGACACTCAAAGGGTTACTGAGACTGCAAATCATACAATATAAGGGAAAAGACATGCACTACTGCAAAAAAAGAAAAAAGAAAAAAAAAGAGATTTGGCACAGCACTCAAAGATGTTACCCTGTCCAGTTAGTCTGTATGATAGAAAGTGTCCAGTTCAGTAATCTATCTATCTATCTATCTATCTATCTATCTATCTATCTATCTATCTATCATCTATCATCTATCTACCTATGTATCTATTTATCATAAAGGGAGCATGTCACCAATAAATTGGTTATAAATCTATTCACCATCCGTACAAATAATAAAAAATTTCCTTTGTATCTTTATTTCAACAGACAGACTGTAGTACTTTCTGGAAGATGAGACAAACCCTGTATTTTGACATTAATTTAATATTTCAGTGCATTCTAACAGAATAATTGTGGGAATACAATTGGGACACTTGTAGGGTGTAAAATCCCGGCTTTAATGAATTAGCGAACAGATTGCCTGCTATAAAGAAAATGTATTCACTGATGTTTCCAGGTCTCACAATGCATGACATTGATAGAAAACCTCAGTAAATAAGTAGTACAGAACCAGGTATGAAAACCTATTTGCCAATCTCCTGTGTCCATTACACGTCCAAAACAACTGAGAACAGAGGTAAGCCTAGTATCGCAGTTAATCTTTTTTCCTGGCACATGAGCCTTAATGACAAGCGTAACGCAATTTGCCATCTTGGACAGAATAGCGTAAAGAAAATGCATGAAATGATGTATGAAATGCTTGAGATTGCCACGGAGACAAGCCAAAGGGCTGGAGACACAACAACACACAAAGATAGTTCACAATATTGCTTTAAAACAGTTTGCTCTACTGTCTGAATGTGTATAAGCTCAGTGGAAGAAATGCCCCAATAATGTATTAACATCACCCTCAGCTCCATAGCAATATGCATTGATGCTTGTTATAATCTGTAGAAATCATATATTTTGCTGTACAATTTACTGAACTCATATTTACAAATAGATATATACAGTAACTAAGTAAAGAGGAAAGAGTGCAGGAGACTGTGGAGTAACAGAGGGTACTCAATAAGAGAAAACAAAGATATAAGAAAATAATACATAACTCCTCAAGTCTAGTCAAGACTAGATAATATTCACATTGAAATTGCAGCACTAAGGCTAGGTTCACATCTGCTCACGGACCGCTAAAACAGCAGATATCCGTGGACACTGGGAAACCCCATTGACTTTAATGAAGTCTGCTGGGTGTCTGGCAGGAGTCTGCATCTTTCAGTATGAAAAGTTCAAGCAGGAGTTTTCTCTCCACTGATTTCTGGCGGTTTCGGTGGCAGAGTCACTGTCTTGGAATCATAGAAATCACAGGATTGCTAGACGTGTTAATGATATGAAAAATGATATG